>NC_140581.1:1150244583-1150776298 GCF_964204655.1 Triturus cristatus | reverse complement strand
GAGAAGGGGTGATATGGAGAGAGAAAGGTGATATGAAGAGAGAAGGGTGAGGTGAAAATAGAAGAGTGAGATGGAGTGAGAGTAAGTTGGCCCACAGTGAGAGTATGGTGACTTCAGGAGAGAGTGAACCTTAGATAAGGCAGAAAGAGAGAAGAGTGATGTGAGAGAAATGTGAAACACACAGCTAAAACTATTAAACAGAAGCCAGCAGTAGGTATGTTATGCAGCTCTCATTCTTACAAGACCATCCATCACGCCCAAACCAAGCTCTCATACACTTGGGAGCCTTTGTCCCACCCATGCTTCTTCATGGCCCTCCCAGATCCAAAATCCTGGGGCCAGGCCTGCATGCAAACAGCTGCTTATCCATCCCATTTTGGTCTCAATCGGTCCCGCTGAAGACTTTGTAATCAGCCCTTAATGTACCTCAGTGTAATTGTTAGCACCCCCCTGCCCTCCTCCTATTGTCGTCGTACCTCCTGCCATCGCGCTGCAAGATCCCTCTGCATTCACAACAAACACCAGATTTTCTTTCCACCAATAGCGCTTTCTATGCGCGGTTGACGTCGACTAGGGCATGTGACGTTGAGAAAAATAGTTATTTTCCAGTGCATTGCCCAAATAGGATAGCCACAAAAAACAGGCAAAAGTTTACTTGACGAGAGGGAAGGATTCATCGGTATGAGTTAATCATGGCATCATGTCTGTTTTCCAGATTCGTGGTACATCTTTCAAAGAGCTATTAAACAGTGTTGATAGAAATGGCAACAGGGTGGAGGTCAGATCAAAAGAAAATGGCTACCCATGTTGTTTCTTAAATTGGCTTTTACACCTCCATATTAATTAGTTTGCTGTTAAAAGGAGTGTAAATCATATTTGTAAATAAAGTTTTACAAATATGATGTGTTTGTGAAGAATCCACATTGAAAGGACGTGAACATTTCTACAGAATTTTACCTACAAGTTGTTCCTTTTCAAAATAAGTGTGTTTATTGCTGCAACTCATCCACAGGGATTGCAGTGTACGAGTCTTTACTGGACATAAACGTTCCATCAAACAGTAGCTCAGGAAAATTACATCGGAAGTACTTCACAGTATGCTGTTACTATTTATGACACTGATCCCATAACTATATTTGTTTAATTTTGAATGCATCTATTTTTAGCCCTGTTCCACATGAATAATCATGATACATGAAATATGTTCCTTACGGTATGAGGCTGCCATAAAGGCTACTTCTCTGCATTGTCCGTTGAATGACGTGTATGAGGGGACTCTTCTTGCAATATATGTTGTGTGTGCTCTTATATGGAATGCCATAACTGTGTGTGTGTGTGCTGTCTAATCAATCTCATATGTTCATGAGACAGAAGATAGGTGAGCCCTGAAGTTGAGTAGCTGAGTGGATGACTCTATCTTAGAATCGTGAAGGAAGTGACATCAAAGGTAATGTGTGTATCCCAACTGGAGGTGTGGCTAAACTGACGTTTGAACACAGGGTTTACACCTCATAATCCCACACAGTGTATTAGTGGTTAAAGGAAGCTTTTGGGTGAGAGATAGCCGCAGTGTATCGATGCCTTTTTTGAAGTTGTTTCCAGCATGATTCAGAACCAGAATATCGGAGTTTTGTATCACTCCATACCTAATGCGGTGAATATGGTTTGTGCAGCTGTTTGATCTATGTGCCAGTCATACCTAGTATGTACAGAAAACAGATGCATTTCTATTTGGATGAGTGAACAAGGTGGGAATGAGACATGAGCTTCGGCATGCCAGTAAGGGTCAGTTGAGAAGACTGATATTTTGTAGGAATGGGGACTGGCTTCACACATGGTGGGAATGTATGCCCTTTTTGTACACTTATGCATGGAATCTGCGCATTCAGTTGGAGTTGCCTAATCCATAGGAATGTTGGGAAGGGTTAATCACATTCAAGGTTGTTTTGTTTTTGGAGAAGAGATTGTTGAATGTTCCCTGGAAGGCTGTCGTAAGCTTCGACAAGATAAAGGCTGGAACATGTGAGAATGTAGAGGGAATGTGGGAACTCCTTTTGCCCTGGAATGCTTGCATGAAAGGTGGCCAATTCCAGTAAGTTTCCTTGACGCAGAAGGAAAGGCTCTCAAACCTTCTAGTGTGTTTTGAGACTGTAAAGCTGAGGGTTGCTGACTTGGAAACCGGGATTGTTTGAGCCTGAATGATGGATGCATCTTCAGTGCAGGCATCTGGTTGCTGAGTCTCCTGGCTTCGGCTGTGAGTCCCCCAGTCTGGAGTGGATCAAGATGAAGATTGCACCATGTGAAGTGTTTGATTTTTGATTAGTGCCATTGTGATGTGTGGCCAGTGGCTATAATCAGTTGAGGTGTTTTCTTTGTGATGTGTGAGTGATAGGCCTGGGCGAAAATTTCGTTCCGTTCGCGGAAATTGCGATAATTTGACATTTTCGCGTTCCGCGGAGAGCGCGAAAATGTCAAAATTTCCGCTTTCCGCAGCTTGGTGATAATTTGTTTCTTGATCGCGCTGTAAAATAATACATTCTCGCGCGCGCGCGATCGCCTTACCTGAATCCCTGCGTTCGCCGATAAGTTTTCTTGATCCGGTCGCGTTCTCCATGAGATGTTGTATTGTTTTTAGCCATTTACGCTGTCTCGCGACAGTTCGCGCCCGCAGTGACGTCATGCGTCGCGCGATCACGTCTTTCTTCTCGCGATCATGCACCGCGAGACAACTCAAAACAAGATGGCCGCGCCCGCGAGCAACCACATGGGTAAGTTGGCGACCCGCAACCATGCAGAAAATCTCGCGAACATGCGGGAAAAAAACTTCCGCATCTTCGCGATATTTCCGCTTGTTTGCGATAATTTTAAACATTTTCGTGATAATTTGCAGAAGTGGATTTCGCAAATTCCGCCCACTCCTAGTGAGTGATTCAGAGTGCACATCCAAAGTAATCATTTGATGTATTTAGTGTATATCTTTCTTATTTCTTGCAGGACGTCCAGTATTATTTGCTGCTTGTTTATTCATTATTATTATTCATGCATTCAACATTTGTATTTGCCAAGTGTGTTATTATTGCTTGCATATAAATATATAACTCTATATACATTTGAATGTGGTACATTTGATATCGGTAAGGCCTTTCTGTTAGAGAGCATTGCATAAATAAAACCCCAAGCCATATTCTGAAAAGAGAGTCTTTGATGTGTTTCATTTTATAAAGTGAAACTCCTTTCTATGTGTTGTTGTGTTATATGTCTCCTGCTTCGTCATGTTAGAGACATCATGTAGGAGTGGTATTTTGAGAGGGCGAAGCAAGACAGCCGGGCTACCTGTTTGGGGACCCCCAAAAATTAGATTTGAACCCCACGGACAGTCTGGAGGACCCATGCATACCTCATGATGGAAGTCGAGGTCAGGATAAAACTCGCCAGTCAGCACTCTACCCTTAGAAGGGAAGAAGGAGGAACACTCACCGGAATTGGAGGAAGCAGCAGCTCCCTTGAAGCCTCTGCCTCTGCCATGCCATCCTCTCGTTGGATAGAAGTTTCTGAATTGGGCTTGGTCTTGGTACTGGCCTTGCCAGGAGCCTTGGCCTCTTGGAGGGTACTAGTTGTAAGAGCGGCCGGTCAAACAGCCCCTACCTCCACCGGCCCTGTGAAAACACGAGAGGGAAACACATTTTTGATAGAGGATTGGCTTTGTCAAGGGAGGTGAATGTGTTGACGAATTTTCCCAACTCCTTGGCGAATTTCACCAACTCCCAAAAAGCCCACCTGGCGCTATAGCCTCTGCCTCCTAGCCCGCTAGATGCCCGAGCTAGGGGTCCACTTTTATCAAGTGTGAGCTGCAATGCTCAGTCGACAGCACGCAGTTAGCGTTGCCGAGAAAAAGTACTGCCCACTAAGCCTAGCCAGAAAGAATCACCGGGTAGATCGAGGATCCCAAAACCTTGGCCTCTTCGGCTATGTCCAGAATCTTAGTAAGGGGGTCAAGGGTGTCCAGGAGTTTGCCCTGGTCCACCTGCCAGGACCTGTTAATTCCCTTCTCCAGGTACTTCATACATTTTTGGAGAAAAGGGGCTATACGGGTGTCAGTTTCTAGTGTAAGGGCCACCTTCCCCTCCAAGGAGGGGTGTGGGCACTGTGCTCTGAGGCAGTTGTGAGATTCCTTCTCCAGGGGCATCTGAATTCTCCCCGCGACATAATTCACAACCTTCTTGGCTGGGGCCCATTCGGAGGCCATAGAGTGAAGAATTTTGTCTGGGTCCAATATATCAGAGGGGGTACTCAGCCCCCTGGGGCAGCGGGAAGGGGGTGGGAAGAGGGAAGCCACGTTTTCGAGGGTCCAGCTTCATCGTCACCATCACCATCAGGCTGACCAGGTGTCCCAGGTGTATGGGGATCGGTGAGCAGACCAGCAGAGTTCTGGGGGGAAGGTGGATGAGTGCTGACCAGGAAGGCCCGTTTGAGGCAGTTGAAAGCATCCAGGTCCACCCCTGCTTTGTGGCGATGCTCTGCCGGGGTCGGATCAGGCTCAGCACGAGGGCCCCGAAGAAATATGGGGGGTGCGGGCCCGGAGGTCCCCTGCCATTTTGGCACATGCCTGGGCTAACTGGTGAGAGAGGCGCTCCTCCTGTGGGTCCATAGCCTCAGAAACTGCCCTGTAGATGAATGCTTCACCCGCATCATAAAAATTATTGTCCCTAGGTAGGGAGACTAGAGGTTCCTCATTCCTCTGGGTGTCATCCTCAAACTCCATTCCAGTGCTTGGTAATAGCCGCTGCACAGGGCTAAAAATGTGGGCAAGCAAAGCGCTGCATGCAGAAAGGGCAGTAGGCGCTGATAACAGTCACCACCTAGCGCTAGAAATATATATATCTATATGGGCCAAGTTATACAGGCAGAGGGAAGACTGCTATTATGGGGGCAGGGTGACAGCAATAGATTTATTATTGGCAGAGCCTCACTGTTGTTGGGTCTAGGCCCTGGGAAACTTTACCCTGGTGCAAATATGTAGAAACCTGCCTGGGAGTGTGTCCCAACAGGCTTTCAGGCATGTAACAATAATACTGACTCCTTCTGGACGTGGAAGCATTAGCGTGCAAAGTACTGACCCTGCACTGCAGGGCGTCAGAAAATCTCAATTTGGTCGTTTCAGTCCTATCAGGCTAAATAGCTCCCCGCTGGGGTGTCTCCCCTCAGGTGGCAAGGGTCCGGTTGGCCATCGGTGTGTTTGTCTGTTCCCGCAATGAGGGAATTTGAAGTGTGCGTCGCAGTCTGACACTTGCACACTGTAGTGCCACGTAGCGGTGGGAGGACTCCACCGCGGGAGCCACACCAACTCCCAGCAACTGCGAAGGAGTTCCATTCCCATGGCAGGTAAAAAGGCAATTTTACCAACAAACAAATAAACAATTCCTCATAACAATAAAGGATAACAGTAACGTGACCTGAAAACTCGTCTACAGCACAAGCAGCGACCTAGCTAACTAATACAAGCTATCATGACACAGCATATAACAGTACGAAATAAAGGAGGGTAAAAGGAACTGATATCGGCCGTGAGATGCGAAGAAAAAGGACTATGGGACAATGATGATGGACTATAATATGGACTCATGGTGCCTGATTAGTTGCTGTAGGGAGCTGTTCTCCCATTGGATAATGTTGTTCTTCTTCTTTATTCCCAAGGTTTCATGGGAATGGTAGTTTCTTTGGCAAAAGTTGGATAATGGCTGCTACAAAATAAAGTGAAGAAAGACTAGCATAATCCTCACCTCTGGTCCTGACAAAGAATTTCAAATGGACTATGTCTTCTTATGGCAAAGTTAAGAATTTAACAAACATAATGATGTCCTCTCTATTCACTGGTCAGGTGGCAGTGTTCTGCATACGTACACAGGTGCATAAAGTTAGGGCATCTCAGAGATTTTACCTTCAGACTAAGTTTTCAACATGGAGCAATAATAAATCCATCAGGATGCAAGATTTATTTGGACAGGATTCCAAGTTCCCTGAATATTCTTAGCAGTAAGTATTGATGAAGAGGAAAGTTTTTGCATCAAATACTTCAGGTGGGAGAAGTTGCCCGTAAGAATTTGCCTCATACAGACCGTACTTGCGAGAAGTCAAATTCTTGATATGAGCTATGACTGAGCTCCCTTTCTGCCAAAACAGGGAAATCCACAGAGGTAAACAGGCTTCACCAACTGAAAGAATACATTGACAAAACATTAAACAGTTTTCAAGACATTAAAGTTAAGCTCACAGTGTTATAATTATCATGTTTTTTCAGTTTTAGTTATCCCCTTTTTTTAATCATTCTCTCGAAATAGGCTTTTCTTTTGGTGCTAAGTTTAGGTTAGTAGATAAAGGATATCTGGGTATGGTTGGTCTCAAGCTAAACAGACAAAATGTTAGAATATATTTTGCTGTACATATTGCTCGTAAACATTGCTACTGCTAATCTCTTTGTCCTTATTATAGCCCTACATTATATTGTGTGGACCAAGATAGGATTTTTAAATACATCTCTAAAACGTATCCATTGTTTCCTAGTGTTCTTGAGAGTGCCTTTCTATCATGAAAGAGGATCTGTGTTTCACTAATCATCCTTATGATAGTTCACAGGATTGATTGTTATCTGAAACACGTCACTCAAGTACTGCTCAGTATATTGCCGGGAAATTGAGGTACAACTGTTTTTCTGTATTGGGTCGGTTCGTTGACAATGTCCTTAGTGCCAGGTGGTCCAAAAGGCCAAATTTCCAGGTGTGAATTCTGGAAAATCCAGAAAATGCATAAATGGAAAATAGAGGAAGGTGTTGACATCAACAAAACCAGGAGTAAGGGTCTAGTTTAGATGTGATCAGTAATGGGGCAGCTGTCAAAAACTGGTTCCAAGCCCCACCTGTCAGATTCCCAAACTCATTTAGTGTAAAAAATACAATGGTTTTCATGATGGTTTACCCGCCACCATTGGCTCTGCTTTTGGGATGTACATCCTGGCGGGCACTTGGTGCTATACGTACTTCACATTCCTTAAAAACGGTCATGGGCTAGCTGTGCTCTGAGCTCTTAACCACCAACCTGTATCCTCCTCACAAATTAGATGGGTAGTGTGAGCGGGAAGGCAGAGATTTCCATCTGTATTTCATTAGATTTTATGATACTTTTTTTCCTGACACTAATTATTTTGTTTATTCAAACAGTAATTGCATAACATGTAATACTTTACAGTCTCTATGAAATATACTTTCAAGACAATTCAGCTCTGTACCCACATTTGGAAGCTGTAGCCCCAAATTGACATGCAAGTCTTGAGAAGTAAGCTATTGAAGCCTAGAACATATCAGGCTGAAGCTATGGTTTATGGGACACGCACCTGTCAGTTTGTGTATCCTGTAGCATTGTGACTTGCAAATGCAACATGGACACGTTGATAGACAACGGGAAAAGTTACTCACTTTCCCCAAGCATTCACGTCACAGAGAAATACATATGGCCAGATTGGAGTAACCCGGTAAATACACAGTAAAATTTAAATGTGCTGACTATTAACAGCACATACCTGTCAGTGAGAGTCTAGTGATCTGCCAAGAGTCATACCACTCTCAAATTAACACAAGCTGCCCTTGAGGGGAAGAGTAAGCTATTATAAACCATGCATTTAGAGTCTGAGGATTGTGCTATAGATCTCAGGCCCAGGAATGGTCAAAACCTAGAGGACCAAAAAGCAAATTGCTTGCATGACTGATCGACTGGACAAATGTCCCTTTTTCATTTTCCTTCTGCGGATATCGTCATAGTGTTTGTTCTTCAGCTCAAAACCGAGTGATTTGGCAAGGAAGGTTGACATTGGTGAAATTTCTTTAACATCAGAAAAAAAACTCAGATTTAGAAGATGTTTAATATCCAGATATATGAAAATCAAGGCACAGAAGGAAACTGTTTGATAAAAACATAACCTTGCTAATCAATAAAAGTACTGAGACTATTTTTACTAAAACATCAAATGAATGAAATGTAAAAAGAATATCAGTACCAGAAGCATACAAATTTGTACACAGAGTAGGACAGCCCTTTGGAAATACTGTTATTGATCATAAACAAACTTGGACCAAACACTTTGTCCCTGATGCATGCAAATCATTTTTAAGCCAATGATGCTTTTTGAATCAAGTGCATAATACCAAAGGGCGTGCAAATGGAGAAGCAACAGTTAGTAGTTGTTTAGCTTAAAAATAAGCCATGCAAAAAATATGTAAATATCGAATTAATTTAGAGTGAACACCAATCCAATGCATTTACACAAAATGTTATTCACTATGAATTATGGGGCAGATTTACAAGCCCCCTGCGCCACCAGTACGTCACTTTTTGTGACGTACTGGTGGCGTATTTTACTGCTCCATATTTACAAGGACAGGAAAAGCCACCCTGTTTGAATTTTTCTATCCTTGTAAGTATGGCCCTTTACATGCAGCACTTTGCGTGAAAGGGGCGTTCCATGGGTGTTGCTGTGGCTGTTCCCACGCAACACCCATGGAACAAGGCACATTTCCATATTTATGAGGAATCGTAAATCTGGAAATGCATCTGAATGCTACCCCTCCCCAGGGGAGGCGTAGGGAGACATAACGAGGAGAAAGGTTTTAATTTCTCTTCGTTTTTTCCTCTTTCAGTGCGTGCTGCATTCTACAGCACACATTGAAAGAGGAAAATGCTTGTAGTGATTGTTTTTGTGCAGAAAGATGCCCCTTCCTGCACAAAAACAATCTCCCCATGACGCAGGCATCCTTGCACCATGGTACAAGGGTGCCAGCACAAGGGAGCTGCTTGTGCGCCAGCGCAGGGGAGAGCACAGGAATGTGACATATTATTGTAAATATGTGGCATTCCTGTGCTTTGGGAGTGTCGCAGCCAAAGGGCTGTGTTGCAGCGCTGCGGCACTTCCTCATAAATCTGCCCCTTTGTCTTTTCTAATTAAAGAAAAACCTTTTAATATCTTTAAATGCTTAGCGAATATGGGTACAGAAGTGAAAAAGTATTTGCTACAGAGGGCTATTTTAATCTGTGCTCCCGCTTCAAAACATGCCTTTATATCAACTTCAAACAATCAATGAATTGTAACAGTTTTTGTGGGTCTGGCTGAAAAAAAGATAGCCAGCCATCCTACTCACTTGTGTTACTGGTGGTGAGTGATGTGATTGGGGTGTAGTCGGTGCTTAATTTGAGCCAGTGGGGCCACAAACACTCATTTTTGGGAACAGGAACTTATCTTTCCTCAACAGACTTTGTTCCAGAGCGCGACAGATAAGAAAAGTGTTTGTAAGTGGATTAATGAAACATGAGGTGGAATCAAGACTAAACAGCCTTCGTATTGGGCACTCCACCCTTCAAGGGGACAAGCCGCAGGCTTCAGAGCAAAACGTTAGGCCCTAGCGCTTATTCTTTTACATATTAAGCACTGTATGAACTGGGAAGGAAACAGGTGTGGTAATCAGGTGGACGTGACCTAGTACCTAAAAACAGAGCTGGGGGCAGAACTTGCAACCCAATGTATCACAAGTAATACATGTTTTGTGGAAAACCGAAAAATACACAGACACTATCCATGCCTTCTAGCTGAATAAAATATTGTATTCCACATGAAGCTTTTCCAGATGCAGTGTTTGTCAGACTTCTAGTACCCTTGTGAATTAATTTTGTTTATTTTTAAAGCAGTTATTAGTGTGTGTTTTCATTTGCAAACATCACTGTTCAAAACAACAACGGAAAAAAAACATTGGAAACACATGACAAAGGCCTGGCACCAGAATATTGGCAGCCACAGGCACAAACTTGGCAAGGATGAAACTGATGAAACCACAGTACGAAGTCACTCCTCTGAGACAACTGAAATTAGAAAAATTTTACCGATCTTGACCTATGGCCATAGCCAAAATAATTCGCCAAAGATTATAAGAGGGTTGAGATCTAGAGAATGAAAACTATGCAACTGATGTTGCATATCCTACAGGAGGCCTGGTATTGTTGGGTAGACTAAAAAGTCGCCTACTTATCTGAACAGTGCGAGAAATTGGGTTGTTGGTTGAGGAGAATGTGAGCCCTTCTCAAGCAACAACCACAATCCCTGTCAAAGGGAACCACAAAAGTCACTAAATTAACCTGTGCTTAACCCTCTGCTAGCTTGACAGCAAAATAGTCAGGCCATGTAAAGTATTTATGCAGCACTTAAACAGTAACAAAGTGAAAACACAACACAAGAAAAACCTCTAGCTAATTTTGCGAAATTGAGTGTATTTTCATAAATTATTTGATGCCAAAAAATTGACAAAAATCCAACCTGTGGAACCAAAGTTATGATTTTCGAAGTTAAAAGTGAAAAATAGTGCCTAAATGATCAAAGCGCCAACCGCAGTCATCTAGTCGTGCGAGACTGGGGCAAAATTTAAAGGAATGGCTGACCATATGATGGAGCGCGGTCCAGATGCACAAAGTGGATTGGGCCCAGTCTCGGCTTACCTTCGGGCTTAGAAGAAATTTGAAGGAAAAAATGACTGAGAAGGTAAAGTTCAGTGAGGCAAGGCAGTTGATGGTTTCTGATGAGGAGGCTTCATCGTTGGGGAGCCGCTGGAATGCGTCGCGGTGAAAATTCCTACATTCGTACTTAGTTTCTCTTTTGGAAGTTAAAAATCTCCAGCAGAAGGAAGCTGCAGGCTGTACCCAATGAGAGCAACACAAGGCTGTATACCCCTTCTGCGAGAAGCCTCTGAGCGGGATTTGCTACTGCGGAGCAGAACGTTCCAAGAGCTCAGGTCGATTGGCGATGCACCTTGGGCGAATCAGCGAGCAGGTAGGTCCCGGACGTGTCGCGACTCTCAGAGCAATTTCAGGGCGAACATTTTTTAAGTCCCAAGTTTTGGATTTGGTCTATCTTGGCACCTTCTGCACCACTTCCAAGGGTCCATGACAGGAGAGGAACCACTTGGAGTGTCAGAGGTCACTCAGGCTGGGTCTAGGTGTAGGTTCAAGATGGATGGAACCTTTTCTGTACCTGAGGTTCTGATCAGTACACCAGCCTACTAGCCCTTGGAGTCACTCTGTAAGTCATGGATTCAAGGTGGAGAGCAGGTCTCACACAGAAGGGCAGACTTCTGAGGACACAGGATGTCTTCAGGCAGAACATTTGTCTTTCTTGGTGCAACAAGGCAGTCTTCTGAAGTACACAGCAGGCCACAGCAGCAGGCAGTCTTCTGAGGGTCCTTTTAGAGGTCCTGACGGTGAACTTAAGTGTGAGTCTGATGGTCTCATTTTTTACCTGGTACCGCATTTGAAGTGGGAGAAACTTTTGGAGTCTTACCCTCATAGAAGTGCCTGGAATTTCCAGCCTCACTGCCCTGGCTTCAGCCTGGTTACAGGCTCAAAAGGCTAGTGTGAAGATCTTTGTGTGTGAGCAGGGCCTAGTCTATTGATATGTAGGTAGGGCTGTGCACAGCTCCGCCCTCGCAATCCTGCCTGAGATGGCACATTCAGGCACACATAGTCTCTATTGTGTGGCTGTCTGGAAGGAATACACAACTGCCACTCATACATAGTCAAGTGGCCCAGGAACTGACTGCAGACACCAAATGATTAGGACAGGAAAGTGCTAAGTTCCTAAAAGTGTCATTTCCAGAATTGTGATCTAAAATCCAAATTTACCATTAAAGAGGGTTTTACATTCCAATTCCTGAGATACCAAACATGACTTTCCTTCTTGCTCCCAAACAAAAGTTAACACTTACTAAATGTAATATGGTAACCCAATGTTATTCTATGGGAGAGGTAAGCCTCAGAAAAATAGGAAGGTGAAGGCAAAATGTTTGGGGGAAGACCACCCAAAGGCAGACCGGTCTAACAAACAACATTAATGTGATGTAATACATTGTTGCCATGCTGAGAAACCAGATTATATCTGTAATATGTCTATTTTTGTTTTTACTTTGTGACATCCTCACTTTAATACACTCCCCATCCCATCCCACTTTTGGGGTGGCGTAGCTGGGTTTGGAATTGACCTGTACAGAAACAGCTGCATGTTCCTAGTTCTGTTTGCAGTTTGGTACAGGCGAAATAAAGTATCCCCATACTCATGTACGGGCCCTCATTATCAGAGGCCAGATACCCCTGGTGGGCCCAGTATCCCCCATTTTGTTTATCAAGAGGTATAGTATTATAGCGTATGTAATACTGGGTGCAATATTATCACATGTTTTACTGGGGAAAAGTCCTCAAAGTCATACAGATGGCTTTACGAGATGACATGGAAATTGCTGGGGTACACTCACACTTGTGATACACTGTTACACTCTTTCATCACAGTGCGCAGGGACTTTTCTTCCTTAGTGGCAAATAACTCTTAAGTGTCCTCTAGATAACATGTGTAGGTAGAACAGTCAACAGTGAGGACGCACAAGACTGTGTAAGCTTGTGTCAAGACCTTTCCTCTGGAGTCCCCCAAAGGTCCATACAATGCGAGCTAAGCCTAGGATGTAGCTGAAAATCATGAGACATTTTGACATTACTGTGGGCCACTGTACAGAGCAGGTCCTAATCCTTGGGCAGTGAAAGAAAATCACAATCAGTGCCTAAATCTTAACTACCGTGGATGATAGTCGCGTCAGAAGTGGAATACACATAAATCAGCAGGTTTAGGTTACGGTGAATCCCTGCTTCTGCCACACACATGCCTAATGTGGATGAGCTGTGACAGAGATGACCCCAGGGAATTTGCCTGTTAGAAACATAGACCTGGCCTACTGTGAGAATGTCTTGAGCCTGGATCCCTGAATGTTTTGTTCCTCCTTCAGTAGTGGGCTCCACTTCTATCTGGTGTCCTCTTGAGAGGACCTTTCGTTCATCTTCTGTTTAATGCCAGGCAGTTTATGGACAAGGCCAGCAAGAATGCACTGCAGACAATTTGTCAGCACTTCATCCCTATCTGAAAACAACTCCCACCCAAATCTCTGGATACTTTCAGACCATATGTGTGAGCATCTAAGACAAAATTATGAAAGTTGACTGATTCCATTTTGCTGAGATCACGTGAACTCACTGCTGCAGCGCACACATACGTGTATGATCTAGCACAGTGGTTCTTAACCTTTTTACATCTGTGGACCCCCACTTAATCACTACCTGAACCCGTGGACCACAACTGAATAATTTGTGGAATCTGGGGACCTCCACTGAGTCATTACTGGCAAGCGAAGACCTTGCCTAAGCATTTTCAAGGATTTGAGCCCCAAATCAATACACAAAAAAATACAGAAACAAGCATTCATCAAACAAATACACAGATGAAGAAATATTTTATTTAATTCACATTCAAATCTAAAAAGAATACCTTTTTGTTAACAGGAAGGTTGTAGCTTTTTAAAAATTCAATTGAGACACCTATTGTGCATACTATATTCTATGTGATACACTTGCACTGCTCCCACAAATCAATCTGAGCATACTAACTTAATTTTAAGCTTCCAATTTTAAATTCCTTTTTATTTACACAACGTTTTACAATTTTCAAATGTACATTTTGCTTCTTCATTTATGTACACTTCATTAAGCTGTTAATATTATTTCATTTTCTATACAGTTGCGGATCCCATGAGTAGGCTTTGCGTACCCCAGGGGGTCCCTGAACCACAGGTTAAGAGCCGCTGATCTAGCAAGTAGAATTTATAAATGACATTTTGCAGAGCTCAGCTTCTGCTGGCTACATCTCACTGTTGAATATATGGTGGTAAGGACTGCTTTATCTGCAGTTCCAAGAAGAGCTGTTAAACTTATAATGAATGTATACTGTCTTTCTTTGCTTGAGAACCGATCTGCCTGATAATTTGCCATTGCTTGAGAAGGGTATATCTACAGTTAGAAATGTTACTGCAGACATGCTAGTCCTTGAAATGTCAAAAAATAATCCTGCTCTCAAGTTCAAGGGAAGGCAGGCCAACGGGATATTCCCCTAAAATTCCGACCCATACTTCTGGCCCCGACTTGGCTGCATTGGTAAGTGGCACTCGCATTATCCTGGTAGTTTTTGGTGATCGACAAAGGCGTAGGGCAGGGAACAAGGAGCAATGGTTAACCTTGAACAAGATAGGTTGTAGTCAGGGTGGTGTGAGAAGTGAAAAGCATGCCTGAGTTTCTTCCTCCTTTTTCCTATCATCATGGAACAAATGTAAAAGGGGAGACTGGTGACGGAATAGTGTGTGAGGCTTTCCTTCTGGGAAGAAGTGGTATCCTCTCCAGATGTATGAGTGAGTCTGCCAAAGAGGTAGGTCATTCAGGTGTAAAAATGTAAAAGAGGTTACAGGAAGGGGTGATTGAGAACATTACTCTTGCCCAGGTAATTTACAGGTATAGAAGACAGAAGAACTATGGCAGGTTTCTTCATTAGAAGTTGTGTGTTTTTTTTACGAGCGGTAGTTTCCCTCCAGGTATATGAGCGGTAGGTTCCCTTACCTGAAGTCATGGATAAGTCTAACAGTAAAGGAAGGTTAGATGAAGCACAGACACCGATCCCCACCCTCACCCCGCGAGAAACGCCAGTGTGCTAAATGTTGATAAAGGTCAATATGTATAATTGTTTGTGGTAGAAAGAATGGCATGAGTGCATGAAAAACATTTTGAAATGGAAATTTTCTGATAATGGTTAGCAGGAAGTGAAACGTTTGCAATATTTGGCTAAATCTTGGATGGCCGGAAGAAATTTCCCTTACCTATTGAAGTAAAGGCACTTAAAGAGTTGGAACAGTGAGCAAAAGACAAAGCAAATGACTGTAAGGTAAAGGGACAGTTGTGCAAGGTGCAGGAAGTTATGAGAAAGGAAGCTTTGCAGGAGCAAAAGGAGTACTGGTGACAGACTTCTGTGGGAGAGACTGAATTGTAGCGCTCCCTAGTGAAAGATTCGGCTCCCTAGGGGATGGAGGATGAGAAGGACCATCTTCTTGGAGATCTGCTAAATCTTCATCCCATTCTCTTCCTTATGTGTCTAGAAAATCCGTTGAAATGTTACCAGAAGAGAAGAAGAAACTTTTAGAGTATCATGTCAAATGGTAGAAAATAGTGCTGGCATGGGAAGGTTGAAGCGGTGATGAGTTTTCAAGTTGGTAATGTAAGCTAGTTGTCGATCAAGGGCAGTGTTTCACCAACTTTTAAGTTGGGAGTGAATTTGGAGAAGAGGATAGTTGCTTCACACATGTTGCAACTGAGTGAAGAGAAAGTGAGGAATGGAAGTCTGCACTGGTTTGATGAATTGTTGGAAAAGAAAAGTGAGAGGATGTTGAAAATGTGAAGAAGGAGTGGTGCAGAGAAGCACCTAAGGATCAGGTTGTGGGGCCTGATGATGAAACTGAAATTCCAGGGATCCATATTTTCTAATGGGTGAACACAAGCACCCATTGACCCAGGCACAAAGACCAGAAGTGCAACCAGTACCTACTCATATGCATTGGACCAGGTATGATTTGGATCTTTCACCAAAGACTTTGGAGTTTGGAGGAAGCCGGTGAAGTGGTACACAGAGGTAGAATGTCAAAATTGCTGTAGTTTGTTTTATATGCATTGTTTCCTAGTGTGGAGCTTAAAGAATCGTGGGCCACTTTTGTAAGGTGACTGTGAGATAGGCAGAGCCTATGCATGTGTCTCCCTATTATGAGCGCTCGCCGGTAGTGATGGAAAAGTATAAGGAAGTGATGCAATATTTGAAAAAAAAGGTGCTACTGTAATGTTTTAATTGGTCTAAACAATGATGAGAGTTTACACACTCATTATGAGAGATTGTTACAGGTATATAAGCAGCAGAGCGGAATAGAAAACACTACTAAATGAAAGTTGCCCTTCCCTGGTGTCCGCTTTTGTGATGGGAATGCAACCTGATATTTGTACCAAAATGCAATAGTTTGTACTTTGTTCGCAAGATAAAAAAACAGCGAAGATGTTGGCTTGTGAACATTACTGTAGCAAATATCTTGATTGGAAATGGAAGAGAGGTAAGGGCAACTTGATGATGGAGAAGACTATTTTTTTTCCAGCAGGTAACCCCAACCCCACATGCGATGGAGGCACAGGTGTAGCAGGAGCAATAGGACCAACCAAGAGGGAGGGACTGAAATTGACAGAGAAGATGAAGGGGCAGGGGACAGGGTGACAGGAGAAAGTGAGAAGATTTATATTTCAAGTGTGCATGTCCTGGGCACCAAAGAAGCGAGTGCCTAATGTGTGTGAAGGGACATGTGCAAGTCCCACAGATCCAGCCTGTCCCTTCTTCAACTGCCCCAGCCCTGCCCACTGCTCTCATTCTCCCAGCTGCACCACCAACCCAGTTTTATCCACCAACCCATCCTCAAGCCATGATGTCTTAAAACCAACCGATGTCTGTATTGAATGGTGATTTTCCCTCAACAGTGGGCTCCTGGCGAGCCCCAGTTCTGCCAAATCGTGCTGTGCAGGAGGGGATGACTGCTTGCAGGTTCCTATGCTCCCAGATGACCAAGAAGGTCCTTATGAGGAAGATAAGGAGAATGACAACCTTGTTAACTTCCTGATTGATACTGGGGCTGCTTACTCTACCATAAGACCTACAGAAGTGCTTCAATTACGCCTCTCAGCAAAGTTAGCGCAATCAGTTGGCATTCCACATTCCATTATCACTCATCCAAACTCAACACCAGTCACCACAGGACCCATCAGGGTGCAACATCACTTTTTGATCTGTTACACTCATACTTCAATTTAGTTGGGGAAATATATTTTGTGAAAAATGTACTGCGTATTGTGCCCCTGAAGGTGTTTTTTTAGTGCAGACTAAGGGCCCTAATGCACATTTTAAAGTGATAACTTTTATGACAATGCAAAATGTGCTCTTTCTAGAGTTGATCAAAACACCTGAGGATTTGCATAACATAGTATTGGTTAGGTTCTGGGAAGTGAAATGTGGAGAGATAGGGAGAATGTGCAGGGTCCATCTGGTACATATGAAATTGAAAGAAGTTGCCAGATTGCCACAAATTCCTGAATGTAAGTTGTCACAAGAGGCAGAAACAGGATCTGAACCAGTGATTCAAGATTTGTTATGACAGGGCATCATCAGGAGAATAAATGTGGGACACTACAACAGCCCCCTTTTCCCCTTACTATTAATGACACAGTGGTCCCTAGTTTTCCTATTGTTCCAAACCCAGCTGTGATTCTGCACCAAATTCCTGCCACATCAAGAGGTTTATGATTGTTAATTTGTGTTCAGCCTTGTCTATACCATTAGATGAGGATACTCAATATCTATTTCCGTTCAGATTTAAAAACATGGCGTTTTCTCCCCATCCATTTTCTCCTGAGCTCCCCGTAAGAATTTAGAATCCTTACCTGACCTGGCCTATGGGTTTACAATGGTCCAATGCATTGATGATTTGTTGGTTGCCCCCCTTACCAGGGAAGCATGCCAATAGGACACTATTGCATTGGTAACTCACTTAACCACAGGGAGGACATAAGGCCTCCGTTACAAAGTTTCAGTATTGTCAGCCCAACATTATTTATTTGGGCCACAATTTGGAGAAAGTTACATGAAAGATGTTACAGGAGAGAATGTAAGCTGTACTACAGATGGTGCCAGCCTGAACGCAATGTGAAGAGAACCATTTTCTTCACAGATTGGGATACTGTAGACAACAGATACCAAATATCTCTCTCATAGCCTAGCATCTGACATGAAAGAATGTACCCAACCCAGTGCTCTGGTTAATGAGGGCCAGAAAGCAATTCTTGAGTTGAAACATGGTCTGTGCTTCTCCACAGATCCATGCATGCCTGATTATGACAAACAATTTTTATTGTATTGCAGAGAGCGAGAAGGATGTTCATTGTCTGTGCTAACACAACACCACAGACTCCAACAGTACCCAGTTGCATCCTTTTCAGCCATGCTGGATCCAGTGCCAAGTCTTCCAAGGCGTTTGTGAGCCGCAGTGGAGGCAGTAGAACGGTCCATAACATTGCATTAGGACATCCTTGTTAACATTTTACAAATTTGATGTAAGACCCAATATTTGACTGATGCTTCACTTACCCATTATAAAACAATATTACTTTTCACTCCCTCTATATCCATTAAGAAATGCTCTGTTTTGAATTTTACTAATTTATTCCTTATATCCTCACAACAGGGCAAAGAAGATCATGATTGTATCCAAGTGACAGTACAGTGTACTGTGTACTAAACCATGACCAGACATTAAAGAGGGACCTGTGAAATGTTGTACTAATGCATTGTATGTAGACAGCTCATGTTTGAGAGACAATGCTGGAGTTTTAAGGGCCACACATGCTGTTTGTACCATTGATAGCACCATTTAAACTTCCTCTTTAGTAAACGTTCAGTCAGCACAAATGTGAGAATTATTAGTCCTCTTAAGAGCTTGTTGCAAAGCAAAAAATATGAATGTGACAATTTGTACTGACTCTCTTTATATTTGGGATAGTTCATGATTTTGGCCAACTTTGGTCACAGAGAGGGGTTTATTACTTTTTCTGGTTACTCCTATATGCAATCGTCCCCAAGCAATAGGCCTGTTGTGAGCTATGCAGATCCCATCCCATATAAGTGTAGTGAAATGTGCAGCAAACTGGGCAGTGTTGGATGAGGTTTTGAAAGGCAACACATAGCCTGTGGACCCTTTTTGAGACTGCGGATTCATTTAATTAAATTGCCTCCTTGTGGGGCTACATATATGTAATGACTGTGATTTGAACGTTCTTGAAATGAGCAAAGGCCTATCCAATGTGCAGATGTGATGGAATGACTACGGTAAAGCTGTTGTTCAGAGAACTGATTCCATGGTATGGAGTACCGATGTACTTGGAAAGAGATTGATGCATACATTTCTAGAATGAGATCATGAATTATCTGAGCTCTATGTCCCACCAGGTCCAATAAGCTGCCTCAGTTCTATAGACTGTTGTGTGCCATAACATGGAACCTGGGGTTTGAGTTCTGGTGCAGAACCACATCCAAAAGAATTGGTTACAACCCATGTGGGCCCACTGGTTACAAATAGAGGTGGGTGTAACTCGTGTAATTTCCTGTGGTGTAATTACACCAAATTACAGTACAATTACACAAGATTGCTCAGAATTGTGTGAGAAGTGTAACCCAGCTTTTAGCACTATTTTCTTACTGCAAAATGTGCCCTTGTCTCCAAAATGGACCAGTTAAGAAAATAGAGCTAAATGCAACATAACAAGAACAGCAGCAGTCAGCATCTGCTCGCGCTCACTACGTGTGTTGTTCCTGTTCACCTGTGTTAGTATGTTCTGCTAAATTACTTGAACGGGCATAATTACATAATATTTGGTTGTTTTGACGACCCAGGGACTACTACCTGCCCCTAAAAAATGAAACAAAAAAGGTTTGTTTTTTCTTGTTTTTTTTTAAATGCATCCCGTTTTCCTTCAAGGAAAACAGGCTGCATTAAAAAAACTGCTTTATTTAAAAGCAGTCCCAGACATGGAGGACTGCTGACCCCAGCAGTCAAACATCCCTGGGAGTGCCAGCCATTCCCAATGGGCTCGCAAATTTCGACAGCCTCAGTAATATGCATGAGGTATGCAATTTGCGACCCCATTGGGAATCACAAATAGTATCTCAGACACTGTTGTACATTGGCAACTGTGACTCGCAAATTGCAACTCGTAATTTGGCGCAATTTGCGAGTCGCAATTGCCAATGGTCGTACATCTGGCTCCTGATCAAGAAACATTACAAGCCTCTCCCCCTTCTCTCAAACTATGCTTGTTACACTAGTAAAAATATGTTCTTATGCCCTTATTACTTGTATGTTCACATTTCTGAACATTAAAATGCCTTATAGGTAATGATAAAGAAGCAATGACATGTTGTTCCCATGACCCTACTCTTACAATATCTAGCTGAAATGTCACAAGTGAAGGAGCACGGAAGTAAAAAATACAAGAATCTATAAGAGCAAAGATTACTCTGAGGTACACACCATATGTCCTCCTGACCCTATCAGCCGTAAACAGGAGCTCACAGTGATTAGTTTGTAACATAATGAGTGACAGTGACCAAAGCTCTGCTCAGAAGCCCACGGCCGGTGCTATTAAATGTCCCTGCGCCAAATACCAAGGCTGAGTGCTTAGTTCTAAATCAGCCTCATACTTCTTTAATCCACTGCCGGACACTCCCTGCCCCTTTATTTCACTCTTCCAGGCTCCTGCTTTTTCCCTTGTTGACGGTTTTTTAGGTCTCGCCTGAGCCAGCGCATGCCCTGGTCTGGCGAGACTTATTGAGAGGGCTCCAAAAAGTGCTACCAGGCCAGCCTAGAGCTACAGTGCATGTGCGCGGGCGCACGCCCCGAGCTTTACCGCTATTTACTTTCACTTTTGCGGCCGCTTTGATGTTTGATCGCGATCACTTTCGCGGCAGCAGGGCCGCTTGGCATAGCCAATAGGTCTCGTTTTTGGGACCTTATAAGTATTTAGTTATGCAACTGTTGCATTGCTAAACACTTGTAAGGTCCCAAAGGCGAGACCTATTGGCTATGCCAATGCTTGTCTGTCTTCTCTTCCTTCTTCTTTACCGTTTTGTGTTTTTCCTTCAAGTTCCCGGACAATGTCTGATAAAGAAAAAATAACTGGCAAAGGCCCCACTGGACCCATACATGAGTGCCAGTGGTCCCCACAAGCAACCACCTGCTCAGATGAAGCACTGGGAGCTGTTAGTGGAACATGGGGTGAAAACTACAACTTCTTGCTCCATCCACAGCTCCCTAAAGCATTAGTCCTTGTGATGTGATGCTATCACAGGAACAGAGGAGGCATTTCCTCCTGCTGCCAAATACCAGATTGTGGCAGAGGAAGGAAATGGTGCTAAAGGGAACCGTCCAGACCTCTATCATCATGTGTTACTGAGTGGCAAAACATATCGAATTTGAATGCACACCA
The DNA here is from genome assembly GCF_964204655.1 of Triturus cristatus. Classification (NCBI taxonomy): domain Eukaryota; kingdom Metazoa; phylum Chordata; class Amphibia; order Caudata; family Salamandridae; genus Triturus; species Triturus cristatus. Next base: position 1,150,755,289 of record NC_140581.1, on the reverse strand, counting down.
GTTCATTTCATGACTACTCTTGCCTGCAGTGAATATTGAATAGCATGTGTTTCACATTGTATTATAGTGTCTAAAGCTGACCGCGTGCTCAGTGTCCTCCGCTGTTTGTGGGCCCGGTCCTGTGAAATTTGCCTTGATCAGTGACACTAGCCACATGCCCTGAACTTCCACTCAGGCATTATGGCATTTTCGAGTGGGCTCTGAGTTAGGAGACTCCTTTTAGTATTAAATGAGCTGCCACGATACAGTCCATAACCAATACATGTGTAATACCTCACTTATGTGCAAATGAAGGAGTGATGTGGTAATATAGTAGTGACAAACGTTGTTTAAAAGTTTAAAGTAATTTATTGCAATTTGTTTTCACAGTATAAACATTTCACTAGCCTTACATTCTAAGCACTTTGAACCTGTAAACATGAATTCTTGCATGTTAACTGACTTCTTTGTCCTAAGTAATGTAAAGGCCTCAAAGCTCCAGTGATAGGGAGAGCCCAGTGTGCAGTATCTTGCTGATACCGCTGCAGGCAAGTACCCAGTAGTCATAAATTACTACATCCGTTTTCACAAGCTAACTTGAACAAAGAAATCGTTTAGGTACCTGTAGTAATAAAACAATTTGCAGCTTTAGTAGGTAGATAAAAAAAGGTTGTAAATTATATCTTGACTCTATTTAAAATACAAAGGGCCTTTCTGGTTTTTCTTATATTCTAAACTAACATTTTCCCTTGGAACATGCAAACATTAACAACTCCATGAGCTAAACAAGCATTTGCATAACCAATAGGTCCTTTTTGTTGCCAATGCAGACTTGCTAGTTTTGCCATAGTTTTTTGCCACACCAGGTTGCTTTAGCTGGGGCCGGCATGTAAGAAGTATGCCTGGTTGCATATATGGAGTCTGAGAACTATGGGAGTTTTTAAAGGTTGTTAATTACACATACGCATGTGAAAATGCACGACATCGGCTTGCCCCATGCGCTTATGTAAAGCATTTAAATAACTTTGGGTCGAGATCGCACTATATAATAATGTGGGTTCAAGTCTTGGCATCGGCTCAACATTCTGGGCAAATAATTCTTTTTTTTTAATTGATATTTTTGCAAATACAAACCATTTCAACAACAAAACAAGCCAGTTTGCTGTCACAATAAATCAAATATACGGGTTGGTTACATTCCATGTATTAATCCCAAAAACAGTTGTTTTTTGGTCATTTGGCGTGAACATCTTTGGACCAGCACAACCCAGATTACCTACATCCATAATTACACATCAGCAGTCATTTTACAGAATAGCACATCCACAAGTCCCATAGTCATATCTCCCTTCGTCACCACTCACGGACCATCGTTCTGTCCCACATCTGTGGCTTCGTGCCGTCCCTGAGCCCATGTCAGAAATGGTTCCCAGATATCGCGGGTTCGAGAAGCAAGGGGGGCAAGCTCCCAAAACACAGTTGTGCATGCCCATAGGTGACATCTGCTATCCAACCCTTGTGAGTGGGGACCCTCCTCCCTCCCCAGTGTAGCGCTATTTGCCGTTTAGCATACAATAAAAGCAAAGCATGCAATTTCCGCAACTTGGGTGGGGTGTTTTTGACATATCCTAATAATCCAAGAGCCGGGGAGGGGGTCTCTGCCCCTCCAACAATTTGACTCACCGTACCGAACACCTTGGCCCAATACCCCGCTATCTCCGGACAGTAATACGCTATATGTAAGAATGAAGCAGGAGAGAACCCACATCTCCAACAGGTGTCATCTTCTTTCAGCCCCATACAATGCAGCCCTACAGGTGTTCTGTATACTCTGTGCAAAAATGTAAAGTGAATCAGCCTAAGTTTATATTTGGGAGAGTTCTCTTAACTGTCCACAGCAAAACTCCCACTGCTCTTCAGTTACTTGGACGGAAAGTTCTTCATTCCAATATTGGAATGATTTAGGCCGGACCAAGGGAGCAGATGCCTGCATATGCGTGTACAATCTCGTAACTAGCTTGCAAGGGGAAGGGGATTTTAGACAGATTTTCCAACGCCAGCAAGGTCGTAGGGGCAGTGGGGAAGCTTCCACAGAGGGCCCGGCAGGCCGTGCGTAGTTTATGATATAAAAACAGCTCAGTGAAGGGTACCGTCCCATCCCCGTCCGCAGTCGGAGGTGGTCTGAACTTGCTTTTTGGAAACAAATCTGCAAATGTGTGAAGATGCATATTTTGTATTAATGCCTTGCTGATTCTGTCCTCCACACATGGCAGCATTGGATTACGGGCTACCGGGATCGAGGGAGCATACAGCACAGGGATTCCAGCCAGCTTGCGCAGCTCCTCCCATGCCCAACACAGCGTTCCGGCGGAGTCAATGTCTCCACGTGGGCGCTTTGACGCTTTATAGAGGGCTACTTTGAGAAGGATCAGTGCTACCGCGTCCAGCTCCACCGCCACATGGGGCTGGAAGGGCGTTGGGTGCACCCAAAACTGCAGAAATTGGGCCTGAGCACAAAGTGCATAAAGATGCATGTCCGGCGCGCCCAATCCTCCATGCCTGAGCGGGAGCGTCAACATATCCCAGGATACTCTGGCCTGTCCGCCCGCCCATCCCAGGGTTATAAGCTGTGACTTAAGGATCTTGAAAAAGTGCTGCATGAGCGGAATCAGGATGTTGGCGAATAGATACAAAAACTTGGGCAGGATGACCATTTTTGCAAGCGCTATCCTGCCAGTCAGAGACAGCGGCAGCTGCGACCACAACTTAACTTTTTCTTCCAGCCACGTTACAGCCCACCTGTAATTCAGATTCCACACCTCGTGCTTAACCTGACTGATCCAAATACCCAAATACTTGACCTCCTCCGCTTCCCATTTTAGAGGATATTCAGAGCGCACCTGGGACGTCCCATCCGTTAGGGGAAATATCACTGATGTTTCCCAATTAACAACTATGCCAGCCAAGCCACCAAACCGAAAGCATTCCCTTAAGACCGGGTCTAAATTCTCCTCAGGATTGACGAGATAGAGAGTGACATCGTCTGCATATAAGGAGATGAGCAGGCTTCTGGTACTAAACCCTATACCTCGCTCCGTATGGTGCTGCCAAATACGAGCAGCAAGTGGCTCCATTGCAATTGCGAACAGGAGTGGAGATAAAGGGCAGCCCTGCCTTGTGCCACGAGAGATGAGAAAGGGATCAGACAGCATCCCGTTCACCCTGATGCAGGTTCTGGGCAAAGTATACAGTAAACGTATGCTTCTGATAAAAAGCAGGCTAAACCCCATCTGTCCCAGTATGGCAAAGAGATACGGTCATGCCAGGGTATCAAATGCCTTGGTGGCATCCAAGAACACCACCGCAGCGCGGACCTCTGGGTGCAGGTAATGCAAAACGGAGAAAATTGTTCGTAGATTATGGGATGTAGACCTCCCCGGGATGAACCCAGACTGATCCGGGAGCGCAATCATAGGTAATAGCGGCTGCAGCCGGTTCGCAAGTAGTTTAGCTAGAATTTTAATGTCTACATTTATCATCGATAGCAGCCTGTACGAGTCGACTTCAGATTCGGGCTTACCGGGCTTCAACAAGGTGATAATCACAGCTTCCCTCATGGAGTCGGGCAATATCCCCCCCCTCCAAAGCTTCCTCATACACCACCCGCAACCTAGGCGCCAGCTCCTCAGCGTATGTTTTATAAAAGGCTGTGGTCAGACCATCGGGGCCAGGGGCCTTGTCAAGCGGCAGACTTTTAATAACCTGAGCAACATCTTCAACAGTGAAGGGGAGATCCATATATTCCCTGTGTGTGTTGTTGAACCAGACTAACGCAATCGAGTCCAAGAACGACTGTAGCCCCTTGGGGCATGCCTCTTGGGTAGCAGTATAGAGCTTGGCGTAAAATGTGGAAAAAGCATTTAGGATTTCTGTCTGGCCTCTAACAACAGTGTCTCGTGCAGTGTATATTTCATGGATAAATGCTGTGTGTCTCGGTGGTCTGATCATACCCGCTAGTGTACGTCCTGGCCTGTCCCCCTCTCCATAGCGCCTCGCATCTGCATATTTCCCAAGAAACTTCAGCTCTCTTTGTGCCTCCTCGGAGAAATCCAATAACTTGGTCTTCAAAAGGCCAAGCACGGTAGGGTCGTTGGTAGAGTAAAATCTACCCTCATGTTCCTTAATTTGAGTCTCTATCGAAGTAATCGTGCCCCTGATTGCCTTTAATACTCCCGTCTGCCGGGCAATACACTGACCCCTTATCACAGCTTTAAAAGCCTCCCATAGTGAGGCCTCAGTGGCCACCGACCCTGAGTTCAAGGTGAAGTACTCAGTAATATCCCTCCGTATCTCTTCCTTAAAGGCCTCATCAAGCAGAGCATACGGCGGGAGACGCCAAGTGAAGGCTCGCGGCGGAGAATTAGGAATGGTTAACCTCAGCAAGCAAGGAGCATGATCCGATAATGAACGTGGCAGATGCACCATATCGACAGCCCAGGTGGCTATGTCTCTAGACCCCAGCCAGAAGTCCACGCGGGACCATGCGCTGTGGTGATCGGAAATATACGTACCCTCCCTGGTCCGGGGGTGTCGAGCACGCCACATGTCTACTAGGTCACCGTCAGTGATGATAGAGTGCAAGGCGGCACTAGCTGACGGGTGCAGTGAGCGGGAGGCGCCCTGTCTATCTAGGTCATCATCTAGGATAGCATTAAGGTCACCCCCCCACAGCACTGTGCTACAGCCCGTCGCCCTGACCTTCGTCCAGACATTGTTATAAAACTCTGGAGAGTCCACATTTGGCCCATAAACAGTCACAATGACCAAAGAGACACCACACAATACCCCCCGTAGAATGACATACCGACCTTTGGGATCAGCCTGCACTAGCCCCTCCCTCCAATCCAATCCCTGCTTGACCAGAACAGCCACCCCCTGCGCATAATTAGAGTACACAGATGAATAGACCCCACCCCACCGACTATGACGAAGCTTCTGCGAAGGTGTAACAGCAAGATGTGTTTCCTGCAACACATACACGTCAACATTGTGCCTGGACAGGTAAGCATGTACCAATCTGGCCTTTCTGCCATCGTTAAGTCCCCGGATGTTCCAAGTCGGGGCAAATAATTTAATCACCCGTGTGCCCATCTAAAGCATTTGAATACCTTTGGGTCAAGATTGTGCTATATAATGATGTGCCTGCGATGGTGATAGACAGCGCACAGCAACGCAAACATTGAATCAAATGAAAGACATGACTGCAAATTACATCACGTGGCATGCATACTGAAGCAGACAAAGGACAAGTGTTTACTTTTCTGATGATGTTACCAACCATGCCATTCATGGATATTTACATTCTTGCACATTACTGCAATTTAAAACTCACGTAATGTTTACAGCAGTGTTTTCTAATGAAATATGTTTATGATTTGATATGCAGTCACTTAAATTAGCAATATAGCATGTTGCCTAAATAATTTGGCTGACCTTAAAATGACTGTCTCCCAAAGTAATAATTGGGAAGAAGATGTGGCGTAACGGCCAGAGCTGTTGACTTTGAATTTGAAGGAACTGGGTTTGAGTCTCCGCATTGGCTCAACATTCTGGGCAACTCATTTAATCTCTCCGTGCACTCATGTAAAGCGCTTAAATACCTTCGGATCGAGATTGCGCTATATAATGATGTGGATTCGAGTCTCGGATCCGATCAACATTGGAGCAAATCATTTAATCTCTCCCTGAACTCATGTAAAGCACTTGAATGCCTTTAGGGTCGAGATTGAGCTATATAATAATGTGGCTGCAATTGTGACACATGAAAGGGGGTACAGTGGTAAGAAGTACTGAAATCATTGAGGAAACGTCTGCAGTGCTCTTGAACATAGGAAAGCATAGTCCAGTATACAATTGCCAAAATGAAAAAAGTGGAAGAGTACAAGTACTAGGGCACTGCTAGGTGGAAGTAATCAATTGACGAAAAGGTGGGGCAAAGAGGAAATATTTACCACTCAGACGCAAGGCTTTTTAAAGGACACTGCCATAAACAAAAGAAAAGAAGTGGGCTAGTTGTAAGCCCACAAAGTATATATAGCATGTCTTGGAGAGACAGCTCAAGCGCTGTAAAGCCTCTACCTAAAATGGGCTCTGCCTTACTGCCCACATACACTCTGTATTAATTGCAGGCGTATTTAGTATCCAAAGATTTACTCATATGAAATACGGGAAACAAAATATGCTCAGTAAAATCTAAATCAAATGTGATGATGTAGGACATTTATCAATGTGATTCTATGAGTATTGTTTGCTTTTAGTGAAGAAACGAATCACTGTGGCGTACCCCTGGCACCCTTAAAAGAGCTAAGCGTCACAAGCATTTTTTTCAAAAAAGTAAACAACGTCGTTTAAATAAGTGTCCATATATGAAAGAAAAAAACATAAATTTAGTTGCCTTCGTTTAGTGTGTGTACTTGTATTTTAATGTGTGAAGAGCTCTAAATTGAATGTCAAAGGCAATGTAGTTTCAATTAAGTGCAATGTTATGAAAGCGCTCTTTATTATGGCGCTCAACCTTTTATGTTGTTGTAAGTCATTAAATGAATGAGCGGTGGCAGCGTTATATAATAATTAATGATGTGTGTTCCTAGCCAACGCCTAAAGCTGTACTTGAGTTCAGCTAGGGTCAACTAAAATAACTTAACTGAACATGAAAACAAAGCTATTGCTGTGGGGCATATTTGCAAATATTTATTTTCAAGCAAACAAAGTTTCCTTTAACTTAAGCAATGGCTGAATGTTATATATTTAATAACAGAGGCATAGCTATCAGTATTGCAGATGAAGCAATGTAATCCAAACAAGGGTTCAAGTATAACACTCAAATAATTAAACCACCCAAAAAGGAGACATATAAGGAAAAAAGGGAAGAGAGAGAAGAAAAGACAGCCCAATATTATTTGGGCACAGGATACCCATATATACAATATTTCAATGAAGTAGAAAAAGTTTGTTTATTATTATTATTAACAAATTAGACAAACAATCATAAGACAATAATGGTGCTCATAGGTTTACACAAACAGTACACAAAATACAGTGTATAATCAAACAAAGTGGCTGAGGGACAATATACAAGGGCAGGGTTCAGAAAAAACAGAAACAGCACACAGCAAAAGAATGCGTCCTCTTCATTTTGGGCCACATTAAAGCACCAACAGCGTTTCGACCAAAAATGAACTTGGAAGGCCATCATCAGGACAAGAAAATAAACTTAGGAGCGTCCAAGCAATTTTCAATAAAACATCTAAAAAAGACAATATGCGCCTGGGTAGCAGGAATATTTAAAATAGCAACAGTCACTATTTAGAAAATATAGTGCAAGAAAGTTTAGAATAAATGTGCAAAGAAGAAGATCCAAAGAAAAATGAGGGATAAGCCAAAACCAAAAGTACAAAGTCAGAGTCAGTGCGGCAAAAGATTCAGTCAAGTCAGACAATCCATTTCCAAAGAGAGAATTAATTGAGTGACACCTACTAAATGATTTATCCAGGAACTAATACAGTTGAGAAATCACATGAAGAGCCAAAACTCCTTACGGATACCAATTGAACTGTTCCATATTAAAACTGCAAAGTGAAAAAGATGAAGAAAAGATAAAGAAAATGACAACCCAGAACACAATATAATGGGGTGTCTAAACTAAATACTTAAAGTCACATTGAATTATGACAATTCACAGGGTCAAAGATGATAAAGTAGTTCAGAGGACTTCAAAAGTTATTGAAGGACACCGGACTAAATGATGAGGCTGCCTATCTTTTTTTAGCATCTCTTGGGTTCTGTTTTTATATTCTTTTTGTCCGCTGTTGGTGTGTTGTATGGCCTTGCTTCCTTGTTTTTAAACAGATTAACTTTGATTCCTACTCTGTTCTCTACTCAAACACCACGTACCTATTGGTGCCTCTTTCCCCACTCCCGTCCACCGCGGTAGTTCGCCGTTTGCATGGAGAGCAGCTACTTTGAATTTTTTCATCCTGGTATTTAGGCATGAACAGACCGCGGATGTGCTGCGGACGCTTGCCTAAGGCAAGCCCGTCTGCGCCCGTCCGCGCCTGGACGTCGCCAGACGCCAGACATGCTGCCGGTTTTAGCAGCATAAAGCTCTCTTTCTCCTGTGATAAACTTCTCGCCATTAGGCAAATAGGGAGCCCCTGTAGGTATCCTCCTCGTAACCTGCCTGAGGGTTCTTTCTGCTGTGAGAACTGTGGCTTCAATTCCTGGACTACCATAGAGTCCCTCCCTATTCACCTTCCCTGTCCCAGACAGAATATTAAATGTTTCAGTCTTAGCTGTCCCTCCCTAGTCAAGCACCACTCGGATGTCTATGACCTGCTTTACCATGAATCTCCTGATGTTCTCTTCCTGGCAGAGACATGGTTGTCAGTAGATACGATGGCTGAGCCTGGCGCTCCCCCCGGGATATAGTATTATCACTTTCAATCGGGAGGCTATAGGGGGTGGTATCGCAGTTGTTTTTAAATCTTGCTATACCTGTACCCTTGTTAAAGAAACCCTGGTGGGTTGTGAGTGTGGACATTTTGGGATCTCTCTTAATACCAATTATACCATGTCTGGCTTATTGGTATATCGTCCCCCAGGTCCCTTGAAGGATTGCAGGGTTGCATTGATTGACACAGTTAGTTCTCTGGCCGTGAGGTATGCCAACTTCACTCTCATAGGCGACTTAAATTTGAATCTCGACAACCCCCACAACTCAGAAGTGGGCAACGTCTCAGCTGACCTAGTGGCCTGTCAGTTGCGTCAACTGGTTCAAGGCCCTACCCAATCTGCTGCCCATTTACTTGATCCAGTCTTCTCTAACCTTTCATGTCTTACAGTCTCTAACCCTTTGTTGGTCTGACCATTATCTGATCCCCATGACACTGATGGAGTGCAAAAGTAGCGTCACAAGTAGCGCCGTCGATGAAGTCGATGTCGGGAACGGTCGGAGTAACCCTCTCTATTCAACCATGTAAATCAAATCAAGAAGATACATTTTGTAATTTCAGCACGGTTATGATTGGCTGGTTGCGATCGTCCGATGCTAAAGTTTGGGACCTTAGTACAGTTCGAGGGGTGAGGTCATCAAATCAGTAAAAGTTAGTACGTTCCGGTATTACTGAAAATCTATTGTCTTCAGTCTTGGCCGTCTTCCCACAGTGTCCTTGCTTGGGTACACGGAGATCATAGTTCACAACGGGGTCTGGAAGACTTTGTCGCTTCTGCGCATTTCACTCCACACCTCATGGGACAGTGGCCACTTCGTCGTGTCACGTCGTCAGCCATTTTGAGTTTTAGGCCCAAACGCCAACTTAAGTGAACCAAACACAAAAGAGTAATTAATGCATAGAAATAATAAATCTAATGTTAACCCCTTACTAATCCCTCTATGTGCTTGTATTTATCTAGCGTATAGCGACATTTAAAGCAATCATATTTACCCTTTTGGTCTTCCTTCTGGGCAACATTACAAGACATTACAAAAGCAACATATATCATGCAGTATTCTATTTACTACATATACTACTGTTAGTACGCATACGTATTTTAGTCATATAGGTTATTTAGCCATGCATATGCAATCCCACATGTAATTTTGCTATTTGTATTGTTGGTTTAATATACATGCAAACTCATTTAATAATATTATAATTAACAGATTATTCAATTAGTATATTCATGCAGAATGGGGGAGGTATACAACATTTTGTACTACCCACTCCATCAATCCCCCCTTTGGTGATTTTATCACCACACAATCAAATTTTTTATCAATTTGTCAAGAAAGTGAAATTAATTCTTTTTGATTAGTATACATCTCTGTTTCCCCAATTTCTTTTCTTCTTGCTGTTTTATACATACTTTCTTTGATTTCCTCTAATTCTATTTCTTCAAATTCCCCCTCTTGTCTCTTATCGTGTCTTCTTTTGAAATTTTCTCTTATTAACTTTTTCTGTATTTTCTTTCTATTATGGCATAAAAAACCTAGTCTTAAAATTAATACTATAAAAATCACACATGTTAATGGAAAGAAGATCCTACCTATAAAGGTACTACCTATGTTTAACAGGAAATCTTTTATAGAAGAAATTTTCTTCCCAATCTTTTCCCAAACACATTCAACCTCCAGTGGTGTAATTTCCACATGCAATTCAGTTATATTTTTGATGTAAATTTTCAGATCTTTACTTTCGTCCGGAATGTAAGTACAACAATGTTGAACTTTCAGCTTTCTACAGACTCCACCCTCCTTTGCCAATAATATATGAAGGGCAAGTCGATTTTGCATTACCATAGCACGCATGGCTACCATTTCAGTATTTACCAATAAAAATCCTCCAGCGGTGCTTGTTGACAAGCGATCCACTACTATTGATAGTTTTCTAATTTTGTGTGCATTCAGAGATATTCCCACTGCTGGTATCAATGCTCCAAAAATGTCTCCTACAATTTCTGACCAAGATTCTCTCTTTCTATGTGCTAGATGACTACCTAACTTATGTACACCATCTTCTCCGCTTCCCATGTGGAATATCTTTGGGAAAAACAAACCTACATAACATATGCCATACCAATGGTCTGGCAAATGGTAATATGCCTTGTTTCCGCAGATAAAATATAACCCAGGAAAAACTGGATCATTTCCTCCTTTAAATCCCCATCCACCCATGATTCGGTATGTATCATGGCACTCACTGTTACCTACAAAGTAATTATCATATGCAGTTTGATTCCTTCTAATACACAATTTCCCTTTCTGGGGCCAATCTAAAGCCATAGTTGGACTAGCTTCTCCCTTCAAGTGTTTTTCCATTTCAACATCCCAGACTGTCTTTTCCTCCATTCTCTCAGATGCTTTCTTTTGCATTTTCAACCTCCTCTCTTCAACCATATCCAAAAACATCTTTTCCTCTTTCTTTAAACTACAAGTCAAATTATTCCTAAATATGTATTCTAATGTTAGTTCCTTAGTTTCTAAGAAAAATTCACCTAACACCTTTGCAGGCTTTACTTTATTCAACTTGTTAATTGCAGGAACTTGTGAAAATATGTTATCTACATCTGAAAAATAATATTCTAATTTCCCTATTTGGTAAAACAGACTAGCTATTACACTACATGTTATTCCATATGTTACTGGGAGGTGATGGTAGGTCACTCCCTCCGATACAGATGCAGGTAACTGCATACAAACGTAGCAATCCCTCACATCCATTGTCTTTACATATTCGTACAGAAGCTTTGAAAACACAGTGTTAGAGAAATCATTTATAGACCTGTCTTTATGTAGATAATTTATATCTATTTTAGTCAGATATACTTTCTGAACCTTCTCTATATTATTTTTATTCTCACTATGTCCTTCTATTGTGTCTATTGTAACTTTAAATGAAATCATCAAAGCTAACACACTCCAAAGAAGCATTAGTAATCCTGTACAACAACATCACATTTTAAACCATCATTTTAGAAATACAAATTTAGCTTTTCTACTTTCTGTGTTTGCCATTTCGCAAAATGATCAGTGTCTTTTGACTTAGCCTCTTCTACTTCACAACTAGTTTTGTCTAACCCAAGGCTCTAAGCACCTACTTGGTTCTATCAGTTATGTCTTTTCCAGTATTCTATTTTCTTTCCATTAGCAGCATTTTTGTCTTATTCAGTTTGGCATTTGATCGTCTTTCACTTTTCTCTCATAATCTTGATACAGAAATTACTGAACATCCGTCTCTTCTCCAATATCGGACAAGATAACTCTCGGGATTTCCGATTCTTCGTCTTCATCAACCACTTCCGGTACAGTCACCTCTGGATTTTCTTGGCTATCCGCCTCTTCTTTTATTTCAGGCAGGGCCACATACGACCATTCTGGTTGACTTATACTTCTGGTTGGGCTTACTCATTCTTTTGTTTTCCTCTGCTGTAGCTACTTTCTCAATTTTCAACTTTTCTTGACTTGATACTTCATTCACCTGCTCTGCTCTTAGTGAATTCACTCGTGTCAGTTGATATCTTAATCTCTTTATCTTATTAGGCCAGATCTCATCTCTTGCTGGTCTTTTAGATTTATTTCCTTTATCATTGTTTTCAGCTCTCCATGCTCTTTTTCTCAGGACTCGACCTTCTGGCACTTCCTCATCACTTTCCTCTGATTCTGTTTCAACTTGCTTTTTGCTTTTAGTTATTCCTCTTTCCACCACTTCTTTTATTTTCCCTACTTCTGTCCCTCCTCGTGTTTCTTGCACAATATCTTCCTGCTGACTAACTGTCCCTTCCTCTTACTGGATGTTAGAATTCCCTACAACTCCTCGGGTGTCTTCCGCAATAATCTTTCCCTCTCTTTCTGCATCTGGCACCTGTTCATCTACTTTTGTTATTTCAGATGGAATTTCTCTCAGCTTTCCATCAGAAACTTCCTTATCAATAATTTTTTTGATTGTCTCTTCACTACTTTACTCTTTTCTCGAGCATACCAGTATTTGTTCAGTCTCTGAGTCTGAGCTGGTATCAGAAATCTGTAATCTTCTTCTCAAGGGAATATTCTCTGGGGCAACGATGAAACTTGGTTCTAACTCCCCCCTTTCAGGATTTTCTCTTGTTCTTGTTTCTTCAGCATCTGATTCAGAACTAGTCTCTGACTCCTCAAAATATTCTCCTTCTTTGTTATCCACTGGATTTGGGATTCTCAGTGTGTGACTAGCATGAATCCAGTTCTTGATCCCAGCACACTTCACAGCTGTTGTTGTAGTCAAAATCACTTGTCGTGGTTTTCCCCAACGTGGGACCAGACAGTTCCTTCTTCTGTGTACTTTAATTCTCACCCAGTCTCCTGGGCTCAGATCATGAGCTTGCTTCTTTTCAAGGGTGGTGGCATCCGCTCCAACCTGATGAAACACAGAATGAACTGCGTCAGCCAGCCCCTTACAGTAATCCAACACCAAGTCATCAGATATAGGCAACAGCTTGTTGACTGGTATGAATACATGGCGCATTGCTCTTCCCATGATAATTTCATGTGGACTCAAACCTGTGTTTCTATCTGGAATGGATCTAATAGTCATGAGTACTAGAGGCAAGACATCAGGCCATTTCAAACCTGTGGCTAAACACATTTTTCCCAATCGGTTTTTAATGGTGCCATTCATTTGTTCCACCACACCAGAAGCCTCTGGGCAATAGGCACAATGTAGTTTCTGTTGTACATTCAATGCTTCACAAATCAACTTCATGATCTCATTATGGAAATGCTTTCCTCTATCTGATTCAATTGTAACTGGGAACCCGAATCTAGGGATGAATTCCCTCAAAAGCAGTTTTGCTACAGTAATTCCATCACTCCTTCTTGTGGGATGTGCTTCTACCCACCTTGAAAACAAGCAGACCATTACTAGAACATACCTCAACCTATTACAGGGTGGCATCTCAATGAAATCAATCTGCATTCTGGTGAAAGGCCCTCCTTCTCGATCTATCGTTCCTAGGCTTACCACTGTCTTTCTTCCAGGATTGAACTGCTGACATATAAGGCATCTTTGACAAAGGCTCTCAGCTACCAGTCTAAATTTTGCATTGTACCACGTTTGCTTGAAGGACCGAATCATCGCGTCCCTCCCTATGTGTCCCTGTCCATGATACATCCGTGCCATGGCACACACCATGCTATCAGGCATGACTGGTCTTCCATCTCGATAAACCCACACATGATCTGTTTCCCTTGGTGCACATCCCGCTTTTACTCACTGTCTCATTTCCTCATCTCCTGCCTCTTCCTGCAATTTCTCACTTCTTCCCAAGTACCAACAGTGTTAGTAAACAGTAGGGGGCAAGATTTGATTTCCCTTTCTTTAGCCCTGTTGACTGAGTTCTGATTTCGAGCACAATATTGGGCCATATTGTTGGCATATCTGTTTCCGACCGCGATATAATCAGCGGTTTGCACATGGGCAGCACACTTCACAACAGCCAATTGTTTAGGCAGCTGTATCGCCTCAAGCAACTTCCCAACCACCTCAGCATTCTTTAGATGAGTTCCACTTGAAGTCAGAAATCCTCTATGCAGCCATATCTGGCCACAATCATGCACAACACCAAAACCATACTGACTATCAGTTATCACAGTCACTCTCACATTCTTTCCACTCTTGCATCCTCTAGTTAAAGCTATTAGTTCAGCAACCTGGGCTGATTTTACTCCCTTCAGGTAAGATGCTTCCATCACTGCTGCAACTGTGCATACTGCATATGCTGCACTCAGATTTCCTTCCTCTGTTCTCAAACATGATCCGTACACAAACATCACAAAGTCACTCTCAGACAAAGGTACATCTTTTATATCAGGACGTGGTTTGGTACAGAAAGACAATACATCCAAACAATCATGATCCACTTCGTCCCTGACTTCAACATTCTCAGCATCAGGCAATAGCGTTGAAGGATTCACATTCAGGCATATCGCAAGGCTCACATTCGTTGCACCTAATATGACCTTCTCATATTTAGTCAGCCGACTATGTGTCATGAATTGAGTGCGACTCCTTGTTAAAAGGATTGCTACATCATGAGGTACAAACACTCGCACAGGATATCCCATCACAATTCCCTCACTCTGTTCCAGACTCTTACAAGTTGCAGCTACTGCTTTCAAACAACCTGGCAGCGCAACAGCTACAGGGTCTAGCATTGCTGAAAAATATGCAATTAGTCTTCTCAATTTTTCATGTTTCTGTATTAATACAGAAAGTGCACATGCATTCCTCTCAGTACAGCTCAAACTCCTTTTCATAGTCAGGCATTCCTAATGCTAGCGCTTCACACAAACTTTCTCTCAATTTCTTAAAAGATGTTAGTTCTTCCCTACTTAAGTCAATGGGGTCTCCCACATCACTTCTCGTCAGTCGTACCAAAGGTTTTGCGAAGAGGGAAAAGTTACTTATCCACTGACGACAATATCCAACCATTCCAAGAAACATTCTCACTTCTCTTCGCGTCATTGGAGTTCTCATTCTTTTTATTATCTTGATTCTGTCTGTAGTTATCTTTCTTAGTCCTTTTTCAATTTTATGACCTAAGTATTGTACTTCTTTCTGACAAAATTGCAATTTCGATGGGGATACTTTAAGTCCTCCATCTGCCAAATGATTTAACAATGCTATGGTGTCCATTACACAGGCTTCTCGAGTTTTCGAAGCCACAAGCAGGTCGTCGATATATTGAACTAGCACTGAATTCTCTGCATTTCTAAATCTTCCAAAGACTTTTTCAATAACTGATTAAATATCGAGGGACTTTCTGTATATCCCTGTGGGTTTCGGCACCAAGCCAAAATGCGTTCACCAAAACGGAACACACAAATTTGCTGGCTATCGTGGTACAATGGAATGGAAAAGAAAGCGTGACATAAGTCAATTACTGTGTACCATTCTGCATCATGAGGAATCTGATACAAAATCACAGATGGATTTGGTACAATAGGACAGCATGATACAACAATTTTGTTTATCTTTCTCAAATCCTGCACTATCCTGAATTTTCCGTTAGCCTTTTTTTGGTCCCATAATTGGTGAATTACATGGACTACTCATTATTTCTCTCAAAATTCCTTATTTTATAAGATTCTAAATTATTGGGGTAACTCCTTCAATTATCTCGGGTGTCAATTTATATTGAGGAACATTTGGGTAGCTTATTCCTTCCTTCACTGTTACTTTTATGGGATCTACATTTCTCATCAATCTTACATCTTCTCCTGTAAAATCCCAAACCTCTGCTTTCACTGTCTGTTGCTATTTTTTTGGCAATTCGTCAGGGTTGAATAAAGCATAGGCTTCCGTAATTTCAGTTTCCAAATTAGCCATAGTCATTTTATACAGTACATCTTCATCAGGGGTCTCAAATGCTATACCATCAGGGGTACAAAATATGGTGCAATTCATTTTGCACAACAGGTCTCTTCCTAATAGGTTTACAGGACTTGAATCGCACACGCCAAAGTGGTGAATTTCGGAAAATGTCCCTATATTGACCTTTACTGGTTCTGTGAGATACGTTTTGATCTGTCTGTTGGATACTCCAACCACTTGGATTGTTTCATCCGAGAGAGGAAGATTTTTAACATCAGCTGACCTAACAGTTGATCGAGTAGCACCAGTATCTACCAGGAATGTAATATTTTCATTATTTACCTTTCCATCCACAAAAGGACCTGTCTGGTCTACTTCTAGAGTTGCGCCATGTACGCACTCTTCTTCCTCCCTTCGGCACCGTCAATAACCTTCTTCTGACTCACTCTCATCGCGTTGTAGCCAATACTGCGAAACAGCGCTAGCGCGCGGCAGCTTGGTTACCTGTTCTTCTTTGTAGAATCCTGTCTCATTACTGTATTTCTGTGAATTTACGCTCCATGGAATAGGCGGCTTTGGCACCTGATTCTGTTGGGTAACAACCTGCTGCTGTCGCTGCGGTTGACCACTCACCTCTTTCTGCACCTGCAGATTCAATGATGCATTATCACCATTAGTATTCAGGGGAAATTTTCACTCGGATTTCCAGTGCCCTATTCTTCCGCAATTATGACATGGCCATTTATTTTTGGCTTCTTCAATATTGAATTGTCCCTTCCCTTTTCCAGTATTAAATCTAGGTTTCGGTCCTGCATTATTTGCTTGTTCAATCAACTGTGCTTCCTGTCTTTCTGCGATCTTTATTTGTGCCCACATTGCTTTTTCTTTTAATTTACGCTGTTTGGCTTCAATTTCATCACTAAAATACTTTGCATGTCTTAGTACTTCATCTATTTTCTTGTTTTGGCAATCCACAGTATGCTGCTTAATCATTTCACTAATTTATGAACGTAGGAAATATACAAATCTATATACAAAATGACTCAAATCTTTTTCACTTAAATTTTCATCACCACTAAACTGATTAAAGGCAAGGATTAACCTTTCGTAGTATGCATGCACTGACTCCTTAGTTTCTTGATGAGTTCGGTCAATTTTTACCCAATCGGTCTCTTTGGGAGGTACTTTGTTTTTCAAAAAGGTAATTACTTGTTCATATTTTTTCATCACCTCTTAATCAGAGGCACCTGTCTTTGGATCTCTAGGGTATTCTTTTGTAGGCCAGTCTATTACAATTTTGCACTCTGTCCATAAATCTGCTGGCACTATTATGTCAAATAGGCTATTCAAATCAATCCACAAAACTTTTAACAGTTTTACAAATCTGTCCACTTGTCTATACCACTCGATTGGCTTTTCGCGTAGTCGAGGGAAATCATTTGTAAATTACAAAATATCTTGCCTAGTCCAAGGAACAAGTACATATCCTACTCCTAGAATTTCTCTCATTGGGCATTCTGTCACTATCTTTTCCTTTTCTCTTACGGGGAAAGCGGCAAACGTTTTCTCTGAGGCATCATCTCGTTTTCTAAACCACCTACTTCTCCATTTATCCACATCTCCCCATTTTCTTAACAAAATGATTATGTCTTTAATCTGAATTATTCGTCCTGTGGTGTTCAGATTTTCAATATCTTTCTCGGTAAAGTCTACTCGATATGGTTTTTGCAAAGCTTTTAGCTTTTCCATGTCTATACCCATTTAATTTGCTATTTCCTCTAGTCTCTCGTGTAGACTTTTTGCTCTCCAAGTTATACTTTTACGCAAAAAGAGTAATTCTTCATCCTGATAGGTTTTTAAATTTTCTGTGGGGATAGTCCCTACTATTAATTCTTCCAAAACCATCCTTAGTTTGGCCACATCTATAGATTGAGATTCTCTGTCTTTTCTCTGTAAGCTCCTTAACCATTCACTTAATTCTTCTGAAGTAGGACCTATTGATTTCTCCTCATTACCTCGTTCTGAGTCTCTTGGGGTTTCTGATATGGATTCTGTAGTCTTTATCAGTCTCTCAACTAAACCTGAATTTGCTATAAAAATGTAGGCGTACTCTGTTCTGATGTGCTTATTGTTTGTCTCCATGGGTTCTCTTCTGAATTTATCCTTGGCCTTTCTGTCTGTTTATTACTGTTATAAGGGACCGTTAAACAATGTTCATTGTCCTTTTGTTTATCAAAAATAGGCATTACTGGACCTATGGTTATGGGAACAGTCACGGCTTCTAAGTTTTTAGTCAATTCCCTAATCTTTTCGGTTAACTCTAAAGTGGTTTTTGCTAATTCTGCTGAATTTTCACTACTTACCTTACTATCCTGTTTTTTCTCTACTTCTCTGAAAGAATTATTTCTCCCTAACTCTTGGGGTACTGGTTCAGTCTTAATGTTTCGCAAAGTCTCTCTCATTGGGGCACATGGTGTCAACATCCCAGAATCTGGTTGATACGGGGGTGGATTTTTATAAAACATGTCGTCAAGAACATTATCCTCCGATTCATTCACTCCATACCCTTCTGATTCTATAGTATGTCTCTTTTCCGTACACTTTCTACCATTAACGTCTTCAACATGTCTCACAGGAAACAAACCATCAGCCATATTTGCACTTCGCCATCTCCTCATTCTGTCATCATGATTCTCTTGTCCATGTGATCTACCAAACATGTACCTATACCTTCCGCCACTGCTCTGTCTTTCTCTGTCATGCATCTCATCTTCCCATTCCATTAATGCTTCAAACTGTGTTGGTCTAGGTCTCGGTTCTAGATTCATCATTCTCTCTCTTAAATTAAATGAACCATGCTCTGGAAATGCCAAAACTCCATCATCTTTAGTATACTTTGCCCAATTGTCCAACCAAACACAAGTATGATATCCATATTTCGAAACCATAAAGGATGCGGGCGATTTCAGTGGGGGAAGCAACTGTCCCTCTCTAGTCTTAACCGGTTTGTCCTTTTTAAATAAACTCTTGATTTTTCCAAACCAGGACTTTTCTCTTTTTCTGGTGGATCATAATACATCATTTTGTCTTCCGTGTATCGCTAGATTTTCCCTACGACTATTCTGTTGTCTTAACCAATCGTAGCGCGACTCACACTAACGCACCAATCCGGAGCGTCTATGTCACTTCTGTAATTCTCCAATCTCAGCGTGACTCACACTTATGCACCAATCAGCAGCGTCTACGTCACCCTGCAATTCTCCACTTCTAGTGCGGCACACACCAATCAGGGGCGTCTACGTTTCTTACTGACTAGCCAATCTCAGCGTGGTCTTTCTGACGTCAGCTTTTCTCGCTGTCGCAGCTCCTGCTCCTGCTGACCCCTCCTTTACAAATTTTATCTGTAACTTTTTCTTACGTTCTTTTGATTTACAGATCTGTTAGTAACAACATAAAAACACCACCATTATCTGTTTCGCTAACCAAAGAATAGTAAATGACCTTTTTCACAAGAATTCCGTCTTTCCCGAGAGCAGCGCTTACCTCTGCCCTTCTACGGAATCGTTACTTCCGTTGATAAAGTAGCACATCCCTCTACTTCACCCTTCTAGCAAGCATCAGCTAACGGTTTCTCCACAATTAAGACACCTAGTTGGAGACGTAATGCTCCTGAGAAATAAAACCAGAGTTTCACAATTAACCTGAATGCTATTTCATTCACGGACTTTCATACGGAAAATGCAATACATTCACACAGAATTCTGTCTCTCCCGAGAACAGAGAACAGTCTGTCCTACTACAGAATTATGACACACGTTAATAAAGTAGCACTTCCCTCTACGTTATCCTTCTAGCAAGCTTAGGGAACACCCATTACCTTTCCAGTGATAAGCGTTATCAGAGCTCCTTTTGGACTCCTGGTACCTAAGACCAAAATTTCACAGGTGACCTTCGCTACCATACACTTCTCTCATACAGAAAATGTCCCTAATGGCAACACACGACGATGTTACCGAATTGAACCCAGACAATGCGTCGTGTAACTCTAATCGTCACACGTTTTCCCTGTGTACCTAGAGGGCAACAACAATTCCATCTTTGCCAAGAGCAGCGCTTACCTCTGCTCTACTATGGAACCGTTACGGACTTCCTACATCCCAGATGTCGCCAAACAACATAGAACTCAACGCGACTCAACATAGAGTGTTAATACTTAAACCAATACTTTCCCACAATCAATAATCAATAAGCAATTTACAAGCAATAATCACCAAACCAAAACAATAAAAACCATAACTCTGCTACCAGAAAAACTGATGGAGCGCAAAAACCCTGGTAACGGGGCAAGCAAACCCCTACCGGTATCCTCCCTGCGTCAGGCCCAACGTCACACTAACTCATTCACACATGCAGTCATTGGTGGGGCCCATAACACTCACACTAACCATTCTCCGGTCTGCACGCAACAGGAGGGATGAGTGGTTCAAGCGCTCGACATGTGAGGGGAACACCTTATAACCTATAGGGAAAGAAAAGTTATTTTACAACAATGTACATCAATGTCCCTTCCACCTACAGATCTCAATCCTAAACATCAAGGAACTCCCCCCACAATGATCAATGGATCATTTAGTTGGATTGGTTGATGGTGATTTAGAACCAGCTAAAACACATTCAAGATTTTGATCTTATCTTTTAATAAACCACAAACTCAATTCTTGTTAATCAATATCTGTTTATCTAAATTTCTGGATGAGTAAAGTTCGCATTTGGAAAGTTTAGATCAAATATCGAATATATCGCAGAACATCATATTTACCTAATCTGGCTATCTGGAGTCCTCTAAGTCATTGGGTCTGCATTGTAGTCAGTCTTCCGAAAGCTAATCAACGTTCAAAGTTCTTAGCTCAGCACGCTACAGTCTCAATGGATCGGCAAAAGACCAGAGACCTGCAAGCATCTATCAGTGCCCATAGAATTAGGAAAAGTTTGCAGTCATCAGATAATTGGGCAGCATCCGGACCATCTAGGATTCAGGAAAACGCAGTCAGTCGCCTAAGTAGCGTCACGAGTAGCGTCGTCAACAAAGTCGATGTCGGGAACGGTCGAGAGCACGATCTGTCGGAGTAACCCTCTCTATTCTACCATGTACTTTTATAATAAAATAAAATCAAGAAGATACATTTTGTAATTTCAGCACGTTATGATTGGCTGGTTGCGATCGTCCGATGCTAAAGTTTGGGACCTTCGTACAGTTCGAGGGGTGAGGTCATCAAGTCCGTAAAAGTTAGTTTGTTCCGGTTTTACTGAAAATCTATTGTCTTCAGTCTTGGCCGTCTTCCCACAGTATCCTTGCTTGGGTACACGGAGATCATAGTTCACGACGGGGTCTGCAAGACTTTGTCGCTTCTGCACATTTCACTCCGCACCTCATGGGACAGTGGCCACTTCGTCGTGTCACGTCGGCGGCCATTTTGGGTTTTAGGCCCAAACGCCAACTTAAGCGAAACAAACACAAAAGAGTAATTAATGCATAGAAATAATAAATCTAATGTTAACCCCTTACTAATCCCTCTATGTGCTTGTATTTATCTAGCATATAGCGACATTTAAAGCAATTATATTCACCCTTTTGGTCTTCCTTCTGGGCAACATTACAAGACATTACAAAAGCAACATATATCATGCAGCATTCTATTTACTACATAGACCACTGTTAGTATGCGTACGTATTTTAGGTTATTTAGCCATGCATGAACAAGAAGGAGGTTATGAGACTGCAGAGAGTCCAATATGCAGCTGCCAGAACTCTTCTTGGCATGCCTAGATTCTGCTCCACCTCCAGTGCTATTAGCCGGCTACATTGGCTGCCGGTGGCTAGATGTGTGGAGTTTAAGTCCCTCTGCATTGCCTTCAGGATCTTGAATTCTTCCTCCCCAGGCATCCTAGCCAGCCTACGCTCCCTTTACACCCCTGCCCGCCATCTCTGCTCAATGGGCCATCACCTGGCGGTTGTCCCCCGGGTAAGGAGGGTACATGCCGGTGGGCGTTCCTACTGCTCACTGGTAGCTAAACTCTGGAACTCACTCCCTGTACACATTCGGAGCATAGATAATTATCTGGCTTTCTGTAAGGCTATCAAAACTCACCACTTCCCTTCACTATTGGCCCCTTTTGCAGTTTTCTTCCCTCCTGTCTGCCCCTCAGCTTTTTAATAGGTTTTTAGACTCCCCTCTGTTGGTGACTACAGGCCTTCTTCTGCTGTCTGCTGTCTTTTTGTTGCTAATAGCTCTGCGACGCCGCTTTGCTAGGGCAGCTGTGCGCTCTATAAGACTACCTAACCTAACCTAAATGAGCTGTTCTCCACGGGTCCAAAACTGCAAAGTAAATACAATAAAAATAAGGAACTGAATAATAACCAGTAGTGCTACCCTGAAGTGGACAATAAAAACCTACTATACCTACTAGTAGATTTAATTAGTGAAGAATTAAACAACCGGGCTGGTATAGGAGATCACAGGCGATGGGCTCACCTGATCTGAAAATGTACAAAGACCAATGTCAGGAAGTGGACAAACTATCCTTTAGTGTATGTGTACTTAAAAGGATGTACTAAGTATACAAAAGCCACTCAGGCACTAAACTCAGCATAAATAAAATATAAATGTAGATTTAGGAACGCAGCGGCCTCATAATGCAGGATGTTCACGCTGTGATAATTATGTCAAAAAATATTTTTATATTAATGCAAATGAACTGTAGAAAAAGGTACTGAGTATACAGAAAACACTCCGGCATTAGACTTATCTGGAATAGCAGAGGGTATGAATATGACAGCCTCGTAGGGAGGATGTTCACACAGCTATAATCATAACGAAGTATGCCATACCGATAAAGTGCACAATTATTGCACAGAAAATAAGTAATGACAACAACCAGCCCCTCCTGAATTTTATAGGGGAAGAGACACGACTTAATGTAGTCGATACAGATAGCAACAAAAGGAGCAGAAAATAGTTAGCGAAGAAAAACTAAAGCAAGATAAACCAGAATAGTACTCACTGCCCCACTTGGCTTCGCCCGGTCGCACCAGCATAACGGTCAAGAACTCGTCCGGAAAACAGATGGAGAAAAGTGAACCATACAGACGGTGAGCACTTATAGCCCCTAGCCAATAGGCATAGAAAGTGGACTAGGATTTTAGCCTAAAGGCATAGAAAGCAGACTAGCATGGCGGCCAGAGGACGGAAATACGTCGGCCGTTTGAAAGCAGCATAGAAAGTGGACTAGGATTTTAGCCTATAGGCATAGAAAGCGGACTAGCAATCTCATGGTGGACAGAGGACGAAAATACGTCGACCATTTTAAAGCGGGCAATCTAAACTAACCTTGTAGGAATATCTAAAGACCATATCGACCAAGCACTTCAGAAAGGAAAAGAACAAATGTAGAATTTATAGACCAAGACAGATTGTAAGAAAGACAAAAATAATAATAATAATAAACAGTGCACCCATAGAAATAGATGTAGAACCAGAGAGCAAAATAAATACAGAATCCATCAATCTCTGTAGATAATTATGGATCCAAAAACGCTCTAAATTCATTGTCAGTTCGTGAAGAGCAAATCATTAGCATTAAATGTCAACAATTCTTTATAAAACAATCACATCTTTAGGGTGATGACTAGTTTTACAACATATATAAGAAAGATCAAATGTGAGCACATAATGGATCCAAAACGCACTGAATTCATTGTCAGAACCTGAAGAGCAAATCATTCACATAAGTTGTCAACATATGTAAGAAAAATCACATATGAGCACATAAGATTTTAACAAAATAGGAATGCTTCATTCAGATGAATTTTCAATCAATTCAAACAATTAACAATTTAACATAATAATTGTGAAACACAGAGTTTTGTAATCAGGATCGCAAAGATCACAATAAGGGCGCCTGAAAATCTGTGCAAACAACAATATCCTATTCCTGCGGATAAGTTTCCACAATGATAGCAATCATGAACGAATAAACCCTTGATTAACTCAATGATCATAAAGCAAGAAAGAAAGGATCATAAGAATCATATAAAGGATCACAGTGCACATTTGTGCATTTACATACATTATAGTTCCTGTCAAAAGATCACAACAGTTAAAACCCAACCCAATAGGACCACAGATGAACATATACAAATATAAAGACCTCATCCAGATATTATGGTATTGCACTCCTCAAGGGTATTTAGATCTTTGTTAATAATGTTGCATCGAAGAATCCAGCGACATTCTGACTTGTTCAATATATTTGCAATGTCACCACCCCTAGATGGTTTCTTAATCATTTCAATCACCTGCCAACGTAGTTCGGAAGGTGTATGGTTGTGTTCAATGAAATGAAATACAAGGGGCGCATGTTCATTTTTGCACCTAATGCGGCTTTTGTGCTGAGACAAACAAACCTTAATTCATTGAGTAGTTTGCCCCACATAAATGAGCTGACAGGGACACCATATGGTATAGACCACATTTTGTGAATTGTAATTAGTGTGGTCACGGAAATCGTAGGTTATTGCACCATGTACGAACTGTTTGGTGTTAAAAGTTGAGTCACACATAAGGCAGTTGCCACAACGATAGATGCCTATAATCTTATTAAGACCCCAAAGTGTGGTCAAATCAGGTGGAGCAATAGTAGGTAAGGCAGCACAAACTAAATGGTCACCCATATTCCTTACTCTCTTGAAGGAGAATAGGGTTGCTCCTTAGTGATGCAGTGGATTGAATCAAAGGCCAATATTTTTTGATTATTTTAGTTATCTTCTTACTCTGTATGCTGAATGTTGTAACACATGGTATACGTTCAATAGTTTTGTGTGTCCAGGTGAGAATAAAAATTCCCGGTGATTGTACCAGGCCCTCTTTAAAGAACGTTTCAAAAGTCTCTTAGGGTAGCCACTATGTTGCAGCTTTTTAGATAGAATGTCTGCCTCACAAAAATAATCCTCCCGGAATTGGGAGTTTCTGCGAATCCGCAGAAACTGCCCATAAGGAAGGCCATCCTTCAAACTTTTTGGATGGTGGCTGGTGTATTCCAAAAATGTGTTCCGGGCAGTGGGTTTGGTGTAACGTTTCATGGCTAATTTACCTTCATGGGGGAGGATGGTTAGATCGAGAAAGTCCACACGTTCATTGCTGGAATGAGACGTGAATTTAAGATCCAGGTCTTGACGCCGTTTAAATTTGTGTGCATTCATGAAAGAAAAAAATATGAATTTAGTTGCCTTCGTTTAGTGTGTGTACTTGTATGTTAATGTGTGAAGAGCTCTAAACTGAATGTCGGAGGCACTGCAGTTTTCATTAAGTGCAATGTTATGAAAGTGCTCTTTGTTATGGCGCTCAACCTTTTATTTTGCTGCAATTCATTGAATGAATGAGCGGTGGCAGCATTATATAATAATAAATGATGTGTGCTCCTAGCCAAAGTCTAAAGCTGTACTTGAGTTCAGCTAGGGTCAACTAAAATAACTTAACTGAACATGAAAACAAATCTATTGCTGTGGGGCATATTTTCAAATATTTATTTTCAAGCAAACAAAGTTTCTTTTAACTTAAGGCTCTTAAGCAATGGCTGAATTTATATATTCAATGACAGGGGCATAGCTATCAGTGTTGCAGATGAAGCAGTGGCACTGGGACCCAGAGGGGCTAGGGGAGCATCCCGACCTGCTCTAGATGCAATTTTCACAACTTCCCTTGCTTAGAGTGTGTACTTCCAAAGTTTTCAGATTGCTTATGTGTGACATTTCCGTGGTTTCACCCTATTTAGGAGCGATATTCTACAGCCAAATGCCAGTGGCGTAACGATAATTGAGGGGCCCCCCTGCAAGGTACGTGGAGGGGCCCCCTCCGGACTCTATCAGGAGCTCCCTGGCCGAAGTGCAGTGCTGAGGGTGTCCCCTGGAGCTTGGGGGCCCCCCGCACAGCGAGGGATGCGGGGCCTGTGTTACGCCCCTGTCAAATGCGTGAAACTTTGAGTGACACTTATCTATTACTGAGTGTAATAAAACTCATGACTTGCATAGCCAAAGTTCTTTCTCAGTCATAGGCTGGGACCTCATAGCCCTATAAACAGACACGTCACTATACCCTACTGTGCCACCCAGGATTCAATTCCGCTTCTCTCTGGTTGCATACACACATCTGCAGAGAGATTACATTAACCAAATGCGGTTTCATATAGTAAAAGAGTTCATATCCTACTGATTACTTAAGCTTTCATTTGTCTTTAATGTATGTGTGTGCGTTATTTTATAGGTAGGTCAATGAATGTGAGAGACAAACCAAAATATAGACTTAATTCTTTTGTTCTTCTTACCTACTCTTTGCCCCATCTTCTCCTGTGCTCTGACACTGTCTTCATTGCACTAAATACAATGCTCTCCTTCTGGAATCACCTGTGACAATCAGAAGTGACTGCCAGTGCAGGCTGAGGGTGAGCCAGCAGAGAGTGACTCAGCAGAGAGTGACTTCCATAGGAAAAGTATTTAGGTGAGCCCGCATAAACGAAGCAAAATAGGGGGAGGAGGTATTTTAGAAAATGAAAATATCTTTGTTTAGAAGAGAGAAGGAATTTACGGAACAGGTACAAACACAATTGGTGAGACAATTAATTTTAATTTGTCAGTAGCAGCAGGCTACACAAGCGCTGGAAGAATGCTTGGTTATGAATGCAGCTGAACCTTGGTGTTAACGCGCCTCTTCATGGGTGGTCCCAGTGGCTCTATATTGAGTGAATAATATATTTTAGTCCACTGATGCTGACAACCGCTATAGAATGTTTCAGTCTAACTCCTGATTTGTGGTACTTGCCAGGGTTTATTTCCAGTCTACATTGGGCCTTGCTTAGTGTTTAATTTCTTTCAAAGGAGTGAGAATGCATGCATGAGCTCATGAAGAGCAATCAATTCACATGGGAAGTGGCGGCCTCTTATGTGTAGGGACAAACACTATTGAAAAGAGAATGCAGAGAGTGGAGACTTTTACTGTTTAAGAAGGTAAGTCCTCACCCACCCATTGGGTGACATGCTTCATCACCGGCCTCTCTTGGTATCTTTCTGATGGAATTAGGTGCAAGTTACTCCCACTTCACTCTTATGGGCAGTTGGTGGGATATTAGTTATGGATATGTTGCTGCGCCGCATGTCTGATTTCCCATTACCCTAATTTGCCAATTTCTCAATGTTGCTTTTTGGGACCTTTTGTGTTGCTGGTGTTAGGTTCAGCCACACAAGTGTGGTACTGGTTTATCGGTACTAGAGGGTGGTTGAAAATTTTTAATCCCACACAGATTCTTGAACTGCATGATTTTAGGCCAAAGGAAGGGAGTGTGGACGTCAGTCAGTGGACGACACACGCGATGTTTGCACAAAATATCAATTGAAAGTATTGGGAGACAGAGAAATTGAAAATAAAATATTGTGATACATAAATATCGTGATGCAAGAATTTCAGTGACAAGAATATTGTTTTTTGGGTTAAATAATATCAATGTTTTTAATATTGTTTTCAGTAATATAGTATTTAAAGAAATTATTTAAGTTATTTTAATATGTTTTAGTTGATATAATAATTGTATATGACACTGTTGTTTATATAAATGCTCTTATTTGTTTTAAACTATAGCATGTAATTTTAAGTGATTTAGAATTTTTACTTTAATTTTTAATAGTAATTTACAGAGTTGTAGCCGGTTGTTGGGGTTGTAGGGGGATAGGGTGGGGAATTAATTAGGTAATAATGAATTATGAATTATTTAATAAATGTTATTAACTTATATGATTGATAATTATTATGTTAATTATACAATGCTGATTTCTTTTTGCTGTATGTCATTTGAGGGTTGTTCATGTTTAAAAGTTGGAGGGGACATGCTGCCTCCCCTACCTGGGGTAATTTTGGCCCAGGGGACCCCATCTCAGGGGCCTGCCCATACTATTAAGGGGGAGGGGATCATGCATCCCCCAAGGCCTGCCCAGACACTAAAGGGGGCCCTTCCCTGGGCCAATATTGGTCCCAGGGACGCCATCCACTAGATGGTGGGTGCCCTGGAGCCTGCCCATGGTACCCACATGATATTTGTGGGAGCCCCATTGCCCCCAAGGCCCCAGCGAGCCTCCCTCTGTCTGCGGGAGCCGTCATTGCTCCCACCCGCAAGAAGTAGCTTAAAATGCTGCTCCCTGTGGGCAGCAGCAAATTTGTCATGTCTTTCTCTGCCCGGAAATAGATGAAAAGTCCGCTCTCAGTGGGTGGCAGCATTTTACAGTGGTGGAGGGTCAGGGACCGCCGCACCATGGGTCTGACCACTGTATTACAGATACGGCGGTCAGATCTTTCAAGGTACCGCCGCAACTGCCAGGTGTAGGAGAGTAGGATCTGCACTTATGTTGCCCCCACTTTTTTTCTGATGTTAACACTGGTTTCTGGCTATAGTCTGGCTGGGTCCCTGCTAATCAGGGCCCCAGCCTCTCTGTTCTCTCTAAACGACTTGGAGTGCATATTAGATGCACTAGTGATTGGATACTGTGGTACCTTATGAGCCCCTAGTATATGGTACCTTAGACACCAAGGGCATATGTAATTCACAGGCCTACCAGGGGCTGAAGCATCCATTATGCCACCCCTGGGAAGCAGACTCAATCTGACACCACAGGCCTGCTACTGCAGCCTGGGTGAGGTAGTGTTAGCACTCCTCACTGAGGTTTAGGTTCCCTATATCTCACCATACACACACATATAAACCTATCAGTCACCCCTAAGGCAGGCCCTATCAATCCTGAGGGCAGGGTGCTTTGTTTACAATGTGAGGGGGTGCCTCTGCATGAGCAGAGCCCCTCTGCAGCTGGCAGAGTCTATTCTCTGT
This sequence comes from Triturus cristatus, assembly GCF_964204655.1. Taxonomy (NCBI): domain Eukaryota; kingdom Metazoa; phylum Chordata; class Amphibia; order Caudata; family Salamandridae; genus Triturus; species Triturus cristatus. Next base: position 1,150,726,484 of record NC_140581.1, on the reverse strand, counting down.
AGCTGTTTGTGGATACGGTTAAACCATATACTCTTAAGTGCATTATAACCTACCGGTAAATGCTAACTTTGGATTGGTGTCAAATAGCTTGGAATCATACCCCCACACCAGTAACTGGTGTGAGAGTATGATCCCACCCTTCTAGAGGGGACAACATGTACCTACTGTGGAAACACGGTAGAAATCTGAAAGACCCCTGGCATCACAAAATGGATGCTATCAGCACAGACACTGGGCTGCCCTCCTGCTGCTGACCGAAACTCGCAGGGGAAGAAGCCCAACAATAGACATCCTGTCATAGGGAGGTGTCACCACCTTCCAGACAGGATTTAGTGTATTGGGGCTGGGTGGGTGCACTCCTAGAGTGCTTTGAAGTCCTGCACTGGGGGAGCAGTAGGCTCCTCTGTGCATATGCCAGCTCAAACCGGTTCAGGGGCTACCTGTCCCTGCTCTGGCGCAAAACTGGACAAAGGGAAGTGGGTGTAACCACCACCTACCCTGACCCTCCCAGAGGAGTGGTCATAGAGCTAGTCCCTCCCCTACCTTTAGTATAAGATAGGGAAACCATGCCATTGCAAATCCGATATCCCTGGACGATGCTCTACAAGAAGAATCCTGGCCCTTCGATGTTCCACTACCTTTGGAAGACTGAAGAATCTCCCCTGGAGTCAAGGAGTGACTCCCCTGCTTGGCAGGCACCAAAAACTTTAATCAACTGTCGCAAACTTTCCCGCTCCCGCTGGAGTCCGAAGTCCTTGCAGCCCTGAAAGTGGATTTCCTGACTTCTTGACAGCCATTGTGAGTCCCCGCGGTACAAAAGGGGGTGGTGATGGACGGAGCGTCAGACCAATCAAACACTCACACCCAGTCAACAGATCTGAGTTTGATCCATCACCGTTCTTTAGCCCACTCTGCCACCCCAGTTCAGACATGGCCATATGCAAATCAGTCTGACCCTGTGCCTCATGGGAACAGTCCAGCCCGAACTGCCAAGCCATGCCTTCCCTGGACCGGAAACAAGCTTCCTAGGACCGGTTTCTAGCATTTCAGCCGTCTTCAGCCAGGCTTGCTTGAATCCAGTGGCAAAGTGAGCAAGGGACTCACGTCTGAGCATACCCTGCCAACTTATGGCGAACAAAGCGGTACAATAGGGGGTGGTGATGGACGGAGCGTCAGAACCAATCAAACACTCACACCCAGTCAACAGATCTGGGTTTGATCCATCACCGTTCTTTAGCCCACTCTGCCACCCCAGTTCAGACATGGCCATATGTAAATCAGTCTGACCCTGTGCCTCATGGGAACAGTCCAGCCCAAACTGCCAAGCCATGCCTTCCCTGGACCGGAAACAAGCTTCCTAGGACCGGTTTCTGGCATTTCAGCCGTCTTCAGCCAGGCTTGCTTGAATCCAGTGGCAAAGTGAGCAAGGGACTCACGTCTGAGCATACCCTGCCAACTTATGGCGAACAAAGCGGTACAGAAGGGGGTGGTGATGGACGGAGCGTCAGAACCAATCAAACACTCACACCCAGTCAACAGATCTGGGTTTGATCCATCACCGTTCTTTAGCCCACTCTGCCACCCCAGTTCAGACATGGCCATATGCAAATCAGTCTGACCCTGTGCCTCATGGGAACAGTCCAGCCCGAACTGCCAAGCCATGCCTTCCCTGGACCGGAAACAAGCTTCCTAGGACCGGTTTCTGGCATTTCAGCCGTCTTCAGCCAGGCTTGCTTGAATCCAGTGGCAAAGTGAGCAAGGGACTCACATCTGAGCATACCCTGCCAACTTATGGTGAACAAAGCGGTACAAAAGGGGGTGGTGATGGACGGAGCATCAGAAAAGGGGGTGGTGATGGACGGAGCATTGTGAGTCCCCAGCAAAGCTGAGGTGAGTGGACCCCACGAGTGATGAGGAACAGCAATACCAGAGTACCTTGCACTATTGTTGAGTGCTACCCCTTCACGACATTCTACGAACTTGTGCATTGGACCATGTATGGCCCAAGCCTCCAGCAGGATTTCCCTTGAAAATTAGAGGCCTACCTTGTCCCGAGTGACCGTGGGCTCCTGTGAAGTGAATACTCACAAGGCGTCTTTGCGACCCCTTGCCCATTGGCTTGTGGGTCCCCTGAAGACTTTCTCATCAAACCAAAGAGCTCCCCTGGTGGCTCCAGGTCTGCCCTCACTTACCCTCGCTGGGTGAGTCCCTCAGACCTTGCTGGTCTGCACCGCTGACTGTCTTCATTTTCCACAAGACTTGCTGTTGCCAAGGCTTGTTGGCTCCAATCTGGTTGCCGACACCTCAGTAAGCTGCAGACATTGTAGGACACCCTGAATCACCTGGTCATCGTCGATGCCTCCTGGACCTTGTGGCTGAAGAGTCAAAACACCCTTGATAACCTGAAATCACCCGACTACCGTGGGCATCCATCTTCCTGGCCCTGTGTCACTTGCAAGTGCCTGTGAACACTGTCCCTTGTGCTTTCAGGTCGTCTTCATCTTGAATCCAGCCTTGGATTCCACCGGACACTTCTCCAGTCTCCACAAGCAGCAAATCTTCTTCGGCTTCCATAGAAAACGACGACGCAACCCAACACCAAAAGACACCTATGCACCCGGCTTCCCTGGCTGAGGTAACTCATGCACTCCGGTGCTCCAGTGTGTGTTGGCCCTCGAATTACTTACCTTGTAAGTGGCTTGCTTGTAGACTCTCCCAAAGTACCCTAAAACTTAAAAAATCCAACTGCGACTTGCTCCATTGAAATCAATAGGGAACCCGCGGCTGTGTTCTCACACTGCCGCGTCTCCCATGGGTCTTTTACTTACCTGCTTTGGGTGGATTAGTGAAGTCCCTGCAATTCTACCGGCCCTAGGCCTTGTCCCCTTGCAAGTCGACATTCCTAAACCTCTTTTTTAGTATATCGTCTGGTACGCTCCTAGGGCCCCAGCCATATTTGTGCCTAACTTATTTTGAAACGTTGATATTTGCATATGTTCCTGACTTCTAATCTCATAAAGAGATTAGTAGAGTGTGTCTGGTGCAAGGTGGCCACTATAACTAGTGACCAGCATATGCCAGGCCAACTTCTCACATCAGGGATCCATTGTCTTGCGGCGTTATGGGAAAGCAGTATGCTTGGCGGTGCCACTGCGGTACCACCAAGCATATTATGAGCTTCCCCAACCCCAGCCTTTTCATCACAGTGAGCCTGCGAAGGCTGGCGGTGGGGAAGCAAAGGTGGTCCTAAAGGGTCCCCTGTTGCCTCTGTGCAGGTATACTCATGTCTAAGCAATGATCCATGCATGGCTGCGTCCTTGAGTTGTTACACCGAACAGAAGAATGGGTACATTCAGCTCTTCCCATTCTTCCATCCTGGCATCTTCACCTCTTCCCGAGTGGAACATCTGTATTAGTAGCCTAATACATAACAATGTAACTATTCACTAGCTAATAGAAGGCTTCTGAAAAAACACAGCAGCTGCTGTGGAAAGAAAAAAACATAACATAAAAAAGCATCCTCATACAATATGTGCACAGGTCCTTTCGCCTAAAACATATAAAGTGTGCATTCAAAATGGCATTAATATGGGAGTCGGCAGCGCGCGCATCCTAAGATTCGTGCTCACCTGGTTCATCGATGATTTTTACTCAACGAAAGGGGAATTTACTTGGTTCCTCCTCTACACCAGCTGCTCATTATCACTTGCGGAGGCTGCAGGCTGAAATTCAAGAGTCTGGTGCACTCGAGTGAAGCGCGGTAGGCACATTTCTGTTCTCTTCCGGAAGGGCTCCTTTTGCCTGCAGAGCTCTATGTGAACTGTGAGGAGGTGGGCATTTCTTCCTCAGCACCTCCTCTCTTCAGAAGCTTTCCACCCCCTTAAAGGCATTTTCTGCTTCTTGGTTTGCTTGGATTCTTTCATTTTTCAAGTTTGAAGGGATTTTCTTCTTTTTTTACATTGGAACTTTATTGAAACCTTGTTCAAGACCTTCTTGCTCTGTTTTTTCTCCAACAATTTCAATATTTCGCCAGCAAAGCAATAGCATACTTCAAGTTTATTGTTTATTATAGGCTACTTGCTTTTTAATTCATGTACTACTATTTACCTGCTCTCTGTATTACAAAATGGAGTCCAAATCGGTGTCAAATTGTTCAAATAAACGTAAACAAGCTGTTTCGCCACCTCCTACTAAATCCAAAGCTATAGATTCACAAGACAATTCACTATAAAAAAATTGGAAGAGTTTCAAGCTATTCATATAAATACTGACACGATTTGCTCAGATATTAAAAATATTCAGAGAGATATTGCATCCCTATCTGTGAGAGTAGCAGACAATGAGATAAAAATTTGTGACAACATTAATGTTATTACAAATATGGCTCCACTTATTCCTCAGGTTGCTTCTCTTCAACGTTCATTGTTAGTCTTGGAAAATAGAAATAGACAGTACAACCTATGCATATTTAATGTCCCAGAGGGAGTTGAGGGATAGAGTTGTCGTCTTTTTTTAGAAAAGCTATTATCTAAACTTCTAAACGTCAAATTTCCAGAACGTTTTGAGACTGATAAAGCTCACAGAATCCCCTCTATTCTTATACCACACCAAGTCAAACTGAGACAAATCATATTTAAAGTTCTGAGACATCATCATCTCCTACTCATATGGAAAACTGCTCGCGAGATCCCTTCTCTCTCAAGTGAAGGTAATAAAGTCTTCATTCACCAGGATTTTGCAAAGACAACAGTCCAAATAGGAAGCCAATTTATAGATTTGAGGCCACATCTACGAGAAGATGGATTCAAGTATGGCCTCTTTCATCCTTCAGTTATGCGCATTTGGAAAAATGATGTCTCCAAGTTTTTCTCCTCACCTTCAGACTTAATATGATTCTTGGACCAGCATGACCCTATTCTCATGGATTCTCAACCATTTGGATCTGCAGGCTAACATTACCTCCCCTTATTAAAGGATGTTATTCTATTTTCTATAGCAGGTGCACATAAGGTGGTTACTCTTGCTTAGTACCACTGTCTCCACTGTTTTTTTGATATGAGGTCTTGGAGGTTGACCTCTTTATTTGTTGTATGTCTTTTTTTGTCTTTTTTATGTGGGCTACTTTCCTTTCTTTCCCTGTTTTCCTTTCTCATTTTTCTGCTATTTATAAGGTAATATGTCCATGCCACAAAGGTTAGTAGTTGCTTCCTTAAATGTCAAGTGTTTGAGGCACCCAGGTAAAAGGTGGACATTTTTAGAATATCTAAAAATGTCTAATGTAGATATCTGTTTTCTGCAAGAAACACATGTGGATACATACCATGTCCAAGGAAGGGGTAGGGTTTATAGTTTCATCTCCTGTTCCAAAACGTTAAAATGGAGTAGCTATACTTTTCTCACGTAGAGCTAATGTTCAATTAATGTCTCACCACCATGACCCAGATGGTAGATTTGTTTATGCTCAAGTCAACATTGACAAATTTATGTTAAACTTTGTCAATATATACGCTCCTACATCTGATGATGCTGCCTTTTGGTCGTATGTTTCTGCTGAAATACTAAAAATAGGTACACGTCCCTTAAAGTGGGTGGTGATTTTAATCTCATCAAGGATCCTTTGTTGGACTGTCCCTCTGCATTTAAATGTTGGCCTAACAAATTGTTCTTTGGTTTGAAATCTTTTCTTTCTGTTACTAAATTGATTGATTTCTGGAGATTAGAACATCCTACGGACAAAGAATTTACTTTTTATTCTAATGCCCATTCTTCTTTTTCTAGGATTGATTACCTATTGACTTCACATAATTTATGCCACATGATTAGTGAGTCTGTTATACACCCTATCACAGTTTCTGATCATGCCCTCATTTATTTTTCCTTGTGCATTTCTGACTCTCATGCTCCTGATAAAAGATGGAGATTGAACTCTGATGTAGTTCTTAATCCAACTAATTCTAAAAAAATTGCCTCAGCCATTAGTACATTTTTTAAAATAATAATCCATGTGATACCTCAAAAATTATCCATTGGGATGCTTTTAACGCTTATATTCGAGGAGTTACAATTTCTTTTATGGCGCATGAGAATAAATCATTTTACATCAACATCTCGGGACCCGCAATCTAAGTGCCAACTTCAGAAATATAGATACAAATATAATTGTATGCTTAGTAAAAGAGCAGGTTTACTTATTTCAAAAGAAAAATCAAACTTTCATTTTAATTCAAACAAATCAGGCTGACTATTAGCTAACTATATACGCATTAAGCGTGACAGAATTCAATTTCCGGCCATCAAAACAAATAATATTGCTCTATTGACAGATGTTGAGGAAATACTGAGAGAGTTCTTATCCTTTTACTCCTCATATGGTATTCCGGCTGAATTCTACAAATGTTTTCAAGACCAATTATCTCCTATCCTACTTTCACTTATTACGGACTTTCAGGCACTTCCATGATGGGGGGCTCTTTCAATGAAGCCACTATCATTTTCCTCCCCAAGCCTAATAAAGATACTACTTTAGTATCAAATTATCATACCATATCTGTAATTAATCAGGATTGTAAAATACATGCCAAAGTTTTAGCAAATATATCATCTCCCTTGTTTTCCTTCATTATTCAACCTGACCAGACAGGCTTCATGAAAGGTAGACTTTCAGCCCATAACACGTGCTTGCTTTGTCATGCCTTGTCTCTTGCTAAAGACACCAACTGTCCAGTTGGTGTGTTTGCCTTGGGTGCCGTAAAGGCATTTAATAAGGTAAACTGGCAATTTCCTTTTAATACTTTGGATGTTTTTCGATTTGGGCCTATTTTTCTCAATATGATTAAAGCATTGCATTCGACATCCTCGGTCTCCATTTGTGTCAAAGGTGCTTGCTTTTCTCCATTCCGTTTATAAAGAGGTATACGTCAAGGGTGTCGATTATCTCCTTTGCTATTTCTTATTGCCATAGAACCCTTCTTGTGTTCTCTTAGTAATAAATACACAGGTGTTATTTTGAACAATACTAACATTAAAATTTCTGCATACGCTGTTGATGTGTTATGATACATATATTTTTTAATGTTTTATATAGCGCAAACTAGATCCGAGACATTGGGTATCAGAGCGCTTTACATGAGCACCAGTTTCATTACAGAAGGACACATTCACTTTTGTTAGGTACAGAGAGAGTACGTGATTTGCCCAGAATCACAAGATGTTGAGCGTCGCTGCCGAGACTTGAACACGGTTCCCCAGCTTCGAGGTCGACCTTAAGGCTACATCCTCTCCCAGAATTATATGTTAACATTTGCTACTCGCCAACAAAGCATTTCAACACCCCATCAAGGTTACAAGCGCTATATAAAGGCAAATCTTTTTCCCTTTTCTACCCCTCCCCAACCCTTCTCAATCCAAATAACTGACTAACATATCCACCACTCAAATTACTTCATATTTCACTATACTAATTTTCAACACTAATCCTTCATGGGTTCCGGAGTAGCGTGCTTCTCGCCAGAAAAGGGCTTCAACACCCCTTCAGGGGTAACAGGCGCTATATGAATGCAAACCTTTTTTTCCCCTCTATCCCTCCACTATCCTTCTCACTCCAAATAACTGACTAATATCCACCACTCAAATGACTTTCATATTTCACCATACTAATTCACCACTAATCCTTTATGGGTTTCCGGAGTAGCGTGCTACTCGCCAAAAAAAGCGCTTCAACACACCATCAGTGGTAACAGGCGGTATATAAATACAAACCTTGTTTCGTCTTCTATCCTTCTACTATCCTTCTGAATCCAAATAACTGACTAACATATCCACCACTTAAAATTGACTTGCATGTTTCACTATACTAATTCAACACTAATCCTCTATGGGTCCCGGAGTAGCGTGCTACTCGCCGAAAAAGCGCGTTGACGCCTTGTATGGGGTAGTAAGCGCTATACAAATGCAATTACAATACAATACACTTACAATGTTAATGATCCCCTTACCTATTATACTCAATATCATTCATAAATATGATGAAGTTTCTGGATATACCCTGAATACTAATAAAACAGAGTTTTTTCCATTAAATGTTTTTTGTAACTCTACAATGTTAGCAAATACCGATATAGTGTGGTCTCCAAAAAAACTCAAATATCCAGACATAACATTTACTGATTCAGTTAAAAGTACAGTTGAAACCAATTGTCCACAATTTTATCTAGTACCAAAGAGAAACTGGTTTGATGGTCTAATCTCCATTTAAATTGGTGGGGACGTATTGAGGCAATTAAATTGTCTATAACTCCACAAATTCTTTACTTGTTGTCCATGCTACCCCTTTCTTTTCCCTTTACTTTTTATCTTAAACTATATAAATTATTTAAACTATATAAATTATTTACTAAGTTTATCTAGAATAATAAAGCTGCACGCATTAGTCTTAAAACATTGCAATTGCCCAAATGTGATGGAGGGGTTGGTCTTCCAGATTAAAAAAAATATAAATTTGCATTTCTTGTGGCACAATGTTCATTATGGTTTCATAATATTTCTCCTTCTAATGCACCCAAATGGCTTATTCTGGAGTAAAATATTTTGGCACCATATCCATTACCTGCATTCCTTACAATGGCCAATAGTTTATTTGGCAAACATTCTCCCATCATTGCAAACTCTAAGCTTGCTCTTTTATAATTTGATGGAAATTTCTCTATTGCCATTGCATCTACTAAGAAAGTTTCTCTTTGGTTCAATACCAAACTCCAATATCGTGAACACATTTCTTTTTGGAATTTCTGGATCACTGCTGGTATTTTCTTTGTTGCTGATATATGTCAAGATGATATGTTTTACTCATTTGATGATCTTCAAGCTAAATATAATTTATCTTTATCTGACTTTTCCAAATACACATTACTATGTAACACTGTTCTTAATGCATATCCACAACTGCTTCCTATGTCTCAATCCTCTGGTATGGAGTTTTGTATTAACATGTTTAGTCATACAGGACATATAGCCTCTAAAGTCTATAATAAACTTTCTACTCCTATTTCTTCCTTCACACATCTTACTCAGAAATGGTCAGCATACATACATTTTTGAATCTCAAATGTGTCATGGAAGGATATTTGAAAGTCCAACACCGCTAGTTATCTCCCGGCTACTCTCATACAAACTAATATTTATCTGCTTTTCCAATGCTTTTTGTCTCTGGACAAATTATTTAAAGCTAAACTATTAGACACTCCAAACTGTTGGCATTGTAATTCTGCAAATGGAGATTTACACCATTCATTCTACAACTTTCCAATTATCTATCAGTTTTCGCCATATATATGGAATATCAGAACTCAGATCCTTAAGATCCAAACACCTTTATCTCACCCTATTTTAATCTCCAAATCCTCTTTCCTTAAGTCTACATTATCTCCTATGGATTGTATACTTTTGGACTTCCTTATTTCTACTACACTCATATCTGTCACTTCTAATTGGAAAGTTGCTACATTACTTTCAGTTAATGCTTGGTGGGAATGGATCATTTTTCTTAGAAGTTGGCAATTCTCATTTCCACGTACTCCTAATGATTCATCTACTTCCAGGCCTAACATGTGGTCTAGTCTTGATACATATATTATTGCCTGTTCTTCAATTTAAAGCATGTATTATAGCCCTCACTAGTCAATACACGTTCAATGTAGCCCCCCTTTTTGTTTTTATTATTAGCTATCTCTTTTTATGCAATAGTTTTTTATATAAGTATTAAATTTAGATGCAAATGGATGTTTATATTCCTTGTATTTGTAAGGCGTTTTAAAATTCGTTGGTGTTATTCTCTGTATTGTGTTTATTATATGTGAAAATTACATTTCATAAAAAATCACCAAAAAAGGCATTAATATAAGTTTAACTTAATTCTTTTCAATATATTAGCTCGTTTGTTGCTTATAATGACTAAGAGGCCCATTACGATAGCCGTAACGGTAAATGGGACCGACCGCCAGAGCTGCCGCGGTCCCGCTGTGCCCATTAGGAAGCACTCCCCACCCTGGTGGTCACATCAACATTGTGGCGGGCGGTGCTGTAAGCATCACCTGCCACAATGTTGAAAATGCATGTTGTGCATTAGCATGCACAACGTGACAGGCACTGCACGGTGCCTGCCACCTTGTGGATGCCAATGTAGGGGGTACTGTGGGTACCCCCTAAGTGCAGCCCCCTATCCCCCACCCCCCCCGGGGGCCCGCAACAGGCCCCCAAAGTAAACTCCACATGCCTAGACTCCACCATGGAAATGCATTCCACCGCACACATCATAATATTGGCACCGCCACCATATTATGGGCAATTTCCTCCCGGCAGGCAATCGTGACAATTACCTAGCGGCGGACGGTCTTTCCATCTGCCGTGGTACCTGCCGCCATGATAATGTGGCGTGGGGTAAATGGCCGTCCGGCGGGGTGTTTTGGTGCCTGTCAGGCGGTGGCGATCCGCCCACTATGATAATAGGCCCTTTAGTGTGGTTACCTAAGAAGATGTATATGACCAATATGCACATGCTATTCAGCAATTTACCACACTTTTGCTCAATTAATGCATTCAATTATGCAAATAAAATGTGGCAGAAATTTTAGGAACCATCTCTTTATTTTCCTATCCTATTTTTATTTTTACACCCCTTGAAATTCGACATTGTCTGTACAGTTTTCCTTCAGTTGCACATCAAACAATTTGTCACCAGTCACATAAATTCATTATTCGTTTTCTTCTCTGTTCATTATGTTTTCCTCTGTTCACATCCCATAACCTTCCACCTCAAATTCAGGCTCAGATCCACATTTTATGAAAACAAAATGTGGACCTGAGCCTGAAAATATAGTAAGGACAATGTTGAATTGCTGTGGCTGTAGCTGTCAAGATAGATGACTGAATTGTCTAAATTAGATGTAATAGGGCATCAAATAATATTTGACTGTGTAAGAGTTGAGAACATTATGATGTGTTAAGGATCATTTATACAATGGTTGCATTACTTCAGTAAAATTGTAATGACAAGGTTCTTTTTATGTAAAAATTGTGCAACAAAAATATTGAATGAATATGTGGAATATTACATATGAGATTATTAGGACTGTATAATTTCGAGTTTTGCTCCCTAGAATGGATATTGTACTTCACTTAAAACATCAGTCAGGAAGGTAACTAACACAGTGGGTGGTGGCAAATGCGCAGGGCCAATGACATCCAGTAAAATCTTTCTATGAAAACAACATTTGTTATGTGTTTTTACATTCATGTCACCAATAGTACCAGCTTTGGCTCAGAGCACACATCGGTTATTGTAGAGTGCTGCCAACACATGTTTTAATGCAGTGTGTCACAACAAAATAACAAGCAAGGCAAAGCAACTAGGTCCGGCATGACCGCCAGCCTTTCAATTTTGTCAAAGACTGTTTTGTTTTCTCATGACTTTTTCAAATTTACATTATTGGAGAAGCTGCCGGGCCCTCATCAATCTAAAAAAAAAACTTTGGCTAAAGCAAAAATATTTTTGGGTCTCAAAAAGCACATATTGCCATTGTAGGTCTTGATACATAAGACAACTGCTTTGAGGGCAGAACATCATCAATTAAATTGAAGTTAGCCAATGTCTGAAGTGGGCTGACCCACTGCCCTATACTGTATGCTGCAGCGACAGGACAAAAAATGTGACTAACATTAACAGACCAATAGATGAAGCGGAATGGCTGGAATACCCTATAAGTATATTATTCATAATATTTTAGTAAAACAAAAAGACCTTAGCTAACACCAGTCCTAAAAAGTTGGCAGATATACAAATGGGTATTTTTGTGATTTTGCAACTGTTCTTTGGGTGGGGTTTGATGGTGACAGACTGAAACAATAATTCCACACCTCCATCCTAAAACGAAACCCAATGCAGCTGGTCTAGTGAGATCCCCACATCCCTTGTATGTTCAAACATAGAGAAGATTTGAGGAATTTTGCTGAAACTCGATTTGTTTCCCATTCTGGCCCTGCCAGAAAAGCCAGAAGACCTGAGGGTCCAGTAAAAATGAGTTTGGTAATTTTGAAAACCACAATTCCAGTGAAATAGACCTGATGAATTCTGGGATGGCCCAGTGAGCTCAACATCTGTTGTTGACAAGATTAAAGGTCACAAGTCTGAATCTCAGCGAAGGCGGACTCAGCGTTCAGTCCTTCTGACGTTGGTAAATTGAGTGCCATCAATTTGGTAGTAGTAACACCTTTTATTTTGAGTGCTCAGAAATGGCAGATGTACGATATGAAGCACTCTTATAGAAACAAGATACTATAAGAAATAGAGGGAATATGAAGAGGTTAAGTAGAGCTGAATAAGTTCATTTTATAGAGAGGATATATGATTTTACAAAAAGGGAAAATGCTTTATCAGTCAGTCAGTCAAATCTTTATTTCGGCAAATTTTGCCTTAAAAGAGGCAACAATAAAAACAAAATATCATTAAAAAAATGTTAAAATACAATATTTACAACGTAAAATATATATTATCCAGCAAATCAGTTAAAATACATTAAGATCCAATTAGCTTAACAAACCTAGTCCTTTTCCACCACATCTGTAATAGAAATCTGGAGACTGCATAGACAATGTGCATATCCGTGTTAGATTTTAAAATCGTGTAGACCGCCCTGTAATTTCGCGACCCCAAATTCCTACACAGGTTGATCAACTCATATTTCCTAATTTTGCCATATCCTTTACAAAAGAAGAGCACATGGGGCTCCCACTCTTCCTTGGCATGGCACACTGGACAACCTAAATCCCGTCCCGGTACCCATTTGTTTGTAAAAGCATGCAAAGGTAAACAGTCATGGCGGAATTGTAGGTAAAGTTTTCTTGACAGTGTTGGATATATGAGATCAAGTGCAGGTTCCAGATAGTAAGTGGATTTAATGTCCAAAAATCTGGACAAAGAAGACTTTAGTGCCCCATGTACATTCCGGAATAACCCAGCGGTATGTGCATCCCAATATCTCCCTATCAAGGCTTTACGGCTAATAGTTAAACAAGCCGCACTGGGATTCTCCCAGAGCTCACTAAATCCCAGTGAAATTAATGTAGTTTGAATGAACGATAACCAAGAATCCCTTTTGGTCCCAATGTGGTTCATTACCTAAATCAATTCATTTTTAAACATAAAAAGCTCGGGAGTTACCCAGAGCCTGCGCGAAAATAAAAGTGGCCTAATTCCTATTTCCTCAGATATGGATCTAACTCCTAGATCCATACGGAGTGGATCTAGAGGAGTACTAGAAGGAAGGCAAACTAGTTGCCTCAGGAATTTGTTTTCAGTGACTTTAATTGAATTACAGTTTGAATGGCCCCATAGCTCAGCGCCGTATAAAGTTGCGCTTCTCACTTGAGTTTTGTATAACTCCAGGGCAGGACTCAGGGGTTTATGATGGTTATTTCTAAAAAATTTAGCTAAACCCCCCCGACGTCTGAGCAAGCTTTAAGTTTGCTTTTATGATTTGTGGACCCCAAGTCATATTTTGGTTTAGGGTAACCCCGAGATACACAAACTCATATACCCTCTCAAGTGGAAGCCCATTTAACTTTGGTCCAGGGAATGTGGTTTTACGAGGGTTGAGAACCATATACTTTGTTTTCTGGATGTTAATTTCCAAGCCCCTATCATCACAAAATTTGGAAAAACCATCCAGTATTCTTTGTAAACCCATCGGGGATTTAGAAAGCAGTAAGGTGTCATCTGCAAACATCAATGCCGGCACTATCCCATTTACAGTTTTTGGGGCATCGATGTTCTTGCAAAGGGACAGGGCCTCAACCAAACCATTGATGTATATGCAGAATAGTGTAGGTGCCAAAACGCACCCCTGCCTTACTCCCCGATTTACTGGGATTGGAGTAGTAAGGTTCCCGTTGTTACCATATCTTATTCTCGCAAAATTGCCCAAATGCAGGCGCCTAATTATCTCAAGAAGGTATGGGGGAAGTCCAAGTTCCGCCAATACCTTCCATAGAGTAGTTCTAGGGACCAAATCAAAAGCACTCCGTAGGTCCACAAAGACCAGATAGAGGCTCCCCCCATCCACAGCCAACAGTTTCTGGTGGATGAGCCGGAGCCTGAATATCTGGTCTAATGTGGACGTTTTGGATCTAAATCCCGCCTGCAGGTGGGACAGGATTTGTTCATCGTCTATCCAGGCTTGAACACGATCCACTATTATCCTGGCAAAGACTTTCTGAGAAATATCAATAAGACTGATAGGTCTATAATTTATTGGTTGGAGCGGACAGCCTTTCTTGAAAACAGGAATGACTTCTGCTCCAAGCCAGGATGCGGGTAGTGGTAGTCCACTAAGAACTGCATTGAACAAAGTCCATAAGAAGGGAACCCACATTTTTGGTTCCTTCTTATACAGCTCACCTGGGACACAGTCGAGGCCTGCCGCTTTACCCATATTTAGTTTGTTTAAGGCTTCCTTGACTTCCTTTAGAGAGATTTCGGGGTTTTCCAGGCTTATCTCAGTGGGTGGGATTTGTATTAATTTCTTTGAATGTTCTTCAGTCAGTGCAGAGGAATATAAGGTTTTATAGTGCTCGACCCAGCTTTCACTAGCAATATTAATATCAAGGGGAGTCCGTCCATCTCTGCTACCTGTAGCTACTAAATTCCAAAAGGTTCTTATGTCCTTGGTTTCTAGCGCCCTTTTTAGCTGGTCCCATTGCTCAATACCCCATAAGACCTTGGCTGAGATGACATTATTTTTGTATTCATCTCTGGCACTTTTAATTGTAGTCGGACATTTCTTCTTTATCGCTGTAATTAAACCGTTTTTTGCAAGCTTACAATTTTTATTATACCAGGCCGATTTTTTTTGCTTCTTCGCTCCCTTTCCGCTAGGTAAGTTAAAAACGTCTTTCAAATTAACGGAAATGGAGTCAATTATGTATCCCACCCTTCCAAGATCTTTCAAGGCTGTCCCCTTACTCATCAGGTCAGACAGGCTCATTAAGTCTGGAATGAGGCTCTCATATAACTCAGCTAGTTTACCTAAACTGGTCTCCATTCTTACCCATTTGACTTTCCTCCTGTTACTAGACAGGAAAAGTTCATCCCTAGATGGCTGGTCTGGATCTACATCTAAAGTTCCCACGGGGAGCTTCAATGAAGTAATCAGGGCGTCATGGTCACTATCCTGTCTAGGAAGAATAGAAAAGTCTGTGATCAATGGCCACTCTCTAGATTCCACTAGGACATAGTCCAGTGTTGATTCATGGCCAGGTCGGTTAAAGGTATTATTACCAGCAATTGCTGAGTTAATACGTCCATTACACGCTCGTAAAGAGTGTTTAAGCTTTAACGCTTTAATTTGAAGGGCCAATGGGGTCCAAGCCTTTACTAGTGATGAATTAATTTCTGGGATTGCCCAAACCCTATCTTCTTCCAGACCTCCAGTGTTATCAAAGTCCTTCAGTGGCTCAAATTTACAATTTAAATCCCCACCTACTATAATCAACCCATCTGTTCTAGCTCCCTCCAGACCGGAGTCCAACTGATCAATGGTTGTAGACTCTTTCCCGTTTATTACAGGCCTAGAGTACACATTTACAATTTTAATTTTATAACCATTATAAAAGACTATCTTCAGAATTAGGATATCAGCTCCTATTCTCTCTACACTTGCAATTTTACATCCCACATAACACTTTATCAAGATTGTAACTCCTCCTGAGGGTCTTCCTGCACCTTTAGAGATGGCAGGTATATGAAAGGATGCAAAATCTTTTTGTGTAAATTCTTCAGTGGCCCAGGTTTCCTGTAACAAACATATATCGCAAGAATTTATCAATTTCTCCCAATCGGAACAATTTAATTTGTTTTTAATGCCTGCGATATTCCATGAGAGAATCTTAATGACCAGGTTAGCCTCTATAGTAGAAACGTGGGGGCGATCTAAGTTAATGGGACCCTCTATATCTAGTACCTCCAGGTCACAATTATTTGGGTTATTTACGTTTATTTTAGTATTGTCAGGGTTCATAGTTTCATTTGACACTTCTCTCACAACCTCTTTCTTATTGCCTAGAATATTACCGTTTTGAATAGTGGCAGTGGAAAGGTGGGCTTGCAGTCGAGTAGGGGGAGACGCCATAATGCTGCTGGGGATTGTTAATGCATTGGGAGCCCAACCCAAGGGCTGCATTAAGCTTAACCTTTTTGCCCACCCCATGTCAATCGTTTTCGTCCAGAGAACCAAATCTATTATACAAAGGTAAACTAAACTGGTGGTGGGCGTAATGAGGAAATCTCGGTCCACAGGCACGGCGCACCAAATGCCATTTCCGTGGATCAGAATTAGGTTCAGCCCTCTCCCTATACTCATTCCTTGATTGGTAAAAATAAGTGAGAGGTAAACATCTAATTTGCCCTCCATATACCTGATTGGTTAAACTGGGATTCAAAAGGAAATCTTTAATATACGGCTGTCGACAGTTTACTACTATACAATCTCCTTCATTATCTTTGGGCCTATTTCCCACCCAACCTACCCTGCGGATCAGTAGTACATCAGCAGGATTAACCACTTTCCCTCTTCCAGCAGAAAAATGTAGGCACTTGTTTTTCAACTCTACTTGGGATTCCCTTGCACCTGGGCTTAAAGTTGGGACACCAGACAAAATCACTACATAAGGAGTAGAAGCTGGCGGGAGGTCCAGGGTCGGTCGCTCCGATCTTGGCAGGTCTCTGGTAGTTGGTGTTCCCGAATTGGACCTTGTTCTTAGACTAGTTCCCACTGCCCCCGTTTCCCCACCAGTCCGTCTCCACTCCAGTTGACGACCCACAGACTTTACAGCTTTATTTGTTTTATTAGTTTTACCTTCGTCCTTTTCAATCGGGCCTACAATAATACTCTTAGGGCCATGCTCGTCCTGGATGTCTGTGATAACAAGTGGATCGCCTACTACTATAGTAGCTGGGGATTCCTTAACATTGACATGGGATGAGCTAAGTTGTTTTACCAGGGCATGAAGATCGGCCAGTTCTTCTTTAACAATTGCTCTAATCTGTGTATAGAGTGTTTCAAAAAATGTTGGCAGCCAATTCGGTTTTAGATCTTCCCCAGTTGCTTCTATTTCGCTGAAGGAGTCCATATCTTGTGTGATAACCGAAGATCTAACAGACTCCCCCTCAATGATTTTCCTTTTTTGACCAGTTTTGCCCTTTCTGGTACGTGGCTTAATAATCATTGATTGTTTTGCCCCTCTTGGCAGGCCCCTTTTCCCTACTAATATATTTGTGGGGGTACGTGCCTCCGTTCCTAGAGGGAGACTAGCTTCTAGCCTTTCTTGATCAGGAGATAGAACACTTATTACCTCTGAATGTGACGAGGGAGTGGAGATTGAATGTAACACTGGCGTAAGGGATAATCTACGCTCTGAGCGTTCGATTTTAGTAGCCACTACCCCAATTGCTCTCTGAAGCATTTTATCAATTGAAGTTTGCGATAGTGTGGGTGGGACTAGCTGAGGGGAGGGATGGCAGAGTGCTTTAATAGTATGTTTCCCCATAATTGGTCACAAATTAAAAATGCAAAAACTAACAAAAACAAAACAAAATGCTGCTAAAACAAAGAAAATGACTGACAATAGCTACCTAACATATATCATTTCAACAATAATAAATGGTAAACAGGTTCGGGTTATCCCACGTTAAAATAATTAACCGTTCACTTCTGGCAGTGGACCAAAACAAGTGTCAGGTGCTACCAAAACTTTTCAGGCCTGCTTACTCTACAGTACAGACCTGCTTAATAATGTTCAGTCCACTGATAGGGCTCCGGAGAATATTGCCAAGGGGGTGGCCCAGCCCAGCCTCTTCCTGGCGCTGACGGGCGCAGGACGGACCCGCCCTTGGCCCGGGCTTCGCCCGGGCGCTGCCCGCGCGCGTCCCGCACTGCGGGGGGAGGCTGCCCTTTATAGCGCGATGAACACGCCTCCTCCCTCAGGTGTACATCAGCAGCGCCAGGGCGTCTGGGAGATGCAGTCCCCTCAGAGTTATGGAGCAACCTTGGGTATGTGCCCCAGCGGCACAAAGTAGGGCAGGTGTGACAGCTCACTTCCCGGGACTCCTGTCCTACCGATACGCTCCGTTACAGGCACTGAAGTCTGCTGCGCGTCCCGTGACTATTTACTCATAATGCTTTATGAAATATAAAATACTTCATTTATTTCATAACCTTAAACACTGGCTACCTATATTCAAAGGGTCACATTATTATAATATTTCATCCATAAATGTTGCCTGACACTCAAGCCCTGTGAAAAGTCTCTGTGGAATTTTGGATATTGTTTCTGCTCATAAAATGGTCCCATGCAATAGAAACCTTTGTTTCGAGTAATCTTACTTTGCAACTGTCAACTGACCAAAAAACATAGTTATGGATTTGAGGAAATATAAATGGACAGGAAGATGGAGGTATTTTATTTCCTAACACGTCGGACCATGTTCGGGGGCAACAAAGCAGACAGGGCCTTGAGGTAGTGTGTAGGTGGGGGTTTCAAGAGCTTAGAAATCAACTAATAACCAACAGACACAACATCGTAATGTCCAGCCTAGTGCTTATCTTTATTTAAAAGGAAATGATTCTAATCTGGCAGAAAAACTAAATACCATACAGTTTAATTGCAATGACAACAGGGTTGCAGAATGCTCCTTTCAAGGCATGATCACCATGTCGCTTCCAAGTTATTGTCTTTTCCCCCACAAGGGCCAGGGTTCCCACTATTGCCATAGCCACCCTTAGATATGTTTTAGGCAGGAAAAGACTTAGATGCAGTGCTCTCAAATGTTCTCACAGTTTTAAGTATGCTCCTCATTTCGGCAGTTTATTATGCCTTTAGCACCAAACAACAGTCTCCAGCAGCCATTACGGATTGTTCTGCACACCTTGCGTCTCTCGTCCCCTGGTGCAGGCTAGGCCCACAGTGAACCTTCAAGTTGCTCTTTGAAGTACTTGGCATACAGCAGATCGATAATCAGACATTACATGCTTGGTCAGGAGAGAGAATATTGTTATGTTATGTGTATTTGTATAGTGCACAACTCACCTGGGAAAGTGTCCTGGCTCTGAAGCAGAGGCTGTATGGGCTGAGTTAGAGTCGGGGCTAGGTGAAGAGATAGGTCTTTAGTTTCTTGCAGAATTCAGTAACTGAGAAGTAGGCTTTTAAAGAACTAAGGAGGAGGATCAATTATTCATGGTCCTATTTGAAGGCCTCTATCCTGGTTTGAGTGAACGGGTCAATGGTGCACATGAAATACATTGTAGTCTACTCCGCCTATTTAATTGGTTGAGTTTTTCATTGCGTGTCTCTTTGTTCTGGTGGTGCACTGCATGTGATCAGGTTAATCCATGCTGCATACCATGCATAGCTTTTCATATATTGTAGTTGCAATAGGTTTTCCCCCATTGTATTTAGGGAGATGGGTCCTCCACCTATGAAACACACTTTTTTTCCTCCCATGTAGCTACAGACAAAGTGTCTTATTTAGACTTTTGCGTGCCAGCATCATGTCAGGCGATAGTTGTGAGCTAAACAGAATGTTTCCGACAACATAGTTGACTATGGCTCTACTGTCAGAAACGAAGCACATGCTCCACTTCTAAATGAGGCAACAGATTGGAAGAGGGGCCAATTGCCAATTTTCAGAAGATACCCTTTTCCACTAACAAAGAAGTCTTTATTGTCGCAACCATTTTTATAGGGCAACCACACATTTAAAAGACATAATTTTAACTCAGAAAACATTTGTGAGGCAGTTACATGAATTGCTATACCAAAAGCCATTTGTTGGGGCCGATTCACAGAACTTATCTGAGACAAAATTCTAAACTTACTACTTATGGTATTCAACAGAATGTGCTTACAACTGCACTTACGACTACTAACTTTACGTCCACACTCGGGCCGGGATTTCCTCACCCGGAGCGGGAATTCCACACCCGGAGCATAAATCCTGCAATTGAGATGGAATTTCCGCACTAGGACTTGGATGAGTTAAAACAGCTCTCTGAACTTTGCACAAATTTGGGGGTAGACATGTGCATTCCTAGTAGACCCAAACAATACTGACAAGCCTGAACACCTAGAGCTCAGGAGTATTGAGTGGTATACCAGTACCTTTCACTATCTGAGTGTAAGAATCTACCATAGTGACACTGACATATTGGAAGGCAGCTCAAAGGCAGCAATGCCCTCTGGCAGACGCTCACGATTTCGGTGATGGGACGCATTGTTTTGTTCAAAATGATAAACCTGCCTAGACTACTCTATTATATTGTTAACTTACCACTGTGGATTAGGCCCCATGGTTTAAGGACCTAGATATCCTACTTTGAGACTTTATTTGGGGAGGTGCACAGCATCACAGGGTGAATGCACACATATTGAAG
Source organism: Triturus cristatus (assembly GCF_964204655.1). Classification (NCBI taxonomy): domain Eukaryota; kingdom Metazoa; phylum Chordata; class Amphibia; order Caudata; family Salamandridae; genus Triturus; species Triturus cristatus. The sequence goes on along the minus strand of NC_140581.1, from coordinate 1,150,706,007 downwards.
ACTCCTGTAACTGAAGGTGGTCTGGATGCACCCAAATGTAAGGTATACTATCTGGCTTCTCATGTGCAATATTTATCCTAGTAGCTTGACAAGTGGAATATTTGGGAACTAGCGAACATGGTTGGCAATGAACAGAACAACAATCTGCTTGCCCACATTCTACATAGGAACACTAAACACTATCCGCTGCCTAAGTTAGCAAAAGTGGTGCTCAAATACGGGTACAGAGGAACCTTAAAAAACAATTGTTCCCACGTTGCTCCCACTTTCCCCTTTGAGAGCCTACAATGGGCACGGTCAACAGAATGGGTGAACCACTTATGCGATTGGGAGAACACTTGATCATACCATGGAGGATTTCTACAGGTAAAGAAAACTCCTGACTATGGAAAAGATGCCAGATGAATTTCAGTTGCCACACATGCAATTTCTAACTTACAGCACACTTAGAACAGCCATTACAGAGATGTGGAGGCCAGCTGACACAGAGCATTTGTACATGAGACAGTGCAACTCCTGTTCACTATAGAGAGCAGTACTAAACTGATCTCTTGCGTCTGTAAGTTACTTAACTATATGACCAAGCTCTCTCTAGAGACAGGCAGGGGTAGGTGGAAACATTGCGAGGGCAAGGCACTTGGGGACAAGGAATCGTATAAGGCTACAGGATACGCACACACCGTTTCTACGAATATGATTTAATTATTTACAATCACCCCATCTCACACCCCAATGTTTAAATGTAATGATGGGAGTTGACACATACAGATGCCCACAATGTAACGCACAGGACACAGACTTCTCACATATTGAGATGGAATGTGAGGATCTATGGGACTACTGGGAACAAGTGACTACACAACTGAAAAGAGTGGCGCACCAAGGCCTTTGAGAAATCCCGACAATGTGTCTTCTGGGCTTATTCCCCAAACCCACAGCAAATAGACTCAGCTCTAAATTCAAAGATCTGGCCATACTGCTGGCAAAGAGGTGTATTGCCATGCACTCAAAGGTAAAGGGAGGTCTCTGCAATAGAGCACTGGAAACATGATATCAGCAGATGGGCTACTAGTGAACACATCACACTGCTGAGGGAGGATCGACAGGGACTTAGACAATACCCCATAGTGGAAAAATGAAACAAGATTATCAAGGCCTTCAAACACCCAGAGGAGACCCTGACTGCCAAATTAACTCAACACACATCTGACACTACAGTTAGCACACCATAGATCCCACTGCAGACACAGAAGTTATAATAACTCTTTTGACACCACCTCATACTATGCACAGTGATCACATACATAGGCAGGGCAGTTTTCATTTATGTTTTACCTATCTGTTACTGCAATGTTTATCATGGCTGTTTATTGTTCAATTCTGTTAATACACGTGCAACAACAGATGGGGTAAAAATGGAAAGTGGTGCATGCTGCTGCCAGCTTTACACCCCAGGACATGATCAAACCAGCACTGAATACTGAGATAAGGATTTTACGACTGAGTCAGCAAATGGATACCATGCTATGAAGCTGTACGTTCCTGTTGTATTCATACAAATATTAATATGTAAAAGTGATTTCAGAAAGCTTGAAAGTTACACTAAACAGGTTAAAAATCAAAATAAAACATCAGCAAAGGAATACAATCAGTCAATGTTGTAAAACAATCTACTATGACCAAATCTGTTGTGATTTCTAAGGACCTAGGGAGCTTAACTATAAAGCCCATGGGTACGCAAGGCCAAAGTTGTCTTGGGTGGAAAATGATTGAAATAACCCTATAGTTTACTATGTTGACATTTTGCCTGAGCACAGATACCACACTGGTTGACAGAATCCTTACTTGTTGTTTTGGGCACCAAATATCTAGTGTGACTAAATCTTGAGTCTTTTAGATTCCTGGATACCCTTCCATAGGACTACTGTGACATATTTTCAAGGTGATTTCTTGTGTTTTCACATCTAAGACCCTGATCATGTTGTCGGGCGGTCGGATCACCAACAGGCCATCGGTGGCTGTCCAACCACTGACATCCCTTTGGTCCGACCCCCATATTGTGATACTGATGGTCGGATCCTAATCTGTCAGATGCAAAACCACCTGCTCTGAATGGATCATAGATCTCGACAGTCAGAGCACATCCTACAATGGCGGCGATGCTGAGCAGGCACTTCCGTCAGGATTATGATATCCCTTTCCGACAGCCTTTTCATGGCGGGAACCCCACCATGAAAACGTTGTCGGAAAGGGATCTGGGGACCCCAAACAGGGACCCATGCCATCATAGACCACTGGAAAGTAGCTTTGGTGGCACATGTAGTTCCCCCACTTACCTCCGTGCACCATGTGCCATACACGGCACGGTGCATGGCACATGGAGCACGGACGTGCAGAAGGCGCTGAACCATGGTGGTATCTGCTGCGGACCTTATAAATGGTGAGCCATGCACCAGCCTGATGGTCATATCCTAATTTGGTGGTCGGACTGCCACTTGCTCTTCCGGCGGTCTGACCACCGGGCATTGTAATGATGCCTATACATTTATTATGAAGTAAACTACTCTCCAGTTTATCTCTTTTAACCAGATCATCTTGCAACAATTTCAGTCATCAATCTGAGCTGGATCTGTTTTGTCTGAACCATGGCAAATAAATCATGCTCTTGGTTGATGCTCATAAAGCTCTTATTTAAGTTCTCTGAAAAATGATCTTCAAAAATTGGATCTTCCTTAGGGTGAAGTGGATATATTCACCAGTGAAGGATCTTGGCATCTGGAATAAGGTCAATGCTACAATCAGGCGGTCTATAAGGTGGAAATGTTTTGCCACCCTTCATACTGAAGTAGTCCACAAACACCCTGTACTCTGCAGGATAGTACTTGAGAAGCCCAATGGATACAGTAATGATGAAGTCATAACCATGTTCTACCCAATATTATTGGAAAAGCAGGAACATCAATCAGATCAAATTGCAAAGTCTTGATATGTCCCTCTTGAGCAGCCACAATTAATTGAACTGTTTCCAAAAATACCACACCAGAAGTCAAGGAGGTATCATCAATCCCTCAAATTTCTTTTTGTTTATGGTGTTTCTCATTTTAAGAATGTTATTTAAAACATTTGGTCTATACAACATCAGTAGGCTCTACAAACCAAGAAAGATTCTAGTTTAACGGGCCACTAAAAGGTGATATTGTCATTACAATCTAATGATGTGCTTTCAATATGACAAATCTCTTATTAAGGGTCACACCCAGTGTAGGTTAACCCTTTAAGACCACACCCTATCATTTTCTGGAGGAGTAGAACATGCTTTAAGAAAGTGTCCCATCTTTCTACAGTACATGAAAAAGGATTTTTTTTTTCTCCTTCGGTCACTTTCATTTTTTGACAAAGATCTTTCCAATTTGCCTATCTGCATGGGTTTTTGGTATGAGCAGAAGCAGTATAATCCATTCTATATGCGTCTACCTTTTTCTTTCGAGTTCCCCCTCTTCACTCACTTTGTTTTTTATTGAAAATCAACCCGCACAGCTGTTAGACCTGTCAGTAGGCCTGTATATGTTAAAGATGAATGACTACTAAAGCAAAGGAATCTTTCAATTGTTTTCCTAATCCCTGAAAGATATGTAGTGTTTAAACTGAATACTGAAAAAAAGTATTGTGAGACAAAAATATTGTATCAACAGTGTTGGGACATCAACAACATTGTCGACCGGAATATCGTAGGTAAAAATATTGTTTTCAGTGTACTTTTTAATAATGTAAAAAATATTGATGTAGAAAATATTGTATATAATATAGTTTGTAAGTGTCAATTAGCATTAAACATTGTATTGTGTGTTTTGTTTTTGTTTATATTAGTATTTTTAGTAAGCAAAATGTGTCATTAGGACTTTTTTTACACTTGTATATTTAGTTGTAATAATAAATATAAATAATTGTTTCATTTTTTTTTTACCAATGGGATATTTGGGTTTTAGGGGATAAGGCTGGGGAGATTTTTAAAATATATGTATTTTAAAATAAAAATATTTTTAATAATTCTGAAAATATGCAAATATTAATAATTAGATTTAAAAAATTGGTTGGTTCATATTTAGCAGGCATTTTATTTATTAAGATATATATTAAGGGTATAAGAAAATACTTTCATAAAATGTCATAAATATTACAATATTTTTCACAAAAGATTAGAATTTTTGTTCATTAGAAATGTGTAATTTTATAATTTTTTGCAAAATTGTAATAATGTACTAATATTTTTTTAATTGTAATTTTATTTTAAAATATATTTACATTTGCATTTGATGATTTGTAATTTTGAAATCATAGTTTATTTATTTTATGGTTTATAGTTTTGGATAGGTTGAAAGAGAATTGAATACATATTTTTATATTTATTCATTTTATGTTTAATGATATATTTTTTTAATTTGCATGATTATAGAGTATTGATTGTGTTTTTAAAATGTTTAATTTGTATTAAAAGAGGTTACTTTGTCCCTGAGGCAGCAAACTTGGAACTGAGTGAAAAACCCTCATACTTGACTAAAACTCAACTCTCCTGGAGAGACAGACCCCTGTGGAAGCCAGAAGTACCCTCAGACACCCCTGTATTGGTGGGACCAATCCCCTGCAAAGTGCAGGTAAAATTATGCTCTGCATCTAAAGAATCGCTGGCCATCGGGCTCTCTGAGAGATCGCCCAAGAGTAAATAGTGGAGTGCATTCTGGTAGTTGTAGTCTGGCTTTCATCGAAGGTACAAGCCGTTACCGAACTCCCTTGGACTGAAAGATGTCAACGTTCATTTTTGTTACTTTTACCGCTGCCAAGGCTTGTTGGTTACCAGCCGGGTAACTGGCCCCCTTAACTCGATGCTACATCAAGAGAGCACTAGACAACACCTACAAGTGATGTCAGCTACAACGCCACTCTTGTGTGGGTGCATCTCCTTTTTTGGTAGCTTCGCCCCTATAGTAAAAGCAGCTTAGGCGCGACTCCCGTTTAAAGACCACTGACAACCACTATACCCAGGCTCCACAGGCCAAGTAAAATTGAACTGACTGTTGAGCCCTGGTCCTGGGACCCTAAGGACCTCAACCCTGCGAGGGTATACCGTCACTCAACCCCTGAGTGACCATTTGTCATTGGCAGATTTCCCCATTTACAGCAATGTTAAATGCCTGCACTTTTAAATCCATTTATTTTCTAATGCTTTGAAAATCTATAACTGTGTTTAAATGTATGCTATTTAGTTTGTCCTGGTGTCTAAATATACATTAAAACATAATACATATTTATAAATTGGTGTTGGATTTTGCTCGAGTCTTGTCAATTAATGATGAACCCTCCTGATACTGTAAGATACTTAATACTTGTTCCTCCAGTAATACTGTTCTTTGCCACAGTAGTACTGCTCTTTGCCAAACTACCAAGACAGAGCTAAGGGTTATTGTTGTGAATCCAAGGATCATCTTTGAGGCATTGTGATAATATTTCATAGAAAGCGCACTCACCCATACCACATAATATTCTACTTTCCTACTGGTGGCTTTTCTGTCTTTCTCTTCTTCTGTCTTTCGGTTTTGTGTGTTTTTCCTTCTCTTGTTATCTGGAAGTGTCTGATGGAAGCAAAATAATTGCCTGTCCCCAAAAATGAGTGCAGTGGCCCCCACCAGCAACGACCGCTCAAATTAATCACGAGTGTGATGTGACATTTACTGTGACTTAGATCTTGTGTTCCCAACAGCGAACACGCACTCCAATTAATTGCTTGAAAAATTGATGAAATAGAGATTTTAAATTACACAGTTGTTAGACCTGGCATTCTTGGTGTGCTTTCCCCTAATCTTTTGCCTTCAGACCTCCTGTTCTTGCTGACTTAGGGCCACATTTACAATAGAATGGCGCAGCGGGGTGCCTAATTTTGCGGCGCTGCATCATTTTAAAAGTGCAGGCATGTGCCGTATTTACAAGTATACGGTGCTTTCCTGTACTGACCCCTGCGCCGGTACTCAAAAAGTAGCCTAACTCCTACGCAGGTACCCTTGCTCCATGTTTCAAGGGTGCCTGCATTGGGGGGATGATTGATTTTGTGCAGGAAGGGACATGTTTCTGCACAAAATCAATCAATTGAGGTGATTTCCTCCTTCTATATGTGCTGCAGAATGCAGCACACATAGAAAGAGGAACAAATGAGGAGAAATAAGAATATTTCTCCTCATTTTGCCTACCCAATGCCACCCTTTGGGTGGTGTTAGAATATGACGCATTCCCAGGTTTACAATTCCTCAAATATCTGGTAATGCTTCAGATTCCATGGGTGTTGCATGGTAACACCTACAACAACACTCTTGGAACGCCCCTTTCATGCAGTGTTCTGCATGAAAGCAGCATATATTTGGAAGGCCATGAAAAGCCACGTAAAAAAGTGTTGCTCTGGTGGTGCAAAAGTGCCATTAGGGCCTCGCAAAGGGGGCTCTTAGTTTTTTCAGGCCTTAGGACTCTGCATACATTACCAGTGCTAAAGTGGTTGTACTGTCTTCTTAAGATATGTTAAATTGTCTTATACCCAATTGGCATTTTCATTGTACTTGTAAGTTCCTAGTAAAGTGTCACTACTTGTGCCCAGGTCCTGTAAAGTAGATGCTAATAGTGGGCCTGTAGCACTGATTGTGCTACCCACTTAAGTAGCACTTAAGTAGTACTTTAAACTTGCCACCCACTTAAGTAGCACTTTAAACTTGTCTCGGACCTGCCAGTCCATGCCTGCAGCCTCTCTGGGTCACATGACTGGGTGTAGTTGACATTTGAGCTTTGTGTATTCATTCCTCCTAGACAGCCACACACAATGGGGAGCGTATGGGTGACTGCATGGAGCATCACTGGCAGGATGGGAGGGAGGAGCTGTACCCAGCCCCACTTACACTTGAATAGGATGTGTCCTGTCTCCACACAAAGGGCTGCATGGCCCCATAGTTAGTCTGGACCCAGGGTCAGGAAGACAGGGCACCTGTGCACTTTAATGCAAGCCTCTAGCAGCTTCTCCCCACTTCAAAGGCACAACTGGGTGTATATATGCTGGACCTCTGATACCACCCCATCAGTACACTTCAGTACACTTCTGGACCTGTGGATACTCTGCCAGTAAGAAGTTTTGCAGTGCTGCTGGAAGGAATGGCACTCTGCTGGACTGCTGCCCTACTGTTCTGACCGTCTGTCCTCATGCTTGGGTGAGAAGGACTGGACCTGCATTGCTTGAACTCAGAACCCAAAGTGACCCCAAGGAATAGTTGGCTGGCCTTCTGATCCAAAGCCTCAGGGACATAACAGGCTTCCAACAACCTTGCACCTGGACTCTGCAATCTGTGAGTCTTCCTTGCCAAGTGGCGCCACCCTAGTCCTGTATCCTTGAAAGTGGACTTGAGGTACTCTGTCAGCGTCTGAGAATCCAGCGGAACCGATGCATCGCCTCTGCCACATGGCACAAACCTGTGCTGAACCAACGCATTGTGCTGCTGCGTTGGCCCACATATCATCCTTGGCAGTGGCCCCCGCATCCCTTGTTGGCGTCAGCCTCGACAATGATGCCAAACTCTGCATCACAGTTTTGCAGCTCTTCGGAACCGACACATGACCCCGACTGTGCGCCGTATCCTCAACGCCAAACTTCACATCGAAGTCCCATCTACGGCATCCTTGACCACGACACAGGCCCTCACATTGCAGCCTCAGTGTATCTCTGAACTTATCCATCTCTTCGGCTGTGTGACGAATCCTTGATGCGGATCCTCGCAATGCTTTGTAAGCCAGGATTTAAGGTTCTCGGTTCGGCTGGCCTAACTGGTTCCCTGTAGCAGGTCCACGCCCCATCGCGGTCGGCCTGTACTTGTGACTTTGTCCTGGTCTGTCGTGACCAAATATCCACAGTTGTCACTTTGTGTTTTTTGGAGCTATCTTCACAAAAATCTTTTAAATTGCATTTCACCGGGTCTACTGATTGGAATTTTGACATTTTGGTCTTGTTTTATTTAATAAAGAATGTTCTATGTTTCTAATTTGGTGTGGGACCCTTTTTGTGTGGTGTTTTTATTTCATTACTGTTTGAAGTGTTGCACAAATACTTTACACATTGCCTCTAAGTTAAGCCTCGCTGCTCCTGTTGGTTCAGCACAGACTAATTTAGGGTTGGCTTGTGCCTCACCTTGACCAGGATTCTGGTTGCTACTCGACCAGTGCTCACACCACAGTCAACCAACGACCCAATTTCAGTGCCCTTATCTTTTGTTTTACTGTTATACGGAAAAACATTTTTTTGAGCATTTGTAGTAAATGGTGTACTTTAAAACACAGTGGGAAAATGGAAATAATTTTACATGGTAGTTCGTATGGGAAAATCTAGGGATATTGTTGGAAGTGGTACAATTTTAAAGCTCACTGTTCCATGAATGTTGGTCAAATGGGATTTAGGACAACATAACTGAGTGTTTTTGGTGTTTTCCCAAATGTTTTTGGGAAACTTACCGGTAGTAGTGCACTACGTATGTCGAGCGGTGTGTCGTCATAATAATACTGTATTTTAGAGCACACTAGATCGGCATTATTGTCAAACACTAGATATAATTTAAACAATGGAAGCCTGAGATGTCCTCCCTTAAGCTATTGGTGAAAAACGAATGGCAAATCATGCAATGCAATTTAAATAACATTGGAGTAAGGCATTTCAATAGAACATTTTAGGTGGGCTTGGGGGTTTTCCACCAAGGAATGCTTGGGGAAATGCATAATAAAAGGGGTGATGTAACATGTTTTTTTAAAGGCTGTAACACAGTAATAGATCGTACATAATCATTCCCCAGTCATCATTACCTACTTGAAGTGTAATTGACACATGTAAAGCAGGCCCTTGTGAGACAGCCATCAAGCAGACAGTTACTTCCAGTTATTGGAGCAGGATCATGGCAGACATTGTTGACGCTCAATTAATATTAAGGCTGGTTAGTTCGCAGGAAAGGGAGAATCCAGTGTTCAAACAATCAGCCTAGTGTATCAAACAAATATGTGCACAACTAGGGGGTATATTCACAAGAACGTGTGATAACTACCGCAAGAGTAGCTTAACGCAACTCTCAACATTGCAGCCCATCACGGGGAAAATAACCCTGTGTCAACGTGGAATTCACAACACGGAGGTAGCATGGGATAGTCCACCAAAAACACGGCCAATGTCCGCGATACAACCACCCCAATGGAGATAAAACCACAAACCACAACACCATAAAACTCGCGATGAGCCCATCCGCGATGAGGAAAGCAGGGATAAGCACCGCCAGGACCGCGAAACACACTGCAGGCGGGAATATGCACAACCAACGCCTGAAAAAGTAAGACAGACCAAAAAGAAAATAACAGCCAACCACAATGGAGGCAACCCGAGCCAGCAGACAACCCCGCCAAACCCATTGGCAACAAAACATCGTACATGGCAGGCCAACTTGGACAAGATGAATGCAGCCTGAGAGCGGAGGAGGACAATGGCACAAAACCAGAACTCCAGCAATGATGCGAAAGGCACAAAGAAGCAGAAACGCGCCAACAACAGGAAGGCAGCAATGCATACCGGAGGTGGGAGTCCAGCGCCACACCAAGAGCTGGATGACATGGAGGAAATGAGGTCCACCACATCAGTCTGGAGATGGTGGTAGGACTCGGGGACAGCAAACTGCACCAAACAACATACACAACAGCAACAGGGAGAGGAACCAGCAGGTACTGGGGGACGGGGGGAGATGGGCACAATGGCACACATGCACAACTAAGCACAGCACAACAGCAGACAAACCATGCCCACGAACAACAACACACACCAGGTGCACAAGTCACACAACCCGGCAATGTCACACCACTGAACAGGCACAGAAGTGAACACAACACCGCCTGAAAGGGAGAAGGGTGAGCCAAATCAGAGCTGAAGGGACATCTCACACACAATGCAGCACACACACATAGGAAGCAGAGCACCCCAACACCCAACACAATGTGGTACAAACACCAACTTGTGCACAACCAAACACAGGACATAAGTGCACCTGCCTGTGGCCGGTAAACGGCCATACCCATCTGGCCAAGCACTAAACAGGGACATGATAATGCACATGTACAAACACACAGTCCTGATGGGGTACCAATGCACGGATGGCCGGGAGCCAGAGAGTCAGTGACACACATTGGCATGCAAATCAAGATACAACACAGTTGGAGACAAGTGAAAGTGCGGAAACTTTATCAACAAGTGCGAGTCAGTACGGAAAAGAGAAGTGCCATGACATGCAGACCAATGCAGCAGCATGTCCGAATGAGGAACGTAGGAAAGCGCCCATGTCCATCTCGGGGGAGTTCCTCACCAACACATGTCAGTGCAAACCCGCGTTGGTTGTCCGCGCCTGGAACATGAGTCCTGGCCAATGTCGCCATGTCCACTGACGTCTCTGGACTGGTGACCATATCCACAACATGCAACCCATGTGTCGTGATAGTTCAATGGCTCACATCCAGTAGTGGCAGCAGGTACCTTGCCACTCGTCCATGAACGCGAGTGCAGCTGTGCAGGCCAACATCTCCAATGAGCGATCGTCGGCCACCACATTTGCTTGCTGATGGACTGTAGGAGGATGGAGGAATCGTGCACAGTGGCTGGGTATTTGGAGGCAAGATTGGTGGAGGTTCCACGGTGTTCGGTTGGTGCCTGCACAGTGATGTGAGACGTGGGCTTTTTGTTGCGGTGATTGTGTGCTGTGTCACCAGGGGGCTCAAGTAGGACATGTGTGCTGTGGATTGCCCCCAACACGTGCGTGCATCCAGCTATGGAGTATGGTCCTTGCTTGGTGTCCAGCGGATCCTGCGCATTGTGTTGGACGTATGGGTCTGGGGTGACAGGCTGATGGTGTTGTCCAGGTCAGGTGTGAGGGACTTGGATGTGGCTGGCTGTGTGACTCCTCCGACTGTGGCGGGTGTTGGTTGGGGGGTACCAGGGGCCAACAGGTGCAGCACAGCCAGCAGCTTTGTGTGGGGTGGGATGTTGGTTGTCCACTGTGTTTGTGCCGTCTGCCTGTTGGGCGTTGTTGGTCAGGGTGCGTAGGATGGTTGTCCTTTTGGGCCTGTAGTGGGCAATGACATTGTCAGGTGTTGGGTCTGTGAAGCTGGTGCATTTCCTGGGGGTCTGCTGTCTTTGTCTGTGCTGCCTCTGTGGTGGTCTGGGGGGGTGTTCCGGGTGGGGTTTGGGGTCCTGGGGTGGTAGCGGTGGGTGTTGTGGCCCTCTTGGGTGTCCGGGCCGCATGACCAGTGGCTCCATGGCATCTGTTGCCCTTCTGATGTGGCTGTGGGCTGGGCTCCCTTTTGTGGTGCAGGCTGCGGTCCGACTTAGCACCAGGTCAGAGCAGGTGTTATTTTCCTGCTGCTAATGCGCCTTATCGCCGGTTTTGAGTTCTTATCGCAGTTCTGTCTTGTCGTTTTTTATCTTATACAGTTATGTCACTGCCAGATTTGCGCAAGCACAGGTCTGCTAACCTCTTGAGTATTCACGCTTTACAACAGGGTTGCCATGCTTTTAAGGGGATAGCTTCAGCACTTCTCATCAGTGGGGTTATAATTGTTTTGGTAAGTACCAGCACTTCTCAGAAGGGTTAACCATCTTTTAGTGTCACAATAGTGGCACTTTAACTGAACTGCACTTTTCAAGAGGTCTACCAGACTTTCACAGAGTAATAGATTTATTGTTTGTTCAAATACTTTCCAATATTGTTGTATTACTGTTTTTGAACAATATCGACACTCTGTAGCAGGACTTCTAGTCACTTCATGTATGGCACCAAACTTCTCAGCAAATCTGCATTTCCTTTGGCGATGATTTGGTATAATTCATCTTATTACCGTAAACCTTAGGTAGCTAAAACATGTACATTTTTGTTAACCAGAAATGTGCCAGTTTTATTCTTTTTTATTTTGACACAAACTTTATTGCATTTTCTTGTACAGTCATATACCACCATCTTGTGCCTGGCAAAGGTGCAGTAAATACATCAAGCAACAGAATGAAGTTCAAGCATAAGCAGTTAACCCCCAGCTCACTGCCCTCAAACCCGTCACCTTCTTGTTAGCAAATGTGTGCTCATATCGTTTTAATGGCTGAATGTATCTATGTAATGAGAGGAGCAGTGGATCTTAGGAAGCTATCTGGAATCAACTTCTGTAGAAGAGCCTGTCCTATATCGTCAGCCCTACCGCTAGGTGTAATCACTGGTCTTATGTGGGTCAAATAAGGGTAGTACTGTTTAGAAAAAAGTTGCGGTGTTATGCCTCTGACCATAATACAAAAGGAAGAGTTGTGTAGTCTGTCCCTGACAAGAAGAGTCATCAAGTGTTTCCAGAGCTGTGAAAGTTTCAAGCAGTGTATTCCATTCCATAGAGATGGGCCATTTTTGCAGCGCTCTGTATGCTAAGTCTGTAAAGCGGGTAAGCACCTTGGAACCCTCTGGCCTGGCATATAATCCAAAAAGACAATGTTTCGCCATATGCCAGTGGTCTAATTCAGTCAATTAGGATAAGGTATTACTGATCTCTACCCAGTAAGTGGAGATTGAGGCAAAGGCTCATAACATGTGTATTAAACCAGAATCCGGAGTGCGGCAACGGGGGCAGGCAGATGAGGTAAGCCTGGTGTTTGAAAACTGATTAAATTGAGAGCAGGAGTTATGAGAGACCAAGCACAAGTATTTTAAAAGGAACGCCCATTCCTTATCTTGGAGGGGTCACATGAGATCTTATTCCCACCTTGCTCGTAGGGTGTTAAGAGTGTGATCAAATGAGTGTGAAAGCCCTTGTACAACCAGCGAGTAAGATGTCTACCATCACCATTAACATGCATCATCTGTATAATGTTGAGCGTGCTCGGTTCCGAGCCGGTCACCCAGTAACGTCGAATAAAACTGACGATAATGGCATGGGTCAAAAATAGAGTTTATGGCAGACCATGTGTGTGAGCAAAATCATGTATGAGGCATAAGGGTGCCACCCTGAAAGAGCAATCCAATCGTAGTCACTTCCCGGTGCTCCCAAGAGCGCAGTCTGTTTAATGTCAAGATACCCAAGGGTGGGGGGAGACCTCGTAAAGGAATGTTCAGGGTGTATTGCATATATGGGGCAGTATAACAGAGAGCTATGTTCCAGTAAGCGAGGGCTATGTGCAGTAGAAAGGGACAGGACAATGGTGTCGTGGAACTGGGACAGAGCAGGCTATGTAATTTACCCTGATTAAGCATAGTATTTATGTACCCTATAGTGCTCAGATATGAATTTATCTTAATGAAATGACAAGAGGTGTTTGGCAAAATAGGAGAAAGTTGGTTTAATTAAAAGCAGCGGCCAAGAGAGTCTTGACAGAATGCGTCTGAGGAAAGTCTCTCGGTGTATAAAGTTTTGGCTGGTTTTATACACATGTTGTGAGGTACAATAAAACAATTTTGAAACAGATGGCTCTTGACCATTGGGAGAGCTAGTGTGGGCCAGTGTGTATGTCCCCAGATGTCCAGCTTGAGGAACGCGTGATCACTACATGTGGTGTGCATGTCGTGTCCTGATTGGCTGAGTGTTTCTATTTACATTTGGTATCTAGCTTCGTGGTATTTTTGGGGAATACGAGCCTTTGGTGAAACATTTTTTATTGAGGTCAACTGCTGCGGACCTGTTTGTGGTGCAACTATCTATCTGTGGGATTAATCAGGGTTTTTCCTGGCCGTGCATTTGTCTTTGGGTTAAAAGAGACCAAATTACGATTTGGGTAATCACAGTAACCTGTATGGAAAGCATAGGTGTGGGTGAGAGTGTTGATCTTATCATGCGCACCAACAGCACACTAGATTTGTCTGCCTCAATGTGAAGTTTCTGTACATTGGCTCTGCAGTCGATAGCATGTAGCCATTCAAGGAGTTCAGCATATGTAATTCTGGCTTCCTATAGCGGCGGGGTCAAATTTTTGTTTTCTGCATCTACCTTTTCTAAGGGACCCAAGGTGTTTACACACTCCGATCACTGCATTAATGGCTGCCTCATACTGCAAACTTAAAGGCTTCCCACTCCACTACAAGTTATGTGGCAGTGTTGGTAGTCTCCAAAAAGTAAGTGGCAATGGTGGTGGCCATTGTGTCCCGGAACACCACGTCTTCCAGGGTCTGTGGCTGCATGTGCCATATAGGAATAGGGGTGGGTATACTGCTCCATGACAGAGTGTGTTCCACGGGATTATGATCCGAGAGGGTCTTGCCTAGGTATGTAGCATGAATAATCTGTTTGGAGAGGATCTTATCTAGGCGCATGTGTAATTGATGTGGGGGTGAGTAACAGGACTGTTCTCGCAAAACATGATATTGTTGACACCAAGCATCAGCTAAAAACCACTCTTGAACCCGTTGGTTGCAATGCTTTGGATTGCCGAACCGATCCTGCCCCAGGTAGAGGAGGGTGGGAATGGTCCAGGTGGGTATCTAAGATGGCATTAAAGTCCCCCTATTATTCTCCTAAGGATGGTGAGGAGGCACCGTCCTCACGGATTGTTCCCAAACCGTAAGGACGGTAGATAGGTGTGTAAAAAAAGCATCCTTCGCCATGTTGTGTGCATAGATACTACCAAGGATTATTGGCGCCTGATCTAGGGTACCCTTAAGGAGAACATAGTGGACTTATGTGTCAATTATGGTATCTAACACATGAAAGGGAACTCCTGCTCACAGTCAAACTACCGCCCCTCAAGCAAATGCAGAATAAGAGGCATGAAACAGTTGCCCCCTCTATTTTTTTACACAGCCTGAGGGCTTCGGAAATAGTGAGAATGGGTTTCTTGCAAATAAACTATTTGTACCTTACGCCGGTGTAATTGTGCCACTATCCTGTATCTCTTTTGCACTGTTTCCATCCCAATGACATTCTAGGTGATGATGTAATATTTTCGTTCAGCTACTAGCATTATGAAATGCAATTGAACATTTGGATCCACGTTTCACCCACAGCACACGAGTGTCAAGTGTTCATGCAACAAATGACGGTGACTTGCCAGTTTATTCTTAGCAAGGTCAACTTACTCTTTCAGAATTTTTTATCAAGATTTAATTAGAGACATGGAGTTGTGTATTATCTGTTACTTTTTAGTAGAGCTATTCAAACAGCAGTAAAAACAAGCTAACCAACACAAGGGCAAAACCAAACCCTATGTGATCAACACCGTTCGAGAGCTACTCTTCTATTGTCTGTTTCAAAGATGATCGGAGATAAAATCTGACTTTCAGCAGGTTCCATAGTCATTCACAATAAATCTCCTACTTGTAAGTATAGAAAGAATATTGAAGTCTTTGTGGAGGAACCACATATACATAAATAAACAAACACATCCTTAGTCCCATAAAATTGAAAATGAATATAAGGATGAACAGTTTACATTTCATTATTTTTTTATTAATAAAACAATCAATAACAACATTTATAACACATACATAATACAAATAAGGCTTACATTACCTTAAAATATATTTTATTTGCCTTTAGTTTTTGCCAACATTTCTTAAAACGTAGTGACCGATTTAGAGTTTGGCAGGGAAGCTACTCCACCCCAATGTGGCAGAGAACCCTGTCCACAAATCCCCAGTCTGCCACCTCTATAATGAGTCAGTCTTTCTGATAGTGGTGCCATTGCTAGCTCTGCTGTTGGAAAGCTTGCTCCAAAGGGCCAATGGAGTAGAGGCCATCAGAGTAAGGACATAAGATGCCTCACCCTATTTGATGCATTATTTTCCTGTCCATCACTACTAGGAAAACCTGGCTCTACTGGACAAAAAAGAAAGAAGAAACATGCCCACACCCTGGGAGAAACCCAGGGTTTGGGGGCTATAAGTATGTTTTTTTATAGCAACCTTGGGCTTGGAGGTTTGTTTTTGAAACACAGAAAGGTTTGATGATCAGCAACCTGAAAGATAGCAGCCAAACACCAACCTTGCGTTGACATCAAAGGAACCTCTGTGAAAGTTCCTCTGAAGGTACAGAGATCACCACTGGACTACGGTGATCTTACTTATGGCAGACATTAGTCTGCAGAGATAACGACCTTCACCACACTAGCAAATGGGAGAGCCACCCACCAAACTGTAAATCGACCTACTAATATTAATCTTGAAAAAAGTTAGGGTTGTGCTAGGGCTAGATAATATATGTGTTGAAGTCAGAGGGCAGGGTCTTCTTACAAGAGTCTGGGGCCACTCAGGTAAGAGTTAAGGTATTTATTCCTCATTAGGCCCTCAGGCTACAAGAACAACAGGGACATCCTGTTAGGACTTCTTCCTCCCTCCAACTATCCCTGTCTCTTTGTTAACTACACTCTATATGGAGTTGAAAGTAGATGCTCACACAGTGCTCACAAACAACCTACAGGGGTATAAGTTAAACTTTCTAACCTGTCTTGCAGTACTAAGCATTCAGCACACCAAGACCATAAAATAAACTTCAATCCCCAAACAACAGAAGTCAACTACCATGGAAACTCACTAATCCAAAACATGCATTACCACAAAGATTTATATAATACATGTCAATACAGAAGAATCACCAACCAAACTGTTACCTAAACCTAATAAACCTTACAGTTAGTAGGAAACAAGTCACATTTCTTAACATAAGCACATATAATTATACAAAGTTCATGAATGCCTAATAACTCCGCTGATTAATAACTGAGCCCCAGATGTACATACAACTGATTGCAAACTACTGGCTGCAATTTGCGACCAGTGTGGTAATTTGCGAAGCAACCTATGTACTCCATTGGACACTGCCTACTCTTAGAAAATACTAAGCCGAAGACTTCCAGTGTTTCTTAATGAGGCATTTTGCTAGTAACAATGCTAAGTCTGTAAAGAGGGTAAGCACCTTGGAACCCTCTGGCCTGGGATATAATCCAAAAAGACAATGTTTCGCCATATGCCAGTGCTCTAATTCAGTCAATTAGGATAAGGCATTACTGATCTCTACCCAGTAAGTGGAGATTGAGGCAAAGGCTCATAACATGTGTATTAAACCAGAATCCGGAGTGCGGCAACGGGGGCAGGCAGATGAGGTAAGCCTGGTGTTTGAAAACTGATTAAATTGAGAGCAGGAGTTATGAGAGACCAAGCACAAGTATTTTAAAAGGAACGCCCATTCCTTATCTTGGAGGGGTCACATGAGATCTTATTCCCACCTGGCTCGTAGGGTGTTAAGAGTGTGATCAAATGAGTGTGCAAGCCCTTGTACAACCGGCGAGTAAGATGTCTACCATCACCATTAACATGCATCATCTGTATAATGTTGAGCGTGCTCGGTTCCGAGCCGGTCGCCCAGTAACGTCGAATAAAACTGACGATAATGGCATGGGTCAAAAATAGAGTTTATGGCAGACCATGTGTGTGAGCAAAATCATGTATGAGGCATGAGGGTGCCACCCTGAAAGAGCAATCCAATCGTAGTCACTTCCCGGTGCTCCCAAGAGCGCAGTCTGTTTAATGTCAAGATACCCAAGGGTGGGGAGAGACCTTGTAAAGGAATGTTCAGGGTGTATTGCATATATGGGGCAGTATAACAGAGAGCTATGTTCCAGTAAGCGAGGGCTATGTGCAGTAGAAAGGGACAGGACAAGGGTGTCGTGGAACTGGGACAGAGCAGGCTATGTAATTTACCCTGATTAAGCATAGTATTTATGTACCCTATAGTGCTCAGATATGAATTTATCTTAATGAAATGACAAGAGGTGTTTGGCAAAATAGGAGAAAGTTGGTTTAATTAAAAGCAGCGGCCAAGAGAGTCTTGACAGAATGCGTCTGAGCAAAGTCTCTCGGTGTATAAAGTTTTGGCTGGTTTTATACACATGTTGTGAGGTACAATAAAACAATTTTGAAACAGATGGCTCTTGACCATTGGGAGAGCTAGTGTGGGCCAGTGTGTATGTCCCCAGATGTCCAGCTTGAGGAACGCGTGATCACTACATGTGGTGTGCATGTCGTGTCCTGATTGGCTGAGTGTTTCTATTTACATTTGGTATCTAGCTTCGTGGTATTTTTGGGGAATACGAGCCTTTGGCGAAACATTTTTTATTGAGGTCAACTGCTGCGGACCTGTTTGTGGTGCAACTATCTATCTGTGGGATTAATCAGGGTTTTTCCTGGCCGTGCATTTGTCTTTGGGTTAAAAGAGACCCCACTTGTGACCTGTTATTCTATATGCGTGGGTGTGGGCCGCAGGGCCTGTCTGACCACGTATCTTTTACTCGGGTTGATGGGGAGGTCACGTTGGGTAAATCCGACAGCAATGGTGTGAGTTCACTGAACTCCTGAAAATAATATGGCAGTCACTGGTGTCATTTTTATCAACATTCTCAATAGTTTGTGTACATTGGTATTGTTTTTACCGACATTGACAAAGTTATGCATTCCTAGATCATGACGTACATTGGCATTGCTGTTACTGGTAACAACATTGTCATTAATACATGGATTATGGCATACATTGATATTGTTACTGTTGGTGTCAGCACAGTTGTGCTGCTTAGGTGATGGCACACGTTGACATTGCATTTATTGGTATTGGCGTTGTCGGGCCTGCACATATCACGCTATTCATTGACATCATATTTACTGATCCCTTATTACTTATCTCCGCTAGATTGTTGCTAGCAACCAGTAGGTCAACCCCTACAATTGTCCTGCTAAGCAGTAGGCTTTAAAGTCTGGAGCCCCAATCCCTCCCCCATTGGTGGGCAGTTGTAGTTTGTTCAAGCTGATCCTACGTCATCCATTGCCCCATATCAGATCAGTTAGTAATGCATGCAGTGTTTTAAATGTTGAGGAAGGTATAATCACCGGTAAATTCACAAAATGATAAAGGAGTCGGGCAGCAATACCATCTTGGCATCATGGTAATGTGATCCAAAAGCTGATTTGTGATTTAAGGGATGTGATTGTCTTTGAAAGATTCCCATCAAATATATCTTGTGCTTAAACTGTATATTTGGATGCCTAAGTAGCAGAATGTGTTTGATGCCATTTTGATATGTGTGTTACCGAATGGTAGTGTGGGTCCTGAATAGGTGTCTGCAAACAAGAACACATTGGATTTATCATAGTTCACACAAAGACCAAAGAGTTTACCAAACCCTAAGAGTAGCTTGGAGATCTCATTTAAGTCCGCTCGAAGGTCCCTCATATATGATGCCATATCATTGGCATAAAATGAGACAGCATGTTTCGATGGACCCCGGGGAATACCCCATTCTTGTGCCACCTGCCCAATCTACTGCACTAGCAGTTCCAGTGTCAGGTCAAACAGTAATGGGGAAAGCGAACATACCTGTCTGGTACCACAGTTTACTGAATATGGAGAGGAAATATGAAGGCCAGTTCTAGCTCGTGCGGTAGGACATGTGTATAGTAATTTCACCCAGTGTAGGTACGCAGGGGGAACCAAAAGGTGTTAAAGTAGCAAACATGAAATCCCACTCAAGGTATTGAAGGCCTGCTGATAATCCAAAGAGAGGCAACCAGCCATTGAATATTGATCATGGGCTGCATCCATTACCTGATACAAGCGGCACATGTTTAGTGAGGTGTTGCGTCGTGGAAAAAATCCACAATGATCAGGGTGTACTAGATGGGGAAGTAGAGGAAGCAGCCGCGTGCCAGAACCTTGCTCAGGATCTTGCATTCAGTATTAAAAATGGAAAGGGGCCTGTAAGAGGTCATTTCTTCTGGGGGCTTATTTGGTTTCAATAATGAGGTAACCTAGGCTTCTTTGGTGGCAGAAGGTAGTATACCCTCCTCCAGGGAAGTGTTGTAAAGGTTTTCCAATTGGGGCACTATTCGTGTTGCAAAGGTTGCATAGAATTCAACAGAGAGCCCATCTGAACCCGATGTCTTATTGCGTAAGAGGTCTTTGATGGCACTACGGATCTCACCAGTGGTGATGGGGGCACCCAGCGCTTCCCTATCCACTGCCGGAACCCTAGGAAGGGTCGATTGTTCTAGAAAGGATCGTATAGCAGCAGTGTCTGCCAGTGGGTGAGGAGCTGTATAAAGGGCAGTATAGAAATCACAGAATGCAGTGTTAATTACGATGTGGGTAATCACAGTAACTTGTATGGAAAGCATAGGTGTGGGTGAGAGTGTTGATCTTATCATGTGCACCAACAGCACACTAGATTTGTCTGCCTCAATGTGAAGTTTCTGTACATTGGCTCTGCAGTCGATAGCATGTAGCCATTCAAGGAGTTCAGCATATGTAATTCTGGCTTCCTATAGCGGCGGGGTCAAATTTTTGTTTTCTGCATCTACCTTTTCTAAGGGACCCAAGGTGTTTACACACTCCCATCACTGCATTAATGGCTGCCTTATACTGCAAACTTAAAGGCTTCCCACTCCACTACAAGTTATGTGGCAGTGTTGGTAGTCTCCAAAAAGTAAGTGGCAATGGTGGTGGCCATTGTGTCCCGGAACACCACGTCTTCCAGGGTCTGTGGCTGCATGTGCCATATAGGAATAGGGGTGGGTATACTGCTCCATGACAGAGTGTGTTCCACGGGATTATGATCCGAGAGGGTCTTGCCTAGGTATGTAGCATGAATAATCTGTTTGGAGAGGATCTTATCTAGGCGCATGTGTAATTGATGTGGGGGTGAGTAACAGGACTGTTCTCGCAAAACATGATATTGTTGACACCAAGCATCAGCTAAAAACCACTCTTGAACCCGTTGGTTGCAATGCTTTGGATTGCCGCACCGATCCTGCCCCAGGTAGAGGAGGGTGGGAATGGTCCAGGTGGGTATCTAAGATGGCATTAAAGTCCCTCTATTATTCTCCTAAGGATGGTGAGGAGGCACCGTCCTCACGGATTGTTCCCAAACCGTAAGGACGGTAGATAGGTGTGTAAAAAAAGCATCCTTCGCCATGTTGTGTGCATAGATACTACCAAGGATTATTGGCGCCTGATCTAGGGTACCCTTAAGAAGAACATAGTGGACTTATGTGTCAATTATGGTATCTAACACATGAAAGGGAACTCCTGCTCACAGTCAAACTACCGCCCCTCAAGCAAATGCAGAATAAGAGGCATGAAACAGTTGCCCCATCTATTTTTTTACACAGCCTGAAGGCTTCGGAAATAGTGAGAATGGGGTTCTTGCAAATAAACTATTTGTACCTTACGCCGGTGTAATCGTGCCAATATCCTGTATCTCTTTTGCACTGTTTCCATCCCAATGACATTCTAGGTGATGATGTTATATTTTCGTTCAGCTACTAGCATTATGAAATGCAATTGAACATTTGGATCCACGTTTCACCCACAGGACACGAGTGTCAAGTGTTCGTGCAACAAATGACGGTGACTTGCCAGTTTATTCTTAGCAAGGACAACTTACTCTTTCAGAATTTTTTATCAAGATTTAATTAGAGACATGGAGTTGTGTATTATCTGTTACTTTTTAGTAGAGCTATTCAAACAGCAGTAAAAACAAGCTAACCAACACAAGGGCAAAACCAAACCCTATGTGATCAACACCGTTTGAGAGCTACTCTTCTATTGTCTGTTTCAAAGATGATCGGAGATAAAATCTGACTTTCAGCAGGTTCCATAGTCATTCAAAATAAATCTCCTACTTGTAAGTATAGAAAGAATATTGAAGTCTTTGTGGAGGAACCACATATACATAAATAAACAAACACATCCTTAGTCCCATAAAATTGAAAATGAATATAAGGATGAACAGTTTACATTTCATTATTTTTTTATTAATAAAACAATCAATAACAACATTTATAACACATACATAATACAAATAAGGCTTACATTACCTTAAAATATATTTTATTTGCCTTTAGTTTTTGCCAACATTTCTTAAAACATAGTGACCGATTCAGAGTTTGGCAGGGAAGCTACTCCACCCCAATGTGGCAGAGAACCCTGTCCACAAATCCCCAGTCTGCCACCTCTATAATGAGTCAGTCTTTCTGATAGTGGTGCCATTGCTAGCTCTGCTGTTGGAAAGCTTGCTCCAAAGGGCCAATGGAGTAGAGGCCATCAGAGTAAGGACATAAGATGCCTCACCCTATTTGATGCATTATTTTTTTGTCCATCACTACTAGGAAAACCTGGCTCTACTGGACAAAAAAGAAAGAAGAAACATGCCCACACCCTGGGAGAAACCCAGGGTTTGGGGGCTATAAGTATTTTTTTTAAAGCAACCTTGGGCTTGGAGGTTTGTTTTTGAAACACAGAAAGGTTTGATGATCAGCAACCTGAAAGATAGCAGCCAAACACCAACCTTGCGTTGACATCAAAGGAACCTCTGTGAAAGTTCCTCTGAAGGTACAGAGATCACCACTGGACTACGGTGATCTTACTTATGGCAGACATTAGTCTGCAGAGATAACGACCTTCACCACACTAGCAAATGGGAGAGCCACCCACCAAACTGTAAATCGACCTACTAATATTAATCTTGAAAAAAGTTAGGGTTGTGCTAGGGCTAGATAATATATGTGTTGAAGTCAGAGGGCAGGGTCTTCTTACAAGAGTCTGGGGCCACTCAGTTAAGAGTTAAGGTATTTATTCCTCGTTAAGCCCTCAGGCTACAAGAACAACAGGGACATCCTGTTAGGACTTCTTCCTCCCTCCAACTATCCCTGTGTCTTTGTTAACTACACTCCATATGGAGTTGAAAGTAGATGCTCACACAGTGCTCACAAACAACCTACAGGGGTATAAGTTAAACTTTCTAACCTGTCTTGCAGTACTAAGCATTCAGCACACCAAGACCATAAAATAAACTTCAATCCCCAAACAACAGAAGTCAACTACCATGGAAACTCACTAATCCAAAACATGCATTACCACAAAGATTTATATAATACATGTCAATACAGAAGAATCACCAACCAAACTGTTACCTAAACCTAATAAACCTTACAGTTAGTAGGAAACAAGTCACATTTCTTAACATAAGCACATCTAATTATACAAAGTTCATGAATGCCTAATAACTCCGCTGATTAATAACTGAGCCCCAGATGTACATACAACTGATTGCAAACTACTGGCTGCAATTTGCGACCAGTGTGGTAATTTGCGAAGCAACCTATGTACTCCATTGGACACTGCCTACTCTTAGAAAATACTAAGCCGAAGACTTCCAGTGTTTCTTAATGAGGCATTTTGCTAGTAACAATGCTAAGTCTGTAAAGAGGGTAAGCACCTTGGAACCCTCTGGCCTGGGATATAATCCAAAAAGACAATGTTTCGCCATATGCCAGTGCTCTAATTCAGTCAATTAGGATAAGGCATTACTGATCTCTACCCAGTAAGTGGAGATTGAGGCAAAGGCTCATAACATGTGTATTAAACCAGAATCCGGAGTGCGGCAACGGGGGCAGGCAGATGAGGTAAGCCTGGTGTTTGAAAACTGATTAAATTGAGAGCAGGAGTTATGAGAGACCAAGCACAAGTATTTTAAAAGGAACGCCCATTCCTTATCTTGGAGGGGTCACATGAGATCTTATTCCCACCTGGCTCGTAGGGTGTTAAGAGTGTGATCAAATGAGTGTGCAAGCCCTTGTACAACCAGCGAGTAAGATGTCTACCATCACCATTAACATGCATCATCTGTATAATGTTGAGCGTGCTCGGTTCCGAGCCGGTCGCCCAGTAACGTCGAATAAAACTGACGATAATGGCATGGGTCAAAAATAGAGTTTATGGCAGACCATGTGTGTGAGCAAAATCATGTATGAGGCATAAGGGTGCCACCCTGAAAGAGCAATCCAATCGTAGTCACTTCCCGGTGCTCCCAAGAGCGCAGTCTGTTTAATGTCAAGATACCCAAGGGTGGGGAGAGACCTCGTAAAGGAATGTTCAGGGTGTATTGCATATATGGGGCAGTATAACAGAGAGCTATGTTCCAGTAAGCGAGGGCTATGTGCAGTAGAAAGGGACAGGACAAGGGTGTCGTGGAACTGGGACAGAGCAGGCTATGTAATTTACCCTGATTAAGCATAGTATTTATGTACCCTATAGTGCTCAGATATGAATTTATCTTAATGAAATGACAAGAGGTGTTTGGCAAAATAGGAGAAAGTTGGTTTAATTAAAAGCTGCGGCCAAGAGAGTCTTGACAGAATGCGTCTGAGGAAAGTCTCTCGGTGTATAAAGTTTTGGCTGGTTTTATACACATGTTGTGAGGTACAATAAAACAATTTTGAAACAGATGGCTCTTGACCATTGGGAGAGCTAGTGTGGGCCAGTGTGTATGTCCCCAGATGTCCAGCTTGAGGAACGCGTGATCACTACATGTGGTGTGCATGTCTTGTCCTGATTGGCTGAGTGTTTCTATTTACATTTGGTATCTAGCTTCGTGGTATTTTTGGGGAATACGAGCCTTTGGCAAAACATTTTTTATTGAGGTCAACTGCTGCGGACCTGTTTGTGGTGCAACTATCTATCTGTGGGATTAATCAGGGTTTTTCCTGGCCGTGCATTTGTCTTTGGGTTAAAAGAGACCCCACTTGTGACCTGTTATTCTATATGCGTGGGTGTGGGCCGCAGGGCCTGTCTGGCCACGTATCTTTTACTCGGGTTGATGGGGAGGTCACGTTGGGTAAATCCGACAGCAATGGTGTGAGTTCACTGAACTCCTGAAAATAATATGGCAGTCACTGGTGTCATTTTTATCAACATTCTCAATAGTTTGTGTACATTGGTATTGTTTTTACCGACATTGACAAAGTTATGCATTCCTAGAGCATGACGTACATTGGCATTGCTGTTACTGGTAACAACATTGTCATTAATACATGGATTATGGCATACATTGATATTGTTACTGTTGGTGTCAGCACAGTTGTGCTGCTTAGGTGATGGCACACGTTGACATTGCATTTATTGGAATTGGCGTTGTCGGGCCTGCACATATCACGCTATTCATTGACATCATATTTACTGATCCCTTATTACTTATCTCCGCTAGATTGTTGCTAGCAACCAGTAGGTCAACCCCTACAATTGTCCTGCTAAGCAGTAGGCTTTAAAGTCTGGAGCCCCAATCCCTCCCCCATTGGTGGGCAGTTGTAGTTTGTTCAAGCTGATCCTACGTCATCCATTGCCCCATATCAGATCAGTTAGTAATGCATGCAGTGTTTTAAATGTTGAGGAAGGTATAATCACCGGTAAATTCACAAAATGATAAAGGAGTCGGGCAGCAATACCATCTTGGCATCATGGTAATGTGATCCAAAAGCTGATTTGTGATTTAAGGGATGTGATTGTCTTTGAAAGATTCCCATCAAATATATCTTGTGCTTAAACTGTATATTTGGATGCCTAAGTAGCAGAATGTGTTTGATGCCATTTTGATATGTGTGTTACCGAATGGTAGTGTGGGTCCTGAATAGGTGTCTGCAAACAAGAACACATTGGATTTATCATAGTTCACACAAAGACCAAAGAGTTTACCAAACCCTAAGAGTAGCTTGGAGATCTCATTTAAGTCCGCTCGAAGGTCCCTCATATATGATGCCATATCATTGGCATAAAATGAGACAGCATGTTTCGATGGACCCCGGGGAATACCCCATTCTTGTGCCACCTGCCCAATCTACTGCACTAGCAGTTCCAGTGTCAGGTCAAATAGTAATGGGGAAAGCGAACATACCTGTCTGGTACCACAGTTTACTGAATATGGAGAGGAAATATGAAGGCCAGTTCTAGCTCGTGCGGTAGGACATGTGTATAGTAATATCACCCAGTGTAGGTACGCAGGGGGAACCAAAATGTGTTAAAGTAGCAAACATGAAATCCCACTCAAGGTATTGAAGGCCTGCTGATAATCCAAAGAGAGGCAACCAGCCATTGAATATTGATCATGGGCTGCATCCATTACCTGATACAAGCGGCACATGTTTAGTGAGGTGTTGCGTCGTGGAAAAAATCCACAATGATCAGGGTGTACTAGATGGGGAAGTAGAGGAAGCAGCCGCGTGCCAGAACCTTGCTCAGGATCTTGCATTCAGTATTAAAAATGGAAAGGGGCCTGTAAGAGGTCATTTCTTCTGGGGGCTTATTTGGTTTCAATAATGAGGTAACCTAGGCTTCTTTGGTGGCAGAAGGTAGTATACCCTCCTCCAGGGAAGTGTTGTAAAGGTTTTCCAATTGGGGCACTATTCGTGTTGCAAAGGTTGCATAGAATTCAACAGAGAGCCCATCTGAACCCGATGTCTTATTGCGTAAGAGGTCTTTGATGGCACTACGGATCTCACCAGTGGTGATGGGGGCACCCAGCGCTTCCCTATCCACTGCCGGAACCCTAGGAAGGGTCGATTGTTCTAGAAAGGATCGTATAGCAGCAGTGTCTGCCAGTGGGTGAGGAGCTGTATAAAGGGCAGTATAGAAATCACAGAATGCAGTGTTAATTACGATTTGGGTAATCACAGTAACTTGTATGGAAAGCATAGGTGTGGGTAAGAGTGTTGATCTTATCATGTGCACCAACAGCACACTAGATTTGTCTGCCTCAATGTGAAGTTTCTGTACATTGGCTCTGCAGTCGATAGCATGTAGCCATTCAAGGAGTTCCGCATATGTAATTCTGGCTTCCTATAGCGGCGGGGTCAAATTTTTGTTTTCTGCATCTACCTTTTCTAAAGGACCCAAGGTGTTTACACACTCCCATCACTGCATTAATGGCTGCCTTATACTGCAAACTTAAAGGCTTCCCACTCCACTACAAGTTATGTGGCAGTGTTGGTAGTCTCCAAAAAGTAAGTGGCAATGGTGGTGGCCATTGTGTCCCGGAACACCACGTCTTCCAGGGTCTGTGGCTGCATGTGCCATATAGGAATAGGGGTGGGTATACTGCTCCATGACAGAGTGTGTTCCACGGGATTATGATCCGAGAGGGTCTTGCCTAGGTATGTAGCATGAATAATCTGTTTGGAGAGGATCTTATCTAGGCGCATGTGTAATTGATGTGGGGGTGAGTAACAGGACTGTTCTCGCAAAACATGATTTTGTTGACATCAAGCATCAGCTAAAAACCACTCTTGAACCCGTTGGTTGCAATGCTTTGGATTGCCGCACCGATCCTGCCCCAGGTAGAGGAGGGTGGGAATGGTCCAGGTGGGTATCTAAGATGGCATTAAAGTCCCCCTATTATTCTCCTAAGGATGGTGAGGAGGCACCGTCCTCACGGATTGTTCCCAAACCGTAAGGACGGTAGATAGGTGTGTAAAAAAAGCATCCTTCGCCATGTTGTGTGCATAGATACTACCAAGGATTATTGGCGCCTGATCTAGGGTACCCTTAAGAAGAACATAGTGGACTTATGTGTCAATTATGGTATCTAACACATGAAAGGGAACTCCTGCTCACAGTCAAACTACCGCCCCTCAAGCAAATGCAGAATAAGAGGCATGAAACAGTTGCCCCCTCTATTTTTTTACACAGCCTGAAGGCTTCGGAAATAGTGAGAATGGGTTTCTTGCAAATAAACTATTTGTACCTTACGCCGGTGTAATCGTGCCAATATCCTGTATCTCTTTTGCACTGTTTCCATCCCAATGACATTCTAGGTGATGATGTTATATTTTCGTTCAGCTACTAGCATTATGAAATGCAATTGAACATTTGGATCCACGTTTCACCCACAGCACACGAGTGTCAAATGTTCGTGCAACAAATGACGGTGACTTGCCAGTTTATTCTTAGCAAGGTCAACTTACTCTTTCAGAATTTTTTATCAAGATTTAATTAGAGACATGAAGTTGTGTATTATCTGTTACTTTTTAGTAGAGCTATTCAAACAGCAGTAAAAACAAGCTAACCAACACAAGGGCAAAACCAAACCCTATGTGATCAACATCGTTTGAGAGCTACTCTTCTATTGTCTGTTTCAAAGATGATCGGAGATAAAATCTGACTTTCAGCAGGTTCCATAGTCATTCAAAATAAATCTCCTACTTGTAAGTATAGAAAGAATATTGAAGTCTTTGTGGAGGAACCACATATACATAAATAAACAAACACATCCTTAGTCCCATAAAATTGAAAATGAATATAAGGATGAACAGTTTACATTTCATTATTTTTTTATTAATAAAACAATCATTAACAACATTTATAACACATACATAATACAAATAAGGCATACATTAGCTTAAAATATATTTTATTTGCCTTTAGTTTTTGCCAACATTTCTTAAAACGTAGTGACCGATTTAGAGTTTGGCAGGGAAGCTACTCCACCCCAATGTGGCAGAGAACCCTGTCCACAAATCCCCAGTCTGCCACCTCTATAATGAGTCAGTCTTTCTGATAGTGGTGCCATTGCTAGCTCTGCTGTTGGAAAGCTTGCTCCAAAGGGCCAATGGAGTAGAGGCCATCAGCGTAAGGACATAAGATGCCTCACCCTATTTGATGCATTATTTTTTTGTCCATCACTACTAGGAAAACCTGGCTCTACTGGACAAAAAAGAAAGAAGAAACATGCCCACACCCTGGGAGAAACCCAGGGTTTGGGGGCTATAAGTATTTTTTTTATAGCAACCTTGGGCTTGGAGGTTTGTTTTTGAAACACAGAAAGGTTTGATGATCAGCAACCTGAAAGATAGCAGCCAAACACCAACCTTGCGTTGACATCAAAGGAACCTCTGTGAAAGTTCCTCTGAAGGTACAGAGATCACCACTGGACTACGGTGATCTTACTTATGGCAGACATTAGTCTGCAGAGATAACGACCTTCACCACACTAGCAAATGGGAGAGCCACCCACCAAACTGTAAATCGACCTACTAATATTAATCTTGAAAAAAGTTAGGGTTGTGCTAGGGCTAGATAATATATGTGTTGAAGTCAGAGGGCAGGGTCTTCTTACAAGAGTCTGGGGCCACTCAGGTAAGAGTTAAGGTATTTATTCCTCGTTAGGCCCTCGGGCTACAAGAACAACAGGGACATCCTGTTAGGACTTCTTCCTCCCTCCAACTATCCCTGTCTCTTTGTTAACTACACTCCATATGGAGTTGAAAGTAGATGCTCACACAGTGCTCACAAACAACCTACAGGGGTATAAGTTAAACTTTCTAACCTGTCTTGCAGTACTAAGCATTCAGCACACCAAGACCATAAAATAAACTTCAATCCCCAAACAACAGAAGTCAACTACCATGGAAACTCACTAATCCAAAACATGCATTACCACAAAGATTTATATAATACATGTCAATACAGAAGAATCACCAACCAAACTGTTACCTAAACCTAATAAACCTTACAGTTAGTAGGAAACAAGTCACATTTCTTAACATAAGCACATATAATTATACAAAGTTCATGAATGCCTAATAACTCCGCTGATTAATAACTGAGCCTCAGATGTACATACAACTGATTGCAAACTACTGGCTGCAATTTGCGACCAGTGTGGTAATTTGCGAAGCAACCTATGTACTCCATTGGACACTGCCTACTCTTAGAAAATACTAAGCCGAAGACTTCCAGTGTTTCTTAATGAGGCATTTTGCTAGTAACAATGCTAAGTCTGTAAAGAGGGTAAGCACCTTGGAACCCTCTGGCCTGGGATATAATCCAAAAAGACAATGTTTCGCCATATGCCAGTGCTCTAATTCAGTCAATTAGGATAAGGCATTACTGATCTCTACCCAGTAAGTGGAGATTGAGGCAAAGGCTCATAACATGTGTATTAAACCAGAATCCGGAGTGCGGCAACGGGGGCAGGCAGATGAGGTAAGCCTGGTGTTTGAAAACTGATTAAATTGAGAGCAGGAGTTATGAGAGACCAAGCACAAGTATTTTAAAAGGAACGCCCATTCCTTATCTTGGAGGGGTCACATGAGATCTTATTCCCACCTGGCTCGTAGGGTGTTAAGAGTGTGATCAAATGAGTGTGCAAGCCCTTGTACAACCAGCGAGTAAGATGTCTACCATCACCATTAACATGCATCATCTGTATAATGTTGAGTGTGCTCGGTTCCGAGCCGGTCGCCCAGTAACGTCGAATAAAACTGACAATAATGGCATGGGTCAAAAATAGAGTTTATGGCAGACCATGTGTGTGAGCAAAATCATGTATGAGGCATAAGGGTGCCACCCTGAAAGAGCAATCCAATCGTAGTCACTTCCCGGTGCTCCCAAGAGCGCAGTCTGTTTAATGTCAAGATACCCAAGGGTGGGGAGAGACCTCGTAAAGAAATGTTCAGGGTGTATTGCATATATGGGGCAGTATAACAGAGAGCTATGTTCCAGTAAGCGAGGGCTATGTGCAGTAGAAAGGGACAGGACAAGGGTGTCGTGGAACTGGGACAGAGCAGGCTATGTAATTTACCCTGATTAAGCATAGTATTTATGTACCCTATAGTGCTCAGATATGAATTTATCTTAATGAAATGACAAGAGGTGTTTGGCAAAATAGGAGAAAGTTGGTTTAATTAAAAGCTGCGGCCAAGAGAGTCTTGACAGAATGCGTCTGAGGAAAGTCTCTCGGTGTATAAAGTTTTGGCTGGTTTTATACACATGTTGTGAGGTACAATAAAACAATTTTGAAACAGATGGCTCTTGACCATTGGGAGAGCTAGTGTGGGCCAGTGTGTATGTCCCCAGATGTCCAGCTTGAGGAACGCGTGATCACTACATGTGGTGTGCATGTCTTGTCCTGATTGGCTGAGTGTTTCTATTTACATTTGGTATCTAGCTTCGTGGTATTTTTGGGGAATACGAGCCTTTGGCGAAACATTTTTTATTGAGGTCAACTGCTGTGGACCTGTTTGTGGTGCAACTATCTATCTGTGGGATTAATCAGGGTTTTTCCTGGCCGTGCATTTGTCTTTGGGTTAAAAGAGACCCCACTTGTGACCTGTTATTCTATATGCGTGGGTGTGGGACGCAGGGCCTGTCTGACCACGTATCTTTTACTCGGGTTGATGGGGAGGTCACGTTGGGTAAATCCGACAGCAATGGTGTGAGTTCACGTAACTCCTGAAAATAATATGGCAGTCACTGGTGTCATTTTTATCAACATTCTCAATAGTTTGTGTACATTGGTATTGTTTTTACCGACATTGACAAAGTTATGCATTCCTAGAGCATGACGTACATTGGCATTGCTGTTACTGGTAACAACATTGTCATTAATACATGGATTATGGCATACATTGATATTGTTACTGTTGGTGTCAGCACAGTTGTGCTGCTTAGGTGATGGCACACGTTGACATTGCATTTATTGGTATTGGCGTTGTCGGGCCTGCACATATCACGCTATTCATTGACATCATATTTACTGATCCCTTATTACTTATCTCTGCTAGATTGTTGCTAGCAACCAGTAGGTCAACCCCTACAATTGTCCTGCTAAGCAGTAGGCTTTAAAGTCTGGAGCCCCAATCCCTCCCCCATTGGTGGGCAGTTGTAGTTTGTTCAAGCTGATCCTACGTCATCCATTGCCCCATATCAGATCAGTTAGTAATGCATGCAGTGTTTTAAATGTTGAGGAAGGTATAATCACCGGTAAATTCACAAAATGATAAAGGAGTCGAGCAGCAATACCATCTTGGCATCATGGTAATGTGATCCAAAAGCTGATTTGTGATTTAAGGGATGTGATTGTCTTTGAAAGATTCCCATCAAATATATCTTGTGCTTAAACTGTATATTTGGATGCCTAAGTAGCAGAATGTGTTTGATGCCATTTTGATATGTGTGTTACCGAATGGTAGTGTGGGTCCTGAATAGGTGTCTGCAAACAAGAACACATTGGATTTATCATAGTTCACACAAAGACCAAAGAGTTTACCAAACCCTAAGAGTAGCTTGGAGATCTCATTTAAGTCCGCTCGAAGGTCCCTCATATATGATGCCATATCATTGGCATAAAATGAGACAGCATGTTTCGATGGACCCCGGGGAATACCCCATTCTTGTGCCACCTGCCCAATCTACTGCACTAGCAGTTCCAGTGTCAGGTCAAATAGTAATGGGGAAAGCGAACATACCTGTCTGGTACCACAGTTTACTGAATATGGAGAGGAAATATGAAGGCCAGTTCTAGCTCGTGCGGTAGGACATGTGTATAGTAATTTCACCCAGTGTAGGTACGCAGGGGGAACCAAAATGTGTTAAAGTAGCAAACATGAAATCCCACTCAAGGTATTGAAGGCCTGCTGATAATCCAAAGAGAGGCAACAGCCATTGAATATTGATCATGGGCTGCATCCATTACCTGATACAAGCGGCACATGTTTAGTGAGGTGTTGCGTCGTGGAAAAAATCCACAATGATCAGGGTGTACTAGATGGGGAAGTAGAGGAAGCAGCCGCGTGCCAGAACCTTGCTCAGGATCTTGCATTCAGTATTAAAAATGGAAAGGGGCCTGTAAGAGGTCATTTCTTCTGGGGGCTTATTTGGTTTCAATAATGAGGTAACCTAGGCTTCTTTGGTGGCAGAAGGTAGTATACCCTCCTCCAGGGAAGTGTTGTAAAGGTTTTCCAATTGGGGCACTATTCGTGTTGCAAAGGTTGCATAGAATTCAACAGAGAGCCCATCTGAACCCGATGTCTTATTGCGTAAGAGGTCTTTGATGGCACTACGGATCTCACCAGTGGTGATGGGGGCACCCAGCGCTTCCCTATCCACTGCCGGAACCCTAGGAAGGGTCGATTGTTCTAGAAAGGATCGTATAGCAGCAGTGTCTGCCAGTGGGTGAGGAGCTGTATAAAGGGCAGTATAGAAATCACAGAATGCAGTGTTAATTACGATTTGGGTAATCACAGTAACTTGTATGGAAAGCATAGGTGTGGGTGAGAGTGTTGATCTTATCATGTGCACCAACAGCACACTAGATTTGTCTGCCTCAATGTGAAGTTTCTGTACATTGGCTCTGCAGTCGATAGCATGTAGCCATTCAAGGAGTTCAGCATATGTAATTCTGGCTTCCTATAGCGGCGGGGTCAAATTTTTGTTTTCTGCATCTACCTTTTCTAAAGGACCCAAGGTGTTTACACACTCCCATCACTGCATTAATGGCTGCCTTATACTGCAAACTTAAAGGCTTCCCACTCCACTACAAGTTATGTGGCAGTGTTGGTAGTCTCCAAAAAGTAAGTGGCAATGGTGGTGGCCATTGTGTCCCGGAACACCACGTCTTCCAGGGTCTGTGGCTGCATGTGCCATATAGAAATAGGGGTGGGTATACTGCTCCATGACAGAGTGTGTTCCACGGGATTATGATCCGAGAGGGTCTTGCCTAGGTATGTAGCATGAATAATCTGTTTGGAGAGGATCTTATCTAGGCGCATGTGTAATTGATGTGGGGGTGAGTAACAGGACTGTTCTCGCAAAACATGATATTGTTGACACCAAGCATCAGCTAAAAACCACTCTTGAACCCGTTGGTTGCAATGCTTTGGATTGCCGCACCGATCCTGCCCCAGGTAGAGGACGGTGGGAATGGTCCAGGTGGGTATCTAAGATGGCATTAAAGTCCCCCTATTATTCTCCTAAGGATGGTGAGGAGGCACCGTCCTCACGGATTGTTCCCAAACCGTAAGGACGGTAGATAGGTGTGTAAAAAAAGCATCCTTCGCCATGTTGTGTGCATAGATACTACCAAGGATTATTGGCGCCTGATCTAGGGTACCCTTAAGAAGAACATAGTGGACTTATGTGTCAATTATGGTATCTAACACATGAAAGGGAACTCCTGCTCACAGTCAAACTACCGCCCCTCAAGCAAATGCAGAATAAGAGGCATGAAACAGTTGCCCCTTCTATTTTTTTACACAGCCTGAAGGCTTCGGAAATAGTGAGAATGGGTTTCTTGCAAATAAACTATTTGTACCTTACGCCGGTGTAATCGTGCCAATATCCTGTATCTCTTTTGCACTGTTTCCATCCCAATGACATTCTAGGTGATGATGTTATATTTTCGTTCAGCTACTAGCATTATGAAATGCAATTGAACATTTGGATCCACGTTTCACCCACAGCACACGAGTGTCAAGTGTTCGTGCAACAAATGACGGTGACTTGCCAGTTTATTCTTAGCAAGGTCAACTTACTCTTTCAGAATTTTTTATCAAGATTTAATTAGAGACATGGAGTTGTGTATTATCTGTTACTTTTTAGTAGAGCTATTCAAACAGCAGTAAAAACAAGCTAACCAACACAAGGGCAAAACCAAACCCTATGTGATCAACATCGTTTGAGAGCTACTCTTCTATTGTCTGTTTCAAAGATGATCGGAGATAAAATCTGACTTTCAGCAGGTTCCATAGTCATTCAAAATAAATCTCCTACTTGTAAGTATAGAAAGAATATTGAAATCTTTGTGGAGGAACCACATATACATAAATAAACAAACACATCCTTAGTCCCATAAAATTGAAAATGAATATAAGGATGAACAGTTTACATGTCATTATTTTTTTATTAATAAAACAATCATTAACAACATTTATAACACATACATTATACAAATAAGGCATACATTAGCTTAAAATATATTTTATTTGCCTTTAGTTTTTGCCAAGATTTCTTAAAACGTAGTGACCGATTTAGAGTTTGGCAGGGAAGCTACTCCACCCCAATGTGGCAGAGAACCCTGTCCACAAATCCCCAGTCTGCCACCTCTATAATGAGTCAGTCTTTCTGATAGTGGTGCCATTGCTAGCTCTGCTGTTGGAAAGCTTGCTCCAAAGGGCCAATGGAGTAGAGGCCATCAGAGTAAGGACATAAGATGCCTCACCCTATTTGATGCATTATTTTTTTGTCCATCACTACTAGGAAAACCTGGCTCTACTGGACAAAAAAGAAAGAAGAAACATGCCCACACCCTGGGAGAAACCCAGGGTTTGGGGGCTATAAGTATTTTTTTTATAGCAACCTTGGGCTTGGAGGTTTGTTTTTGAAACACAGAAAGGTTTGATGATCAGCAACCTGAAAGATAGCAGCCAAACACCAACCTTGCGTTGACATCAAAGGAACCTCTGTGAAAGTTCCTCTGAAGGTACAGAGATCACCACTGGACTACGGTGATCTTACTTATGGCAGACATTAGTCTGCAGAGATAACGACCTTCACCACACTAGCAAATGGGAGAGCCACCCACCAAACTGTAAATCGACCTACTAATATTAATCTTGAAAAAAGTTAGGGTTGTGCTAGGGCTAGATAATATATGTGTTGAAGTCAGAGGGCAGGGTCTTCTTACAAGAGTCTGGGGCCACTCAGGTAAGAGTTAAGGTATTTATTCCTCGTTAGGCCCTCAGGCTACAAGAACAACAGGGACATCCTTTTAGGACTTCTTCCTCCCTCCAACTATCCCTGTCTCTTTGTTAACTACACTCATATGGAGTTGAAAGTAGATGCTCACACAGTGCTCACAAACAACCTACAGGGGTATAAGTTAAACTTTCTAACCTGTCTTGCAGTACTAAGCATTCAGCACACCAAGACCATAAAATAAACTTCAATCCCCAAACAACAGAAGTCAACTACCATGGAAACTCACTAATCCAAAACATGCATTACCACAAAGATTTATATAATACATGTCAATACAGAAGAATCACCAACCAAACTGTTACCTAAACCTAATAAACCTTACAGTTAGTAGGAAACAAGTCACATTTCTTAACATAAGCACATATAATTATACAAAGTTCATGAATGCCTAATAACTCCGCTGATTAATAACTGAGCCCCAGATGTACATACAACTGATTGCAAACTACTGGCTGCAATTTGCGACCAGTGTGGTAATTTGCGAAGCAACCTATGTACTCCATTGGACACTGCCTACTCTTAGAAAATACTAAGCCGAAGACTTCCAGTGTTTCTTAATGAGGCATTTTGCTAGTAACAATGCTAAGTCTGTAAAGAGGGTAAGCACCTTGGAACCCTCTGGCCTGGGATATAATCCAAAAATACAATGTTTCGCCATATGCCAGTGCTCTAATTCAGTCAATTAGGATAAGGCATTACTGATCTCTACCCAGTAAGTGGAGATTGAGGCAAAGGCTCATAACATGTGTATTAAACCAGAATCCGGAGTGCGGCAACGGGGGCAGGCAGATGAGGTAAGCCTGGTGTTTGAAAACTGATTAAATTGAGAGCAGGAGTTATGAGAGACCAAGCACAAGTATTTTAAAAGGAACGCCCATTCCTTATCTTGGAGGGGTCACATGAGATCTTATTCCCACCTGGCTCGTAGGGTGTTAAGAGTGTGATCAAATGAGTGTGCAAGCCCTTGTACAACCAGCGAGTAAGATGTCTACCATCACCATTAACATGCATCATCTGTATAATGTTGAGCGTGCTCGGTTCCGAGCCGGTCGCCCAGTAACGTCGAATAAAACTGACGATAATGGCATGGGTCAAAAATAGAGTTTATGGCAGACCATGTGTGTGAGCAAAATCATGTATGAGGCATAAGGGTGCCACCCTGAAAGAGCAATCCAATCGTAGTCACTTCCCGGTGCTCCCAAGAGCGCAGTCTGTTTAATGTCAAGATACCCAAGGGTGGGGAGAGACCTCGTAAAGGAATGTTCAGGGTGTATTGCATAAATGGGGCAGTATAACAGAGAGCTATGTTCCAGTAAGCGAGGGCTATGTGCAGTAGAAAGGGACAGGACAAGGGTGTCGTGGAACTGGGACAGAGCAGGCTATGTAATTTACCCTGATTAAGCATAGTATTTATGTACCCTATAGTGCTCAGATATGAATTTATCTTAATGAAATGACAAGAGGTGTTTGGCAAAAGAGGAGAAAGTTGGTTTAATTAAAAGCAGCGGCCAAGAGAGTCTTGACAGAATGCGTCTGAGGAAAGTCTCTCGGTGTATAAAGTTTTGGCTGGTTTTATACACATGTTGTGAGGTACAATAAAACAATTTTGAAACAGATGGCTCTTGACCATTGGGAGAGCTAGTGTGGGCCAGTGTGTATGTCCCCAGATGTCCAGCTTGAGGAACGCGTGATCACTACATGTGGTGTGCATGTCGTGTCCTGATTGGCTGAGTGTTTCTATTTACATTTGTTATCTAGCTTCGTGGTATTTTTGGGGAATACGAGCCTTTGGCGAAACATTTTTTATTGAGGTCAACTGCTGCGGACCTGTTTGTGGTGCAACTATCTATTTGTGGGATTAATCAGGGTTTTTCCTGGCCGTGCATTTGTTTTTGGGTTAAAAGAGACCCCACTTGTGACCTGTTATTCTATATGCGTGGGTGTGGGCCGCAGGGCCTGTCTGACCACGTATCTTTTACTCGGGTTGATGGGGAGGTCACGTTGGGTAAATCCGACAGCAATGGTGTGAGTTCACTGAACTCCTGAAAATAATATGGCAGTCACTGGTGTCATTTTTATCAACATTCTCAATAGTTTGTGTACATTGGTATTGTTTTTACCGACATTGACAAAGTTATGCATTCCTAGATCATGACGTACATTGGCATTGCTGTTACTGGTAACAACATTGTCATTAATACATGGATTATGGCATACATTGATATTGTTACTGTTGGTGTCAGCACAGTTGTGCTGCTTAGGTGATGGCACACGTTGACATTGCATTTATTGGTATTGGCGTTGTCGGGCCTGCACATATCACGCTATTCATTGACATCATATTTACTGATCCCTTATTACTTATCTCCGCTAGATTGTTGCTAGCAACCAGTAGGTCAACCCCTACAATTGTCCTGCTAAGCAGTAGGCTTTAAAGTCTGGAGCCCCAATCCCTCCCCCATTGGTGGGCAGTTGTAGTTTGTTCAAGCTGATCCTACGTCATCCATTGCCCCATATCAGATCAGTTAGTAATGCATGCAGTGTTTTAAATGTTGAGGAAGGTATAATCACCGGTAAATTCACAAAATGATAAAGGAGTCGGGCAGCAATACCATCTTGGCATCATGGTAATGTGATCCAAAAGCTGATTTGTGATTTAAGGGATGTGATTGTCTTTGAAAGATTCCCATCAAATATATCTTGTGCTTAAACTGTATATTTGGATGCCTAAGTAGCAGAATGTGTTTGATGCCATTTTGATATGTGTGTTACCGAATGGTAGTGTGGGTCCTGAATAGGTGTCTGCAAACAAGAACACATTGGATTTATCATAGTTCACACAAAGACCAAAGAGTTTACCAAACCCTAAGAGTAGCTTGGAGATCTCATTTAAGTCCGCTCGAAGGTCCCTCATATATGATGCCATATCATTGGCATAAAATGAGACAGCATGTTTCGATGGACCCCGGGGAATACCCCATTCTTGTGCCACCTGCCCAATCTACTGCACTAGCAGTTCCAGTGTCAGGTCAAACAGTAATGGGGAAAGCGAACATACCTGTCTGGTACCACAGTTTACTGAATATGGAGAGGAAATATGAAGGCCAGTTCTAGCTCGTGCGGTAGGACATGTGTATAGTAATTTCACCCAGTGTAGGTACGCAGGGGGAACCAAAATGTGTTAAAGTAGCAAACATGAAATCCCACTCAAGGTATTGAAGGCCTGCTGATAATCCAAAGAGAGGCAACCAGCCATTGAATATTGATCATGGGCTGCATCCATTACCTGATACAATCGGCACATGTTTAGTGAGGTGTTGCGTCGTGGAAAAAATCCACAATGATCAGGGTGTACTAGATGGGGAAGTAGAGGAAGCAGCCGCGTGCCAGAACCTTGCTCAGGATCTTGCATTCAGTATTAAAAATGGAAAGGGGCCTGTAAGAGGTCATTTCTTCTGGGGGCTTATTTGGTTTCAATAATGAGGTAACCTAGGCTTCTTTGGTGGCAGAAGGTAGTATACCCTCCTCCAGGGAAGTGTTGTAAAGGTTTTCCAATTGGGGCACTATTCGTGTTGCAAAGGTTGCATAGAATTCAACAGAGAGCCCATCTGAACCCGATGTCTTATTGCGTAAGAGGTCTTTGATGGCACTACGGATCTCACCAGTGGTGATGGGGGCACCCAGCGCTTCCCTATCCACTGCCGGAACCCTAGGAAGGGTCGATTGTTCTAGAAAGGATCGTATAGCAGCAGTGTCTGCCAGTGGGTGAGGAGCTGTATAAAGGGCAGTATAGAAATCACAGAATGCAGTGTTAATTACGATTTGGGTAATCACAGTAACTTGTATGGAAAGCATAGGTGTGGGTGAGAGTGTTGATCTTATCATGTGCACCAACAGCACACTAGATTTGTCTGCCTCAATGTGAAGTTTCTGTACATTGGCTCTGCAGTCGATAGCATGTAGCCATTCAAGGAGTTCAGCATATGTAATTCTGGCTTCCTATAGCGGGGGGGGGGCAAATTTTTGTTTTCTGCATTTACCTTTTCTAAGGGACCCAAGGTGTTTACACACTCCCATCACTGCATTAATGGCTGCCTCATACTGCAAACTTAAAGGCTTCCCACTCCACTACAAGTTATGTGGCAGTGTTGGTAGTCTCCAAAAAGTAAGTGGCAATGGTGGTGGCCATTGTGTCCCGGAACACCACGTCTTCCAGGGTCTGTGGCTGCATGTGCCATATAGGAATAGGGGTGGGTATACTGCTCCATGACAGAGTGTGTTCCACGGGATTATGATCCGAGAGGGTCTTGCCTAGGTATGTAGCATGAATAATCTGTTTGGAGAGGATCTTATCTAGGCGCATGTGTAATTGATGTGGGGGTGAGTAACAGGACTGTTCTCGCAAAACATGATATTGTTGACACCAAGCATCAGCTAAAAACCACTCTTGAACCCGTTGGTTGCAATGCTTTGGATTGCCGCACCGATCCTGCCCCAGGTAGAGGAGGGTGGGAATGGTCCAGGTGGGTATCTAAGATGGCATTAAAGTCCCCCTATTATTCTCCTAAGGATGGTGAGGAGGCACCGTCCTCACGGATTGTTCCCAAACCGTAAGGACGGTAGATAGGTGTGTAAAAAAAGCATCCTTCGCCATGTTGTGTGCATAGATACTACCAAGGATTATTGGCGCCTGATCTAGGGTACCCTTAAGAAGAACATAGTGGACTTATGTGTCAATTATGGTATCTAACACATGAAAGGGAACTCCTGCTCACAGTCAAACTACCGCCCCTCAAGCAAATGCAGAATAAGAGGCATGAAACAGTTGCCCCCTCTATTTTTTTACACAGCCTGAAGGCTTCGGAAATAGTGAGAATGGGTTTCTTGCAAATAAACTATTTGTACCTTACGCCGGTGTAATCGTGCCAATATCCTGTATCTCTTTTGCACTGTTTCCATCCCAATGACATTCTAGGTGATGATGTTATATTTTCGTTCAGCTACTAGCATTATGAAATGCAATTGAACATTTGGATCCACGTTTCACCCACAGCACACGAGTGTCAAGTGTTCGTGCAACAAATGACGGTGACTTGCCAGTTTATTCTTAGCAAGGTCAACTTACTCTTTCAGAATTTTTTATCAAGATTTAATTAGAGACATGAAGTTGTGTATTATCTGTTACTTTTTAGTAGAGCTATTCAAACAGCAGTAAAAACAAGCTAACCAACACAAGGGCAAAACCAAACCCTATGTGATCAACATCGTTTGAGAGCTACTCTTCTATTGTCTGTTTCAAAGATGATCGGAGATAAAATCTGACTTTCAGCAGGTTCCATAGTCATTCAAAATAAATCTCCTACTTGTAAGTATAGAAAGAATATTGAAGTCTTTGTGGAGGAACCACATATACATAAATAAACAAACACATCCTTAGTCCCATAAAATTGAAAATGATTATAAGGATGAACAGTTTACATTTCATTATTTTTTTATTAATAAAACAATCATTAACAACATTTATAACACATACATAATACAAATAAGGCATACATTAGCTTAAAATATATTTTATTTGCCTTTAGTTTTTGCCAAGATTTCTTAAAACGTAGTGACCGATTTAGAGTTTGGCAGGGAAGCTACTCCACCCCAATGTGGCAGAGAACCCTGTCCACAAATCCCCAGTCTGCCACCTCTATAATGAGTCAGTCTTTCTGATAGTGGTGCCATTGCTAGCTCTGCTGTTGGAAAGCTTGCTCCAAAGGGCCAATGGAGTAGAGGCCATCAGAGTAAGGACATAAGATGCCTCACCCTATTTGATGCATTATTTTCCTGTCCATCACTACTAGGAAAACCTGGCTCTACTGGACAAAAAAGAAAGAAGAAACATGCCCACACCCTGGGAGAAACCCAGGGTTTGGGGGCTATAAGTATTTTTTTTATAGCAACCTTGGGCTTGGAGGTTTGTTTTTGAAACACAGAAAGGTTTGATGATCAGCAACCTGAAAGATAGAAGCCAAACACCAACCTTGCGTTGACATCAAAGGAACCTCTGTGAAAGTTCCTCTGAAGGTACAGAGATCACCACTGGACTACGGTGATCTTACTTATGGCAGACATTAGTCTGCAGAGATAACGACCTTCACCACTCTAGCAAATGGGAGAGCCACCCACCAAACTGTAAATCGACCTACTAATATTAATCTTGAAAAAAGTTAGGGTTGTGCTAGGGCTAGATAATATATGTGTTGAAGTCAGAGGGCAGGGTCTTCTTACAAGAGTCTGGGGCCACTCAGGTAAGAGTTAAGGTATTTATTCCTCGTTAGGCCCTCGGGCTACAAGAACAACAGGGACATCCTGTTAGGACTTCTTCCTCCCTCCAACTATCCCTGTCTCTTTGTTAACTACACTCCATATGGAGTTGAAAGTAGATGCTCACACAGTGCTCACAAACAACCTACAGGGGTATAAGTTAAACTTTCTAACCTGTCTTGCAGTACTAAGCATTCAGCACACCAAGACCATAAAATAAACTTCAATCCCCAAACAACAGAAGTCAACTACCATGGAAACTCACTAATCCAAAACATGCATTACCACAAAGATTTATATAATACATGTCAATACAGAAGAATCACCAACCAAACTGTTACCTAAACCTAATAAACCTTACAGTTAGTAGGAAACAAGTCACATTTCTTAACATAAGCACATATAATTATACAAAGTTCATGAATGCCTAATAACTCCGCTGATTAATAACTGAGCCCCAGATGTACATACAACTGATTGCAAACTACTGGCTGCAATTTGCGACCAGTGTGGTAATTTGCGAAGCAACCTATGTACTCCATTGGACACTGCCTACTCTTAGAAAATACTAAGCCGAAGACTTCCAGTGTTTCTTAATGAGGCATTTTGCTAGTAACAATGCTAAGTCTGTAAAGAGGGTAAGCACCTTGGAACCCTCTGGCCTGGGATATAATCCAAAAAGACAATGTTTCGCCATATGCCAGTGCTCTAATTCAGTCAATTAGGATAAGGCATTACTGATCTCTACCCAGTAAGTGGAGATTGAGGCAAAGGCTCATAACATGTGTATTAAACCAGAATCCGGAGTGCGGCAACGGGGGCAGGCAGATGAGGTAAGCCTGGTGTTTGAAAACTGATTAAATTGAGAGCAGGAGTAATGAGAGACCAAGCACAAGTATTTTAAAAGGAACGCCCATTCCTTATCTTGGAGGGGTCACATGAGATCTTATTCCCACCTGGCTCGTAGGGTGTTAAGAGTGTGATCAAATGAGTGTGCAAGCCCTTGTACAACCAGCGAGTAAGATGTCTACCATCACCATTAACATGCATCATCTGTATAATGTTGAGCGTGCTCGGTTCCGAGCCGGTCGCCCAGTAACGTCGAATAAAACTGACGATAATGGCATGGGTCAAAAATAGAGTTTATGGCAGACCATGTGTGTGAGCAAAATCATGTATGAGGCATAAGGGTGCCACCCTGAAAGAGCAATCCAATCGTAGTCACTTCCCGGTGCTCCCAAGAGCGCAGTCTGTTTAATGTCAAGATACCCAAGGGTGGGGAGAGACCTCGTAAAGGAATGTTCAGGGTGTATTGCATAAATGGGGCAGTATAACAGAGAGCTATGTTCCAGTAAGCGAGGGCTATGTGCAGTAGAAAGGGACAGGACAAGGGTGTCGTGGAACTGGGACAGAGCAGGCTATGTAATTTACCCTGATTAAGCATAGTATTTATGTACCCTATAGTGCTCAGATATGAATTTATCTTAATGAAATGACAAGAGGTGTTTGGCAAAATAGGAGAAAGTTGGTTTAATTAAAAGCAGCGGCCAAGAGAGTCTTGACAGAATGCGTCTGAGGAAAGTCTCTCGGTGTATAAAGTTTTGGCTGGTTTTATACACATGTTGTGAGGTACAATAAAACAATTTTGAAACAGATGGCTCTTGACCATTGGGAGAGCTAGTGTGGGCCAGTGTGTATGTCCCCAGATGTCCAGCTTGAGGAACGCGTGATCACTACATGTGGTGTGCATGTCGTGTCCTGATTGGCTGAGTGTTTCTATTTACATTTGTTATCTAGCTTCGTGGTATTTTTGGGGAATACGAGCCTTTGGCGAAACATTTTTTATTGAGGTCAACTGCTGCGGACCTGTTTGTGGTGCAACTATCTATCTGTGGGATTAATCAGGGTTTTTCCTGGCCGTGCATTTGTCTTTGGGTTAAAAGAGACCCCACTTGTGACCTGTTATTCTATATGCGTGGGTGTGGGCCGCAGGGCCTGTCTGACCACGTATCTTTTACTCGGGTTGATGGGGAGGTCACGTTGGGTAAATCCGACAGCAATGGTGTGAGTTCACTGAACTCCTGAAAATAATATGGCAGTCACTGGTGTCATTTTTATCAACATTCTCAATAGTTTGTGTACATTGGTATTGTTTTTACCGACATTGACAAAGTTATGCATTCCTAGATCATGACGTACATTGGCATTGCTGTTACTGGTAACAACATTGTCATTAATACATGGATTATGGCATACATTGATATTGTTACTGTTGGTGTCAGCACAGTTGTGCTGCTTAGGTGATGGCACACGTTGACATTGCATTTATTGGTATTGGCGTTGTCGGGCCTGCACATATCACGCTATTCATTGACATCATATTTACTGATCCCTTATTACTTATCTCCGCTAGATTGTTGCTAGCAACCAGTAGGTCAACCCCTACAATTGTCCTGCTAAGCAGTAGGCTTTAAAGTCTGGAGCCCCAATCCCTCCCCCATTGGTGGGCAGTTGTAGTTTGTTCAAGCTGATCCTACGTCATCCATTGCCCCATATCAGATCAGTTAGTAATGCATGCAGTGTTTTAAATGTTGAGGAAGGTATAATCACCGGTAAATTCACAAAATGATAAAGGAGTCGGGCAGCAATACCATCTTGGCATCATGGTAATGTGATCCAAAAGCTGATTTGTGATTTAAGGGATGTGATTGTCTTTGAAAGATTCCCATCAAATATATCTTGTGCTTAAACTGTATATTTGGATGCCTAAGTAGCAGAATGTGTTTGATGCCATTTTGATATGTGTGTTACCGAATGGTAGTGTGGGTCCTGAATAGGTGTCTGCAAACAAGAACACATTGGATTTATCATAGTTCACACAAAGACCAAAGAGTTTACCAAACCCTAAGAGTAGCTTGGAGATCTCATTTAAGTCCGCTCGAAGGTCCCTCATATATGATGCCATATCATTGGCATAAAATGAGACAG
This sequence comes from Triturus cristatus, assembly GCF_964204655.1. Classification (NCBI taxonomy): domain Eukaryota; kingdom Metazoa; phylum Chordata; class Amphibia; order Caudata; family Salamandridae; genus Triturus; species Triturus cristatus. Next base: position 1,150,661,298 of record NC_140581.1, on the reverse strand, counting down.
CATGTTTCGATGGACCCCGGGGAATACCCCATTCTTGTGCCACCTGCCCAATCTACTGCACTAGCAGTTCCAGTGTCAGGTCAAACAGTAATGGGGAAAGCGAACATACCTGTCTGGTACCACAGTTTACTGAATATGGAGAGGAAATATGAAGGCCAGTTCTAGCTCGTGCGGTAGGACATGTGTATAGTAATTTCACCCAGTGTAGGTACGCAGGGGGAACCAAAATGTGTTAAAGTAGCAAACATGAAATCCCACTCAAGGTATTGAAGGCCTGCTGATAATCCAAAGAGAGGCAACCAGCCATTGAATATTGATCATGGGCTGCATCCATTACCTGATACAATCGGCACATGTTTAGTGAGGTGTTGCGTCGTGGAAAAAATCCACAATGATCAGGGTGTACTAGATGGGGAAGTAGAGGAAGCAGCCGCGTGCCAGAACCTTGCTCAGGATCTTGCATTCAGTATTAAAAATGGAAAGGGGCCTGTAAGAGGTCATTTCTTCTGGGGGCTTATTTGGTTTCAATAATGAGGTAACCTAGGCTTCTTTGGTGGCAGAAGGTAGTATACCCTCCTCCAGGGAAGTGTTGTAAAGGTTTTCCAATTGGGGCACTATTCGTGTTGCAAAGGTTGCATAGAATTCAACAGAGAGCCCATCTGAACCCGATGTCTTATTGCGTAAGAGGTCTTTGATGGCACTACGGATCTCACCAGTGGTGATGGGGGCACCCAGCGCTTCCCTATCCACTGCCGGAACCCTAGGAAGGATCGATTGTTCTAGAAAGGATCGTATAGCAGCAGTGTCTGCCAGTGGGTGAGGAGCTGTATAAAGGGCAGTATAGAAATCACAGAATGCAGTGTTAATTACGATTTGGGTAATCACAGTAACTTGTATGGAAAGCATAGGTGTGGGTGAGAGTGTTGATCTTATCATGTGCACCAACAGCACACTAGATTTGTCTGCCTCAATGTGAAGTTTCTGTACATTGGCTCTGCAGTCGATAGCATGTAGCCATTCAAGGAGTTCAGCATATGTAATTCTGGCTTCCTATAGCGGCGGGGTCAAATTTTTGTTTTCTGCATTTACCTTTTCTAAGGGACCCAAGGTGTTTACACACTCCCATCACTGCATTAATGGCTGCCTCATACTGCAAACTTAAAGGCTTCCCACTCCACTACAAGTTATGTGGCAGTGTTGGTAGTCTCCAAAAAGTAAGTGGCAATGGTGGTGGCCATTGTGTCCCGGAACACCACGTCTTCCAGGGTCTGTGGCTGCATGTGCCATATAGGAATAGGGGTGGGTATACTGCTCCATGACAGAGTGTGTTCCACGGGATTATGATCCGAGAGGGTCTTGCCTAGGTATGTAGCATGAATAATCTGTTTGGAGAGGATCTTATCTAGGCGCATGTGTAATTGATGTGGGGGTGAGTAACAGGACTGTTCTCGCAAAACATGATATTGTTGACACCAAGCATCAGCTAAAAACCACTCTTGAACCCGTTGGTTGCAATGCTTTGGATTGCCGCACCGATCCTGCCCCAGGTAGAGGAGGGTGGGAATGGTCCAGGTGGGTATCTAAGATGGCATTAAAGTCCCCCTATTATTCTCCTAAGGATGGTGAGGAGGCACCGTCCTCACGGATTGTTCCCAAACCGTAAGGACGGTAGATAGGTGTGGAAAAAAAGCATCCTTCGCCATGTTGCGTGCATAGATACTACCAAGGATTATTGGCGCCTGATCTAGGGTACCCTTAAGGAGAACATAGTGGACTTATGTGTCAATTATGGTATCTAACACATGAAAGGGAACTCCTGCTCACAGTCAAACTACCGCCCCTCAAGCAAATGCAGAATAAGAGGCATGAAACAGTTGCCCCCTCTATTTTTTTACACAGCCTGAGGGCTTCGGAAATAGTGAGAATGGGTTTCTTGCAAATAAACTACTTGTACCTTACGCCGGTGTAATCGTGCCAATATCCTGTATCTCTTTTGCACTGTTTCCATCCCAATGACATTCTAGGTGATGATGTTATATTTTCGTTCAGCTACTAGCATTATGAAATGCAATTGAACATTTGGATCCACGTTTCACCCACAGCACACGAGTGTCAAGTGTTCGTGCAACAAATGACGGAGACTTGCCAGTTTATTCTTAGCAAGGTCAACTCACTCTTTCAGAATTTTTTATCAAGATTTAATTAGAGACATGGAGTTGTGTATTATCTGTTACTTTTTAGTAGAGCTATTCAAACAGCAGTAAAAACAAGCTAACCAACACAAGGGCACAACCAAACCCTATGTGATCAACACCGTTTGAGAGCTACTCTTCTATTGTCTGTTTCAAAGATGATCGGAGATAAAATCTGACTTTCAGCAGGCTCCATAGTCATTCAAAATAAATCTCCTACTTGTAAGTATAGAAAGAATATTGAAGTCTTTGTGGAGGAACCACATATACATAAATAAACAAACACATCCTTAGTCCCATAAAATTGAAAATGAATATAAGGATGAACAGTTTACATTTCATTATTTTTTTATTAATAAAACAATCAATAACAACATTTATAACACATACATAATACAAATAAGGCTTACATTACCTTAAAATATATTTTATTAGCCTTTAGTTTTTGCCAACATTTCTTAAAACGTAGTGACCGATTTAGAGTTTGGCAGGGAAGCTACTCCACCCCAATGTGGCAGAGAACCCTGTCCACAAATCCCCAGTCTGCCACCTCTATAATGAGTCAGTCTTTCTGATAGTGGTGCCATTGCTAGCTCTGCTGTTGGAAAGCTTGCTCCAAAGGGCCAATGGAGTAGAGGCCATCAGAGTAAGGACATAAGATGCCTCACCCTATTTGATGCATTATTTTTTTGTCCATCACTACTAGGAAAACCTGGCTCTACTGGACAAAAAAGAAAGAAGAAACATGCCCACACCCTGGGAGAAACCCAGGGTTTGGGGGCTATAAGTATTTTTTTTATAGCAACCTTGGGCTTGGAGGTTTGTTTTTGAAACACAGAAAGGTTTGATGATCAGCAACCTGAAAGATAGCAGCCAAACACCAACCTTGCGTTGACATCAAAGGAACCTCTGTGAAAGTTCCTCTGAAGGTACAGAGATCACCACTGGACTACGGTGATCTTACTTATGGCAGACATTAGTCTGCAGAGATAACGACCTTCACCACACTAGCAAATGGGAGAGCCACCCACCAAACTGTAAATCGACCTACTAATATTAATCTTGAAAAAAGTTAGGGTTGTGCTAGGGCTAGATAATATATGTGTTGAAGTCAGAGGGCAGGGTCTTCTTACAAGAGCCTGGGGCCACTCAGGTAAGAGTTAAGTTATTTAATCCTCGTTAGGCCCTCAGGCTACAAGAACAACAGGGACATCCTGTTAGGACTTCTTCCTCCCTCCAACTATCCCTGTCTCTTTGTTAACTACACTCCATATGGAGTTGAAAGTAGATGCTCACACAGTGCTCACAAACAACCTACAGGGGTATAAGTTAAACTTTCTAACCTGTCTCGCAGTACTAAGCATTCAGCACACCAAGACCATAAAATAAACTTCAATCCCCAAACAACAGAAGTCAACTACCATGGAAACTCACTAATCCAAAACATGCATTACCACAAAGATTTATATAATACATGTCAATACAGAAGAATCACCAACCAAACTGTTACCTAAACCTAATAAACCTTACAGTTAGTAGGAAACAAGTCACATTTCTTAACATAAGCACATATAATTATACAAAGTTCATGAATGCCTAATAACTCCGCTGATTAATAACTGATCCCCAGATGTACATACAACTGATTGCAAACTACTGGCTGCAATTTGCGACCAGTGTGGTAATTTGCGAAGCAACCTATGTACTCCATTGGACACTGCCTACTCTTAGAAAATAATTTTTCCCAAATTCACAAAAGGGAAGGGGTCATTTGGGTACCCCTTTACAGTTGCAAAGGGGTTGCCATCTACTTTGGGATGTGGATAAAATGTTAATGTTTTGCGGCCGCATTTCGGTCTCAAAACATTAATACATACCCGGAAGATTCCCTATTTGGAAGGGATGCCATAGACATGCCCCTTCCAAATAACGAATCAGTATTTGGTCGCAAACCCAAATTGCGATTCGATAATGTGTTAATGAATCACAGTTTGTGTTTTTGATACATCAGAAAAAGTCTTTTTGCGTTCACAAATGGCCCGATTCTGTGAATCCGGCTATTTGCTTAGCACATCTGGCTCTCCATGTCATACGTGAACATTGCAGTTGAACAATTGCCAGGCAGGCAGTGTTTCGACTTCTCATGACTTTAGGTCACAGTATTCTCTGGAACTAGACAGTCTCATGTCTATCGCCAATATCCTTGGAGACAGGTCTACTTCTCTTTCTACCTTAACCAGGAGGCCTTGGATAGTCTTCCTTCAATGTCTCCAGACCAGTCCAAATGAAACAACAGCTTACTACCCACCTTCATGATGTCCAGGTAGTCTCCATAGCCCCTGCCTCCACTCTGACACCCAGGTCCAGAATCCAAGACATTGATGACGTTTTCTCAGGAGAAAGTCGTGCTACAATGCCCCTAAACACCGGACCCTCTTCTTTAAGCGCACCTGACTCATGCTAGAGAGAAAAGTCCCAATTTTCCTGATGCTGCGCATTGTCACGAGACCTCTGACCATCGCCTTGACCATAGCAATTGCAGGAGCTGCATCACCTTCTATGCCATAAAATATGTGAAATGCATTTAACCACCCTTTTAGAGGTCCAATGCTGTCCTCCTCAAACTCAGTTAGGCCTCATGTGCTCACCAGGGTTTTTGCTCGTCATGCAGTACATGACCCTATAGCAACCCTATAGCGATGCAGGCAGAGCAGTAATAAGCTTGTGAGTGATGGATGAGCCCAGTAGACATGATACTGGAATTAAAAAAGAAAGATGTACAACTGTTGCAGTACACTAACAGCAACTGAGCACGCAGGACCCTCCTCAGGCATGGACTAGCCTTTGCCATGATCACCTTAATTTGGAAATCTCACTGCACACTCACCAACATTTCTCCTTATGTGACCATCCCCATTGCATGTATCCTGAAGTTCCATGGGTCATTTCAGAGCTATGCTTACTGGAAAGGGTATTTCCCACTGTCTCAAACACACGGTCTTCATAGTACTGTCCTTATAACAGTGTCTCCATAGCACTGCCCTTATGTTTATGACCATGCATAGGGACATATCACCTGAGTGAATAACTCCCCTCAGCTCCTCCGTATTTTCCCGCTCTCCTGCTAAGCAGATTGGACTTGGGCCACTTACCACTGGATTTGACAGTGGATGACCACATACTAGTACTTCTGGTTCATTTGGTGATCTTCTTCTCACAACAGGCCCCCTCTACCAGAAATGGCTGCCAATAACCATCAGAGTCCTACTGCATGTTCATGCAAGACCTTAAGAACTTGTCACCGAAATGTTGTAGTCAGGGTGCTGGATCTTCATACAAGAGTCTGGAACCACCCAGGTAATGTATTTACTTCGTTTTAGGCCCTTGGGTTACAGGAGCAGCAGGTAGATTCTGCCAGGGCTTCATTCTTGCTCCACCTAACCCTATCTCCTAGCTTCCACCACACACCAACATTCTATTAATTCACAGCCAACATTCACTCTCACAAAAACAATATAACAGTATTACAAATGCACTTCAAAATGGCCACCATGTTTCTCTTTTTCTTGGTTCATTCATCTTAATAGGACTATTTATTTCATGCAATTTGCAGAAAGCCTCGAAATTGCCTCCTCGGTTCATGTGAACACCTACAGAGAGAAGAAGAGAAAGAGTGCAAGAACTGTGAAACTTCCTAAAGGATCTTGCCTCCATTTCAATGCATGCCGTTTGAACCACATCATTCCAAAAATGATGCTGCAAATAAAACAGGCTCCCAGTGTGCAACAGATAATGAAACTCCTTAGCCAGCTACCAAGGTGTAGACACTCATTGGGGAAACGTCATTTAGCCCAAAAAATGAGCAAAACCCTTCATAAAATCCAAAATTAACATAAATACTCCGAAACCTACCAAGCTGCCGCCATATGGAGCATTTAAAAAGTTCACAGAGCTGAGACTAAAGCATATAGTAGACTGCAATGGGGAAAGAGCAATTTCCTCTAAACACCAAATCCTCATTTCAAACAAACCAGCTGAAATTTCCTAAACATTGTAAATCAGCGGGGACTATGGAAAAACAACTTTTCTGTTTATGGGGCAGCAATAAAATAAGTTGTTGAAAGGCATTGGTCTCACGCAGTTCTGTTTGATCATCGTGTTATCTTTTTATTGCTGCTGTTTGAGGATCTGTTCTAAAAGGCATATCCATAAAGCACTTATCCCTTCTTTACATTAAACTGATTATTGGTAATAATAATGACATGGTGAAATATCCGTTACAGAGCGCTGTAAAAGTAACAGATTACTGTTATTACTTCTGTTTTATATCAGATTCAGATAAATAGTGCTTCTTGTTATTCATCCAGTCATTAGCTTATTCTCCCCTTCAATGTCAATGTAGCTGACTAATGTTTAACTGCTTTTTGAGCTCCCGCTCCTTCTAATCATATTTCTTGCGGCAGAAATTATAAAGGACCACCAAAAAGGGCCCCTATCTAATGATCAGTGAGAAAGAGGACAGTGCTGATAACACCTTCCATCAGTATGATCATTTCATTCAGTTGCGGCGTTTTGGTGAGCCAAGAGCATTTTGGACCTTGGTTTGTAGTTCCGCTCTTCCCAACATGCAGATTGCCACTGACCAATAAAACTGGACCCGTGAAGTTGACACTGGTGCCACTTGAAAAGCCATGGGTGAGAAAGGGTGGGATAGAACCACAAATGTATTCCCTGTACACAATTACTATGAATGAGGTGAACTCATCTCAAACTGACCTTTTCTGTATGCCAGACTCTGGCTGAGCTGAACACGGTATTCATCAATAGTGCCATGTTTCAGGGTTGAGAGATGTAAAATATGATGCATTATGCACTACAACTCTACTCTGTACTCTGAGGCCACTAAAATAGAGTTCATTGGCCTCATGAAATTAGAACCATACTGTAAGGTAGGGTCAGGGAAGGTAACATACATACTCAAAGATCTTTGTAGTCACGTATTGTAATTCTCACACAAGAAAATACGTACAGACAGATCATTGATGCTAATAATATTATTGTAGTCTGACCATGTTCAGATCATTTTTTTTGCACAGTGTGGAAGTGTTTGCTCAGAGCACTGAGGTGTAGCGTTCTCCACTGATCCAGGAGCATGCAAAATGAATCCACCACACATGGAGCTCATAACTGATGTCTTTATTCGCCATTCAACTGAACTTCTCATTATCTCCTAACTGTTAATAACCACACCTTAAAACCTTCCCAAATGATTACCTAATTCTCTCTTTGAGTCTTCCCAGAACCATGGGGTCCTGGTGCCCTTAGTCTTAAGACACTACATGAAGGGATGTGACTCCTCCCACAGTTCTCGAACCAGAGTGTGTGAGCCATAGAGGAAGTGTGGTCATGTCCCAAGACATCCGGAGCCATGATCAGTGATTTGAAATTGGAGATGGAGGAACAAATAGGTAATGTTGGGCTGGGGAGCTTCACCCTGGGTACCAGACTTCGTGAAAGTAGTATATACAAGCTCACAGAAAGTAACAGAGGAGGACGAAGATGAATGTCAGTTTAGCTGTCAAGACATCAAACACCAGTTTGAGAAAAGCCTCAGGGCTACTCAAGATACTTGGGATCAAGCAAATGTTTTCTCATCTCTTCTAAATTGAAAAAAAGTAAGATTTTAGGGCTTTAAACTAAAAACTTTAGGAAATAAAGGTATAGGGTTATTCTAATTTGCATCCATGACAAGTGACAAGCAAACCTTTCAACTAAGAATGGCAAACCTGAAAGGAAGTGTTGATACTGTCTATGAAAGGGTCCTAAGAAGTCCTAACAATGGCAGGTTTGTATAGGAGCCTAGCCGAGAAACACCTGTTCTGCCCAATGAAAATTTAGTTTTCTAGCTGCAAAGCTTTGGACCTGTACAAAAAGATTTTGTTACCCTACTGAAAGGTTTTGGTACTGTTCTTGAAAAGTGAAAGTACATAGCTATGTTTAGGACCATTTGTATTGTGCAATGCAACTGGCCATGAAAGGTTTAGCAGCCCTGAGGTTTTGCCTGATAAAAACATGGGAGCCTAGTTGCTATATGTTAGTCCTGTCCTTGAAAATAATAGCAGCCGTGATGAAAAGTGTTGAAATTGGAACAGAAATATATGGCATCCCTAGTGAGAGGTTTTGGTACCTAAATTGAAAGAACAGCTGCCTTGCTTAAAAGTATTGGTATTGTCCAATAAAGGCATGACAGTTCTTCAGAAAAACATTGCTCCAATTCCATTAAAGGTATAGCAGTACTGCACAGTGGTACTAGTGTTGCCCAATAAAAGCATAGTATTACTTAGTGCGCCGTCCAGTAAATGTATGGCTGGTCTGACGAGAAGTGTTGATGGTGTCAAATAAAGTTATGTTAGTATTGTTATTTCACAATGGGTAGATAGCAGCCCTACTGAGACATGGTGGTGTGACTTCTTATATAAATATAAATATAGCAGCCCTTTTGATAATTGTGTTCACTGTAGATAAAAGTATAGCAGGCCCTGAGAAGGGCTATTACTAATATGGTGGCAAGATAATGGATTTCCGAAGTGGATTTCACATAAGAATCATTAGCCCTATAAGTAGACTCTAATGGGACCCCTCCCTTCTAGTTAGGACATCATCCCTTACCTTTTGCTAGCTCTCTTGCATTTATTGTTCCCTCTTCCCTATATATCTTGTGGTACTGTAAGACTAAGAACACATTTTTGGTACTCTATTGTCTACCGTGAAAATTGCAGGCCCAAATGAGCTTGTATTATAAATAACATTCACCATGTATTGTTGAGAAGGCTTTCTTTTTCTTGCTCATGCTCTAACAGTTAACGAAAGAGTAGCTATGATCATGGACCACCCCTCCCCAATGTTGTGCTGTGTAATTCATTTATACAGTATGCCAACAGTTTCAATGACAGTGCAGCATGGCTGGAAAGTATGAGCTCCCATTGCATTTGCCAGCTAACATCTTATGTCTTTCATTTACTAGTATTTGTCCCCTTCATTGTGCTTCAATGACTCTGAGTCATCATGAGCATCATAGGTTATAGCTCTGCCCCTCTATTACAAAATGCTTTTGGCTTCACTAACTGGCTTGTCTAACATTGTCAACCAACAAACGAAAATGCCCAGAGTGATATTTTTGTTAGAAGATACTGCAGGGCTACCCGAACTGTAGTGATGTATGTATTGCGGGTGTATTTTTTTAATTGAATAAATTAAGGGGATGCATATCTGGCATCTAAATAATGTATAATGTTTTATTCCAGCCACACAGACTACCAGTGATGCCGGCTCAAGGGCTGCTGCAGGAGGAGAGTCAGTTGGAGGGACAGAAGTGGAGGCAGGGACGGGCCCTGGTAAGTCACATTGTTTGCTTATTGACAATAACTATTATGTTCACTAGCTACCATGGCATCGTCAACTGGTGACTAGTGACGTGCACACCCCCCTTCCCCATGGCATCTTCTATCTGTAACTCTGTAAGAGCTCACATAATGAGGGCTAAAAATGATTACTTGAGGGAAACGGGAAAGAATGGAAGGTTTAAATAAAGGATGGGTGAAATGATATATAAGTGAAAGGTGGTTGGGTGAAAGCGTGCATGAGTGGGTCTGGGTGAAAGGATGATTCGAAGAAAGGGTGGATATTGAATGGATGGATAATGGATTGGAATATTTGGTAAAAGACTGAGAGAAAGTGAAGCTTAAATCATGGTGGCTATGGGTGAATTAGAATAAAAGGATGAATGAATATTTGGATATTTGGATTGCTTGGACAGTTCTTCTCATGGAGAGGGACATACTGCTCACCTACTTGGCTTACTTTGTTTTATGATTATCAAAGCTATGGTTTAGAGTGGAGGGTATTTTTTTACATTTTTGTTCTGCTCCCTTGACTCACTGTATTTGTTAAGCGAGGCAGATGTATCCCACCCATCATTATTCATCACCCTGCTCCCCACCCATGGCATTTTGCCACCCATGACCGAAGTGCAGTATGGTTCAATTCATGACTTGAGTGTTGGCTGTGGAATGTGTGTCTACTTCAGTTAATGTAGCTTTTACAATGGTTTCAATGCACTGCAATCCGAACGTACCAGGAGTTTCCTTTCACCCACTCAGTCACCTCTTAGTACTTCACGCCTTTATTCTTTCCTAAGTTATTCCATCCCAGCCTACCAAAAAATTAAAAAATCCATTCTTGGAATGTGCCACAATATATAGCCATGTGAAGCGATTCCAAAATATATTTCATGGTTTCTCATAACAGATTTATTTTATGCCTTTTCAGATTTTCCCTTTCAACTACCGTCAACAACAGTGACTGAATAAGCCAAAGTTTAATAGTCACATGACAAATCAATGATTAGTGTAGTGACAGTGACCTCTCTATTCTATATTAAAAGCTCCACCCTCCCTGCAAAATCCCTGCCTGCCTTACCCTTGAGTTAAGTCGAATTTCCTTTCCTTACCTCCTAGCGAATACATTTGGAAATTATTGGTGGTGGTAGGCAAGGCCAATGAGTAAAGTAGGACTAGGTGCATGATTTAATTTCATGTTTGGTGTATGGGACACGATGTGACAAATGTGCCAAATGCAATCTACATAGCCCGTTCTTTTCCCTGTAGCGAAATGCATTGTTTTCCCAAATGTCTACTTATGGCAGACAGGATAATATCCACATTTTATACATGAGTGTCCGGGACTATGCGGGGAACACAGTCAGGGACTTGGGTAGAATACTTAAACAGAAAGGGGAGTACAGCGCTACCCAGGAACATACAGGGAGTCAGAGGAGAAAAAGGGATCTAAAGGGGAAGCCTGTGCAACTGAACAAGATGGGTAAGACTCAGAAAGGAAGGACACTTACAAGGCAATTTAGCATTCAGAATAACTACACCCAGGACAAATGTGCAAGACATATATATGAAACAATATTAACAATAAAGGGGAGTGTGGGGTAAAGCACTCAGGAGCTCCACACTGTAAGACTGAGACTCAGTAAGTTTCTCACCCACAATTGCTGTTACAGATACTGACTGCAAATACCCACATTTAGGATATGCATGCAAAGGCAGGGTCTGTGGAGCGTATACCTATGGTGATGTTATAAATGCAACTCAAAGACAATACTCACAGTGAACAAGAAACACCACCTAGATAGTCAGCTGTGCCCACGGATCCTGGCGATCAAACAGGAACACGCAAGGCAGTAACAGCAAGGGGGTAGAACTAAACACAAACACAATAGACAAGGAGCTAGCAAGGAGGAGTGCTTAACAGGAAAGGAAGGAAATCACAGGGCACACTTGGCAGAACGCAGGTAACAAACATGCAAGGTAACAGAAGCAAGACAGCAGAATAGAAAGACAGAAAACTAGGAACTGGAACCAAGGAAATAGGAAGAAAGGCAGGGACTGGAAAAGGATATACAGAAGGGAGGGCAACAAGGGTATACTAGAATAGTGAGGGTACAGGATTCAAGAAAACAAAGTAGCATAGAAGGCAGTGCTGGGGCAGGAACACAAATTGAGCTAAGGCTCAGGAGTCAAGGTAGCACTGCAGGCAGTGCTAGTTCAGGAACAGGGAACCACTAAAGCTTCAGGAGTCAATGTAGCACTGCCGGCAGTGCTGGTTCAGGAACAGAGAATTACTAAAGCTTTAGGAGTCAAGGTAGCACTGCAGGCGGTACTGGTTCAAGGAAACAGGAAATATCTACAGCTAAGGAAACAAGGAGTCAAGAGAGCACTGCAAGCAGTCCAAATCAGGAACAAGAAATAGCTGAAGCCCAGGAACAGGAACAAAGATTAACTATTGCTCAGGAACTCAGGAAACAAGGTAGCACTGCAGGCCGTGCTAATTCAGGCACAAGGAATAGCTATAGCTCAGGAATCAAGGAACAAGGATTAACTATAGCTCAGGAATCAAGGAATTTCAAAAGCTCAGGGAGCACTGGAAACAAGGCTCAGTTTCGCCGGTACAAAGCCACAATGACCAACTTTGGCCTGAACGAAGCTGGGGCTTAAAAGAGCTCACAGTAATCACATGCATCAGGTGTGAGCAGGCTAGCAGCAGCCAGCCACAGGTGAGCTGAATTCCTCCACCCATCCTTGGCCTGCAGAGGTGGAGACAAAGCGGTGAGCAGGGAATTCTAGGTAATGGAGTTTAAGGCATGAGCAGGATGGCTTCCACAAAACCCGGCATGGATTGCGAATGGATGTCAATTCCCAAATAGTGTCCAAATGGCTGGAAGTCAGTATGTACAGGAAGGGGGGGATCTGGAAGCTTAATAGAACACTGAAGAGTCTCACAGTTCAGCCCCCTGGTGGGGGACACAAGAATGCAGGGAGCAAGTAGTGACAGTGAGGTGTGTGACGTAGTATCTTATTTATTATTCATCTGCCTCTTTGGAGTCAGGGTAGATAGAGAAAGGCATTTGAAGAAGAGCAGGGCCATCGGAATTAAAAATAGATAATTGTCAACTGCAGCTGCCCCAGTTACAACAGTAGCAAAATACCCAGCGCGCTGGCTAGCAATGAGAACGCCTCCAATAACTTAGCACAACCTGTACTCCATAGTGCATATGCCTTACTCTTTAATGAGAGGTACTTTATTTGTCCACTCAAAGTGTCTGTTTAGTTACTTGAAAAGCCTTTAGAAGCAAAAAAATCATTTTTTTTTAATTCGCTGTAATTCTGCCTTAATAGTTTTCAGCCACACAGTCAGTGCTTTTTATGCAAAGTATGTTTGGATAGAAGATAAAATTGGCCTTGTGACTCTCATAATCATAATCATAATCACATCAAATTCAATGACCCTAGGGAACCAGCAATGTACTGGTACTGTGCCACCCACTAATTTCAGACAATTGTTTGCATAGAGCATTATTTACAATTTGTCTTGTTTCTTTTTGTTTTTCTCAATATAGCTCCTCCTGCTGGTCCACCTGTACCACACAACAGGCAGTAGATAGTGGCCCGTATGCGCAGGCAGAGGCTGGACCTTATCCAGCTAGAATACTGGCAGGTGGTGGTCCTGTAAGAAGAAGAGGCAAAGCAGCTCCCTCTCAGCTGGGCCCCAGTGCACCCGGTCACCCTCAGCCTCCTGGCTATCCCCTCTCTGGCACCGCTTCCAGCTGACCATAACTGTTGCTTCCCCCTCCCACTCTGACGGGCCATTGCTGCAGCTAATCCTGGATGCTATGGAGAGCCGGCTTGTCAGCATGGAGCAGAGCGAGGATCAGCTCTGGACCCAAGTGGATAATGTCCTTTTCTAGTCCTTTTTTTAATTTTTTGTTTTGATGGGAGGGACTTGTGGGTAGAGAGGGTGGGAAAATAGTTGGGACTGTTTTTTTTTTATTTGTTGGACATTTTGGGACATTGGTGGTTGGGTCAATTTGTTTAGGGAGAGGAGTGGGCCTGTTGTGGGTGGAGAAGGTGGGTTTGTTTGTAAAAAGATATAAAGGGGAAAAGAAGTTACGAAATCCTCGAGTCATGAAAGCTGGATGAAAAGTCAGGGGTGGACAAGGTTAGCCATTTACGGCTAGGCAACATAAGGCCTGATGATGATGCTGACAACTGTTGTTCTTTGTTCTATATCTAAAGTATGATTCACATGAGCGGCTGAGTAAATAGGGCCAGTGTGGGCTATTGCTTTGGCAATAGAAGATCCTGCAGTGAGTTGGTGCTGCTTTCACTACACCGCCCCTCTAAGTGTGTGATCCATTGATGGTGTAAATTAAGCCACACCTCAATAAATCACACAGCCTGGTGGAAGAGCGTTAGGGGTTTGCTGAATGGATGGGAAAGAGGATTTGCGGAAAGGTTTGACAAAGGCAAACACTAGAGAAGAACAGCATTCATCTGGGCAATGAGCAGCAAAGGAAATTAAGGAATAAATATGGCACAGTGCAGTTAAATGCATTACAAACAGTCCTTCTGCTGCCCCAGAGACCCAAGTTATCAGATATCTGAATGTTCTGTATTCTAGGTTGGAAAAATAATTATGGAGGAGTGAACCCACTCACCCAGTTCTCCAAATATGATTGTTAAAAGAAAAATGATACTGTATTGCAAAATTAGGTGGTACATCTGCATTCTCCTCGGGAATGTCCATCATTCATGGTTGCCTGCCTGTACAAGTATAGTAGGTAAGCAGGAGTTTTGAGCTCAGCTTTCTCCTTTCGTTCATGCAGGAGACGAGAAGGCCTGCGGATTGTAAAACAGAAACTGTATTTTAGAGACAAGGAGAAGGATAGAAGGTAGGTAAGCTTCATGAGGAGGGAACCAAGAAGACTCAGAGGCAGAGCAAATAACAGACTCAGAGCTTCACGTTTGCCACCCGTACAACACACACACACTCAGCAGCATTTCACAAATAAACCCACCCCCTTTCCATTTCACATAGCTGGGTACTAGGCCTCAGAGTCATGTTTTCCCCTTTGAATTCGATAACTTCTTGCCTCTAGCTGTTGAGGAGGTAGTCCCGCTCAGAGTTTTTCCATCCGCTTCCTGACTCAGAGTAACTTCGTCCCAATCAAGACCCAAGCAAGACAGGCATGTAGTGCACAGAATTGCAGTTTTTTGTATAGGTTTTTGTTTCCTAACTAAAGTGACTGTTCTAGTCTCTGAAGAACCAGTAAAAGAGGAGTGGACCCTGCAAGCAAATCTGGCTAAGTGTGTAATGGCAATCACCTTCAGCAAAAACCTATCACCCATCATTCAAGCGCCCAAACATTGCAAATCATCTCAAGCAAGTTCCCAAATTACAGTTGAAAACCCTCCCTCACTATCTGCTACCACATAAATCAACGATAATCACTTACAATCACTCAATATTCCAGCCAGGGCACTTGAGGCTGACCTCACAACAGACGAACTGCAATTGGCTATAGGAGCCATACAATCAGGAAAAACAGTATACCCATTGAACTCTACAAAAGAACAGTAACCACTATTGCTCCGCACCTTTTTTTTTTTTGTGTTGAAATTTTTTATTGAGTTTTATAAGACGAATACATCAGAGCATAAACAACAATAAATAAAGAGAAAATAAATCCATGTTAAGAGGAACAGTGCAAAAAGATACTGATGAATAAATACGATATAAATATGCATTTAAATAAATAAATACTAATTAATGTAGCAATGAGATCAAAACATAGAATGATACATAATAAAAAATAACCTGTGAGGAAAGAAAAGGAGGAAGACCTAGAAGATAAAAGTGCAGAAAATATAAATAAATAGAACAAAGAAAAAGTAGTTAGATAGAGACAAAAGAACGCATCAACGGATGGAGCAAAGGATGAAGAAAACAAAAAGAGGAGATAAACAAAGGGGAAAAGAGAGTAAAAGCTGATTAATGTGCTTGGGCAAAAGTGGATGCAGGGGGTTCAGTAGCATTTGATTTAAGAAATGGAGACCAAATTCGGAGAAAAATGTCAGCTTGGTCCTGAAGGTTATAAATTGTGCGTTCATGGGAGGCTGTTTGCATCATTGCCACCAACCAATCTTCCTGAGAGGGAGGTAAGGATGATTTCCAATGACGCAATATACATATTTTGGCAGTAGCAAGTGAGGTATGAAAAAGGCGGAGTTGTGGTTTCGTGAGCTTTGGGGAGTGACGTAAATCATGCAAGAGAATGTTAGTTGGTGTGAGTGGCAATTTTAGGGGCATAGTGGAGTTCAAAGTAGCACCAATGAAAGTCCAATAGGATTGGATACTAGGACATTCACAAATGATATGAGTAATATCACAACCTGAATTGGAACATCTCCAGCAGTTAGAATGAGAGAGAAGACCAGCTTGATGTAATTTGACTGGAGACCAATGCCAATCATGCAGAATTTTGAAAAGACAAAATTTGAGCCTTGATTCTCGAGCTCCCTTATTTAGACTCTCCAGAAGCAGATCCCATTCAGTATCGGAAAAGGAAATTGAGAGGCGAGATTGCCATTTACGCTGAAGATCGTGTGAAAGAGATTTAGAAAAAAGATGAGACGAAAAGATTTTGTATATACCAGAAGTAACACCTTTAAATTTCCCCCATATGTGCAAATAGGATAATATAGGGGAGTCTTGCAGGAGCCACGGTGATGATCCCATATGGGTCTTCAAACATTGCTGAAGCTGAAGGTATTTGGAAGAATGATGAGGGGGAAGATCAAATTCTACACTAAGCTGAGAGAATGGTTTAAAATCCCCATCATGCAGAAGTTGATCCGGACAGAGGATACCTGCAGCTCGCCATTCAGGCCAGGATAACATACGACCATTGATACGAATACCCGAGTTATTCCATAGGGGAGCCTTAATATGGATTCTTGGATTTGAGCCTAATAATCTATGACTTCTCTGCCAGGATTTATGCATGGCAGATAATATTGGGTTTTTTGGGTCAAGACGACTAGTGCCACTACCATACAGAGGAGTAAGATTCGATTCTGAGGATAGGAGATGTCGTTCTATTTGAACCCATTGTGGTAAGTCTTTGATACCAGGTAAAAAATAGGAGAGTTGGGAAATATGTAACGCCAAAGAGTAGTGTTCAATGGATGGAAGGCCAATTCCGCCAGATAACTGATGAGCCTTTAACTTAGTTATAGCAAGGCGAGGCTTAGCAGTACCCCAAATGAAAGTTTTAATCTGGGCATCTACTGATCGAAGTAAAGATAAGGGAATCTGTAGGGGAAGCATACCTAAAATGTATATAAATCTCGGAAGAGTAACCATTTTAACAGCCTGGGTTCTACCCCAAAGAGAAAGACCCAAAGCCTTCCATTTATCAAAATGCTGTTGCATTTGGGAGATAAGAGGAGACAAATTATCTGCAACCATGTCTTGCAACCCTTTATTAACGAGGACACCCAAGTATTTGAGGCGTGAAGGCTGCCAGTGAAAAGGAAATCCATAAATGGCTGCTTTTGTGGTACCGTTAGAAATGGGTAGAGCCTCACTCTTGTCCCAATTAATCTTGTAACCTGAAAAAGAAGAGAAATCATTAATAATTTGAAGAAGAGAAGGGATCGACCGAGGAAGACGAGTAAGGGTGAGTAAAATGACATCAGCATACAGGTATATTTTGGAATGTCCAATTGGGAGGGGGACACCAGAGACCTCATCAAATTGACGAATGGTAGCAGCCAAAGGCTCCATAGCCAGAAGAAACAGAAGGGGGGATAATGGACAACCTTGGCGTGTCCCTCTCTTAATCGTAAAGGTGTCAGACAGAAACCCACCACAATTTACCTGGGCAGAAGGGTGATCGTATAGTAAGCGTACTTTATCAATAAATTTCGTGCCTAAACCAAATCTATCCATGACCTTGAAAAGATAATTCCATTCGATGCGATCGAACGCTTTTTCTGCGTCAAGTGAAAGGGCTAACGCGTCGTCCGTAAGATGTTGAGCCGACCATAGTGCATGGGCCAGAGAACGCAGATGGTTCCGGGAAGAACGTCCCGGTACAAAGCCTACTTGAGAATGGTGTATCAAAGAAGGCAAGACTTTACGCAAACGAGATGCAAGAATACTAGCCAGGATTTTAATATCAGAGTTCAACAGAGAAATGGGACGATAACTGCTGCAAAGCTGGGGGTCTTTACCTGGCTTCGGAAGCACAACAATAATAGCTTTGTTAGAAAGGGGTCCTAATGAAGATGCACTATCCGCCTCCTGGAATGCGGCATGTAGAGTATCAATAATATTGTGACCTGCCCATCGATAAAATTCAGGAGGGAATCCATCCTCTCCAGGGGCCTTGTGGTAGGGCAGGGCAGCGACCGCACTAGAAACCTCTTCCCTGGTTATTTCACCCTCGAGAATGGCTCTGCCATCCGCTGAGAGAGAAGGAAGATGCACCTTTGCAAGAAATGCTGTCATCTTATCCGAATCCATTCGATTATCAGAAGTATAAAGGGATTCGTAAAAGGAGGCGAACTCATTAACAATGTCTTGAGGCTTTGTGCACAAATGTCCCTGCGCAGATCTGATGGCCGGTATGGCCATAGACGCCTCCCTCTGACGCAACTGCGCAGCTAATAGCCTTCCCGCCTTTTCCCCTTGCTCGTAATGTCGACCTTTCATTTTCTGTAAAGCGTATTCTGCTTTAGATGTAAAAAGACTGTTTAAGGCCATTCGGGCTTGTTCGAGTGATTTACGATTTTGTAAGGACGGAGATGTGGTGTATAGGCGAGAATAGGTTTGTATGTCATGTTCGAGCTCAACTTGTCTCTTTGCATTTTGCTTATTAGCGATTGCTGCATCACGCATTAATTGTCCCCTTAAAGTAGCCTTCGCCGCAGCCCAAAAAGTCCTGCTGGAGGCCACCGACCCCTGATTAATAGAAAGATAATTTTGAAGGTGTGATTGCAATTGGGATTTACCAGTAGGAGTCCTGTGGCGTTGGATATTCATTCGCCAGGGCTTACGTCCAGGCCTAGAAAGTCCCAGATCAAGGGAAAGGAGAACCGGAGAGTGGTCAGACAAGGCCGCTTCCAGAATGCAGGAATCTGTGACCAATTGAACTGCGTTATGTGAGATGAGGAAATAATCAAGACGAGAAAATGTACCATGAGCCGATGAAAAGAAAGTATATTCCTTATCCGTTGGATGGCTGAAACGCCAATGGTCAACCAAGCCAATATCTGATATGATGTCCCCTAACAGAGCTCTATCTGACGCATTGCCCCTATCTAATGGGCCAGTTTTATCTAGAATGGAGTCTTGCGTTACATTCCAGTCTCCGCCAATCAAATATTGCGATGCATTAATTTCGAGCATCAGGCGAGATAATTGAAGAAAGAATGTTTTTTTGGTACCCGTGGGGGCATAAACAGACCCTACACAAATGTGAGACTCTCCAATGTTAAGTTTAGCAAATACATAGCGGCCATTTACATCTGACCATGTTTTAGAGACAGTGACCGGAAGGGATTTGCGAAGGAGGATTGCAACTCCACACTTGCGGAGGGGATCTGCGTCCGTGGAATCATCTTGTTGGACGCTGCTATGTATAACCTTGCCCACCCAGTCTCTGCAAAGTTTATCTGATTCTAGAGCATCCAAATGGGTCTCTTGAAGCAAGGCCACATCTACATGTTTAGTCTGAAGGTAAGAGAGTACTTTCTTCCGTTTTATGTAATGGGTGAGACCATGTACATTCCAAGTAATTGCATTAAGAGAATGTGCTTGTGCCATATTAGAATGATGCAAAAATCAGAAACAGGAGAATGAAGCACAAAACAACGTGTGGAACCAAACAAAGGAAAAAGAAAAAGAAATGACAAAAAGAAGGGGAAACAGAAAGAAAATAAATGGAAACGATACTCTGATTTAAGTGAAATACATGAGGAGACAATAAAAAGAGTAATGAAGAAAGGAGATGAGATTTAGAGAAGTGATACAATAATAAAGAAAACTATAAAATATTGAATAGTAGCAAGTAGAGAACAAGAAACCGTAAACTGTTACCCGCGGGTCTGGGCGCACTAGAGCGCCGCCGCGGGAAAAGACCCCACAGAAAGAGAGAAAGGGTTAGGAAGGTATTAATAATATAGAAGGAAAGCCCAGAAGAGCGTTGTGAAGAAGAACAGAAGTACGATAGAAGAGTAGAAAGAGCAAAATAGAAATTGAGAAGCAACATTACTTAAAAAGAGAGATCTAATAATAATTAGATGTAAAGTGACCTAAGAGCATAAGGCATACCATGCGCATATAAAAAACATAGACCAACATGCAAGCGTGCAAATAAAATAATAAAACTATAATCAAACAATTAGGCGCCAAAGCACCCAAGTAATTGCAGAACCAGTAAACAAATATGCAGTAAATTGTAACATGGAGAGCAATAAATACAGGAAGAAGAAAGAGTAATATTATAAAGCAGAGAAATAACAGAAAGCAGAGTGAAAGAGAAAGGAAATAAAGTAGGAAGCTAGTGATAAAGAGATGAAAAAGGCAAACAGACATTATAAGAACAGCAAAATATGTCAAAAATGCAGTAATTAGTTAACAATAGAAACAAGACTCACAAGGAAAATGAGTCTACAGTTAACTGCCAATAGGATTGGAGATAACGACTTCCATGGGAGAAAGAGTTATTCAGTCCGCATCTGAAGGAGTTTTAAGAGGAGAACGGGACTTGTCTCGTTGCAAATCTTGTGGGAATGTAGCAGCCGAAACCGACTGTAGTGCAGATTTCCTATCTTCTTGTGAGCGATGAAGTCGTTCAAAATCCCTACCCCGAGGTCGGGGGCTACTGGGAGGGCGCCTGCTACGATCTGACATTGGAGTAGAAGACTTAGAGGGTGATTGGGACTGAACTTGCTGTGAAGATGTAGTGAGAACCTCCATGTCTTGAGGGTGAAGACAGTCCAAAAATTGCTGAAGATGCTCTGGGTCAAAAAAGTCCTTAGAGACTCCATCTTTGGTAACGCGAAAACGTGCAGGCTCAAATAGACCATACTTGATGCCTAACTGACGTAATTGAGGTCGCATGGAGAGAAAGGCTATCCGCCGCTCATTGGTTTCCTTGGAGAAATCAGCTGCCATATGAATGCGATGGCCTTCAAAGGAGAAGGATCCTTGAAGCCGAGCAGCAGACAATAATTGTCTTGTTTGTTCATGGCGAAGAAAACAGGCAATGATCGGCCGAGGGCGCGCAGCAGAATCACCACGTGGAGGGCCAATTCTATGAGCCCGCTGTATCTCCAGAGGTGGATTGAAAGAAAGGCCTGTCAGTTTTGGAAGTATACGACACAGAAATGCACTGGAACTCTGCCCTTCAATGCGCTCTGGAAAGCCAAAAAAGCGAATGTTGTCCCTCCTACTTCTGTCTTCCAAATCAATGAGTTTGCTATGGAAGAATAAAAGGTCCCGGTCTTTATTTGGAAGGGAGTCCAATCGGTTCTCCACTGCCAGAACTCTAGAGTCAAGGGATTCAATCTTCGCATGAAAGCTGGTGATTTCTGTTTTCATTGATTTAGTCTCCTCAGCTAATGATGTAATTGTAAGGTTCATGTCATCTAATCGACGACTAACCTCAGATATTTCATGCAGAATACGTTGCAGAGTTGCCGCCGACGCCTGCCCCCCATTAGAGGCCGAAGCCTGAGGTGAAGCGGAAGGGGAGGAGGCATTGCCTTTTGTTGGCATGTTGGTGGACTGTTTAAGAGCTTCTGCAAAAAGAAGTGGTTTAGAAGTCTTATTTCCTTGCTTAGGAGCAGACATTTGAGGAGAATATTTGATAGAAACTTTGAAAATACGTGAAGACGTCTTGCCGTTAGGAAATGCTTATATGTGATCACAAATAAAAAAAAATACAGTGAAGTACCAAGACATGCAAAAGCAATACAATTAATAACTGTATATGTATGATGATAATATCCTAATTACCCCAAAAAGAGCTTATGTCGCATTTCCAGTCACTAAAATGCAAAAGTACATCATATAGAGGAGAAATCACTACTTAGTGACCCCCAAAACCATAAGCATAGTATTATTACAATTGTGAATATAGTGTTGGCTGTCGCTATGCTCAAAGGCGCGTAAATAGAACTAAGATAAAATGAAACAACATATGCGCGCTTTATGGCAATGGTAAACAAGTGCATTTACAGCGAAGTAAACAAGACTGCAAAATGCAGAGGAGTCATGACCCATATCATAGCAGAGAATACACAGCCTGACTGAAAAGGTTGACGAAGACACTATAATGACATAGGAAAAAGGCACACTGTTATGTGAGTCACACAGATTGCACTAAAGAGAGCCATTTCCATGAAGCACCAGCCGCTATCAAAGTCAAAGGGCGCGAAACTGCAATTGTAGTAAAGATGAAACCACTCATAGAAGGGCGAAAAGGTTCAGCTTGAAAGTTCAGTTTAGTGTAACGAATCGTGAATTTTACTTGCTAGAGGGCCGCTAACCTTGCAGAGGATGAGGCGTAAAATGACTGGATGAGGTGAGTGACAAAGGCGCCACAACAAAATTGTAGAAGGAGTTAATCCTACCAGTGGCAGACCATCAGCGCGTCAAGAACCATGACTCCTGTCAGGTGATACTTCTGAAAGAAATGTTGCAGCAGGCAAAATTGAAGGAGGCGCGGCTTCATGAGGAGGCAAGTATTCAACAACAGTAGTAAAGGCGCGACTTCATGAGGAAGGCGCTCGACACCAGCAACGAAGGCGCGGCCTCATGAGGAGGCAGGTGCTCGACATCAGCAACGAAGGCGCGGCCTCACAAGGAAGCAAGCGCTCCTCAGTAACAACAAAGGCTCGGCCTCATGAGGGGGCAGGCGCTCCTCGTAGGCAACAGAGGCGCGGCTTCAGGGGGAAGATGAGGCGGCCCAAGGAAATACGTCAGGCAGATTGCGCCGGACATGCAGCGCCACACAGCCCCTTCGAGACGGTCAGCACCAGGGAGACTTCGCCGTCACATCACTGAAACACACCCAAATCGTGCCCACCACCCTCCGGCTGCCGCAGGGCACGTGCAGAGGACTCCAAAGCCGATGTGGGATGAGAAAATTCCGTTAGGAGCCCATCCCGCGGCGGAGCTCACTCGTCAGGCGGCCATCTTCCTGCGTGGCCAGACCACGCCCCCCTGCTCCGCACCTTTTAAATATGTATGTGGCCAGCCTAGAGGCAGGAGAACTCCCTTGAGATCAGCGTATAGCCACAATAGTGATGATTCATAAACCGGGGAAGCCTGCCTGGGAATGTGCATCTACCAACAGGTGTACAAACCGACATCCACGACGACAGTGAAGGAGGCCCAAGCATTCCTTAAAGATATTAGAATGCCCACCCTAATGCCGGAGGCAGCCAGGGCACTTGAGACTGACCTCGATAACTTCTTGCCTCTAGCTGTTGATGAGGTAGTCCCGCTCAGAGATTTTCTAAGCCTGCCTGGGAATGTGCATTTTACCGGCCCATATCGCTAATTAATGCAGAGGCCAAAATACTCGCTAAACTCCCCATCTCACCACCTTAATACAACCGGACCAGTAGAAATACGGCCCTTAATTTACGACGCCTGCATGGTGTACTGGCGCGTATACTTACTATTCAGGATGCAGCTGTTATCCTCTCACTAGACGCTCGTATGGCCTTTGATATGGTAGAATGGCCTTTCCTCTTCGCAGTCCTTTAGCATCTAGGCTTCGGCCCCAAGTTCTGTGCCTGGGTGCAGCTCCTATACACAAACCCCTAGCCCACGTGATGGCAAATGGTTACATATCGGAGGATTTTCCTCTGGGATGTGGGACGCGTCAAGGGTGTCCCCTCTCACCCCTCCTATTTGCCCTTGTTCTGGAGTCACTGGCTGCATGGATCAGGTGGGAACTGACTATTCGAGGGCTCCATTGGGCAGAGGGCTGGGAGGACCGCATATCACTATATGCTGATCATGTGCTGCTATATGGCATCTCCTAAACAATCCATCCACGCGCTCCTGAATATCTGTGATTTATATGGCCAATTCTCTGGGTACACCATCAATTGGACCAAGTTGATCCTATATGTCCTTCAGGGCCCACCACCGCAACTCCCAAATGGGTGTAGTTTAAAAATAATGAGGGTAAGTTTTAGGTACCTGGGTATCCACATCACACCGCTCCTGGAGGAATTCACAGAAAAAAAAACTTCTGCCACCTCTGAAAAGACTTCAGTGAGATGCGAAGCACTGGCAATCCCTGCCATTGAAACTGCTTGGGAAAGCGGCACTCTTTAAGATGATGGCTCTCCCCAGGTTTCTCTATGCCCTTCAGAATGCCCCGTTCCTTGTTCCACCAAGTTACTTTACAGCAATAATGGCGGAGGTGTCAAATATACTCTGAGACAAAAAAACGGCCCAGATTGCCATGAATAAACTGGTAAAGAGCTGGTACGACGGCGGCATTGCACTTCCAAACGTGCAACTATATTATTGGGCTTCCCAGTTGATGGTACTTAATCAATGGATTCACGCCCCACAAACAGATCCCGTGTTTAAAGCAGACAGCATGGGTTGGGGGAGGGAGGAATAATGAGGGCTCTATACACCAAAAACGGAATGCACCATTGATTAGGCCCATAGCACACACAGTCCAAATTTGGCGAATAGCACTCAGAAAACTAGGATGGGAGGGTGTTATAACCCAACTCCCCCACTCTGGGAAACACAACGACTGGGAAGACTTAGTAATAGTAAAGGCTTCAAGCGATGGGACTCTATCGGCATATCGACTGTGGCTACCTTCGCTCACCTTCAGGAGCAATACAAAATGGCGCACTCAGAAATATTCAGATACACACAAATCAGGCATGCACTTATGGCAGCCATACCTGCTGGCACCATATTTCCGGAGGCCTCCCCTCCAGAGGATAGGCTATTAACAAATTACATGGACAGGAAGGCCATCTCCCTCACTTACCGTAAACTTGTTAACAATTTACCAGATCCCATGGAATCTCTTTGCCAAAAATGGGCCAACGATGTTGGGGAACTAGACGACAGACTGGCAGGAAGCACTCTCGTTCCCGCGCGAAGTAACGATACCTTCAAAATTAAGACTGGTCCAACTGAAAATAATCCATCATACTTATTATACCTGAGTGACCTTACACAGAATAGGAGGGGCAGAAAATGCGCTTTGCCTGAGGACATGTGGGGTAGAGGGTACTTTTTATCACACACTATGGAAGTGTCCACATATAGAGTCCTACAGGGCAAAAGTGATGCGAACCACTACTCGGGTGGGTGGAGATCAGGTTCTGCCAGAACCCAAGAGAAGCCTTCTGAATATCTTGGAGCCCACTGATCTAAATCACGCAACACAGGAATGGGCGACGCTGGGAATTATGTTCGCCAAGCGTAATATAGCTACACACTGGGAGTCACACTCCTCTCCGACACACTTTGACTGGTGCAGGGACATGGACGGTGCCATGGTGGCAGAAAAGGCAACGTACGTGCACCGAGGGTGCCCCAAAAAGTGGGAGCGAATATGGGGAGCTTGGAATAAGTATAGAGGGTACATCTCTACTCCGCCTCTGTCGGCATCAGATGTGAACTCCGACTGAGGTGGATGAAGGAGGGATAATTGCTTGCAACTCCCTGCCAAAATTACTGTAAGAAATGTACTGATGTCATGTTGAAGTCAATGTGCTGTGAGACATGAGGTGTATATTCAGATTCAATTTGTAATCGCAGTTTTTAACTACGCCCAGTATTTAATAAAAAGAACTTAAAAAAAAAGTGGTTCTTGCAGTGCATTTAAGGAATCGCGAATTGCGATTCCTTAAATGCAATCGCAATTTAAGAAATCGCAATTAAGTGCGATTTCGTAAATTGCGAGTGCCTTACACCTTGATGCATCGCAAAAGCCCTTTTTGTGGGCGCAAACGGCTGATTTTCGTGAATCGCACTGTTTCCGTTCGCAAACAATGTTGATGCATGTGCCTGCAAACCCTTCCTGCTCTTAGGGCCTGGTGTACTATAACTCCATTCGCAAAAAAGTAGCCACAAATTTTGCATCAAATTTGTACGATTGGAATAGTATTTTGTAATCCTATCAATGTAGTGATAGGTTACTTCACAAAATACAGAATTGCAAGGAGTTGCAGAACGACCTGCCTAATTATTATTCATTAGGCAGGTCACAATTTGAGACTCCCAGTGACTCCTGATGACTCCCGTTGATTGGTATTAGTCACAGGGATTTTGGCCTGCACGGGAGAGCAGACAACCATCCCTATGATTGTATTCCAAAACCGAACATTTTTATTGAAAGCAGCCTGTGTTGCTTAAAGGAACCAGTGCTGCATTAAACAAATGTTTTCCATTTGGAAAACTTCAGTGGAAGCAGGCAATCATAGATCACTGACACTTCACTTTGAAACGGAAATAGAAACGGGGAATGCACCTTTCATCCCACGCATATTTTTAATTTGAAAAGTGTCTCAAAAGGCCTTTTGCTATTCAGGAGAAATACAACTCGTAAAAGGGCTTTTGTTCATGATTTTGCAAAATGCAAGATTTGCAATCACAGAAGGACTTTGTACATGAGCCTGTTACAGAGGAGGCAGAAGTGGTCCACATCTTTCAACTCCCAGTGGCGTAGCTAGGTGGGGGTGGTGGGTAGTCTGCCGGGGGGATGGCACTGTTTTGGAGGGCAACAGAGGTGAGCAAGTTGTGTCTTTCGACTACCAAAATCCCCCCGAGAACGAGTCGTCTGTCAGCCACCAGAACCACCCCCTCTTCCCCCCGGAACAAGTCATCCTTCGCCCCCTCGAACTCCCCCCCTCCCTCCCCCACCCCTTACCTGTACTGGGCAGCAAACTTAGGGTCCTCCCCGGGTGGCAGTAGGTCTAGCTACACCACTGTAAACTCCTCGCCATCAGCAAAAGTGAATAGCCGTGGGTGCCTATTCTTCTAGATTCTCTTCCTGACACAGTGTAATCTACTTTGCAATATGCAGTCCATAAAACTATAACCATATCTGTGAGAATGTCCGCCTGTTTCTTCAAGACAGGTATATCTGAGCTTACAAATGGCTCTTTTACATATGCTGCTTGCAAGCCCCTCTAAACATTCTGAGTGACTTGCGTCTGGCTCCGGTCGGCACTCCCATATTATCAGGACAGGAAGTAAACTCTAGGACCATTTTAAAAATCGTTGACGCCGATTGTTCAACAGCGTTATAAAGTTTCGTGCCCTGCTTTCCTGAAAATAAAAGCGAGCCATCAAGCAGCTACCGGGTTTCCAACTCCCCAGTGCAGAGCTTTCGCAATGCAATGTAACGTCTCGCCGTCAACCATAGCAACCTACAAAAGCTGGTATGTCTAAATGTAGCATTTATATACTGCTATGTAAATGTTTTATGATATGGACATAAGAAAGAACAAAAAAACAAGAAATGAAAAATGGGCAAATGTTTGCACTTTATTGTAGTAACCTTATATTGTTACTAAATAACTTCCATTAAGAGTACTATTTTCAGAGTTGCTACATTGTATTTATGTTGATACACAACTCTGCAACAAAAAGAAGCCAATTTGGTCTTGTTTGTCAAAAAAAACGTTGGGTTTAAGGTCAGGTAAATTTTACCAGAGAAGCTTCTGGAAAGCGTTGCAAGCGACGTGGACGTTTTATCACTACTGTAACCAGCTATACAGTTATCTCGGAGAAAAAGGAAGATTTATTGCTTTCGGATCACAAAGCAGATGGCAGATGTCATGAATGACCTCTAGTTGCACTTACATAGTGTATGTTATTTGAGGAGTGTGTAATTCCAGGGCGTGCTCTCGAAGCATGTGCAGACCCAGCACTGGATTCTTGCTAGGGTTCGGCTTTCTGTAAATAGTTCATATTTATAGCATAGCCATTTAATGAGAGTGTATATTAAATATCACCGTGAGCACCATTTTGAATATCTTCGCCCTCAAATATTGATTGGGGTCAGTGATATGATGTTTTTTCATTTACTTTTATTAAATTTGTTCTCACTTTGAGCATCCAGACAATACGAAAACAAGATTTGCTCTTAGGGTGAGAGGAACCAGATCAGACCTTTTTTTTGTTTGTTTGTTTTTTTGGCAGTTTTATATAGCACGAACTTGACCCGAATCCAATCAGGTATCAGAGCGCTTTACATAGCACCAGTTATGTTACATGAGGACACACATTAATTTTTTTTTTTTTGGTTAGGCTACGGGGAGATTAAGTGATTTGCCCAGAATCACAGGATGTTTTAGCGTCGTTACCGAGACTCAAACCCAGTTCCCCCAGGTCCGAGGTTGAGCGCCCTAGCCGTTAGGCCAACTCTTCTGCCAACCTTCTGGTGGTGCACTTCAGTGTGCCCCAGGCTCAGTCTTGCTCCCCATTCTGTGACATGAATCTGCTCAGTGACCTGATTTCGGGACTGGCTGTATCTGTCTACCGCAAAACACACAAGATGATGGACGGAATGTTGCACATTGGCAAACATTCAAGTCACAGATCTGGGTTCAATCCATTGTTATTTTGCTCACCACGCCACCCCAGTTCAGACATGGCCATATGCAAATCAGTCTTGACCCTGTGCCTCATGGGAACAGTCCAGCCCAAACTGCCAAGCCATGTCTTCCCTGGACCGGAATCTGTATCTGTGTACCAGCATGCTGGTGAAGTCTGCTCTACCTTTAGGTGTAATCCTTTAAAGGTATAAGGATTTCGGAACCCAACCCTACTGGGAGGCGATTGAGATATGGATGGCCAATCCTTTCCTCAAGTTCAACATCTCAAGGAAAGGTAATCTCCATAATCAATTACAGCTGAACTGCCAGTTGAAAGGGTAACTCCCATTATGGGTGCCCTCTGCTAAATTCCTTAATTTTTCTTGGATCCACACTTAAGTATGTGAAAATATCCCAAACCAGACAAGCACATTTGATTTTTCTTGAGTAAAAATCGATCTTCTCTGAGGGAGACTTAAGCGCTATGTTCCAAGCTCTATTTATTTCACCCCTGTATTGGCCAGCCTTCCCAAATCCTCTTTTGACACCACAGTGATCTATGCTGCATGCCACTGCCACTTCCATTCACCAACAACCACCTTAAGCTATCCACATCCACAAACATATTAACACACTCTCAGCTAATGCACTCTAGTCACTTACAACAAGCACACCCCATACACACTTCAGTTTCTCAACACCTACTACAAAACCCCACAAAGCATACCTATACACCCTTCTACACCTACTGCCACACAATGACACCTTCATTTTCACACGACCCACCACTCTGTCCTATACCAACATCAAATCCACACAGCACAAACCTAATGTATACTTAACCCTAATCCCTACAAACGCACACTTCCTGTTCATACAAAACCCCAAATCTACCCTCTACTTACAGACCCATTTCCATTTCCATCACCATCAATCCAATACTCAACACGCTCTCATATCAACCACCAACACCCTCCTCCTCTTTCTACCAAATACACACAAGCAATCCCTAGAATCCACTCAACCACACACATTACTTCTTTCTTCCTACCAAATCTAACACAAAAACTCATAACCCCTGTCCATCCCTTCTCACACAGCAAATACGCTCTCCACTGCACATCACCACAATCTTTACCAGTCAACTTCCACTCACCAACAGTACTTTGTAGTCAAATAACCTGCTGAAATTAACTACATCAGTATATCATCTCACCACTCCACATAAAAATAACACACACACCAGTACATCACATTCTCACACCTACACAACTTCATACTATAGTCCATCACAAAATAGAAACAAACGCCCACTCTTACCCTCATGACTACACAAATAAGACAGATTCTAAACCATCTTTACTCCCAAATCTTCTATCTTCACCAACACCTATCACAAACACCCCAACACAACAACACTCATTCACCATTTCTCATCCATTGCACAATTTAGAGCCGTAAAACATGGCCCACATGCTCAACTACAACCCTTAACCCATATACTTTTCACACTAAACAGACACAAACAAAATAAACAACATGCCACTCTTCACAACATTATATCTCCATGTTCATTACACAACAAGGCTTCTCTGTAAAAATAACACAGCTCACCAACTCACTCTCAAATGCCATCTCCACCACCTGCATACACAGATCCAATAAAATGCCTCTTAAATCTCCTGGATGAGGATCATGATATCTTCATACAGTTAATACCAACAGAAATAATATACATGCTACAAATTTATAGAGTCCTGCTCACTCCTCTATCAAACAAAGTCACACCACCACCAAAACACAATATCTAGAATGTCTACTAATAAATGCTTGATAGCTCTCTAAAAACAAGCACTACATCTATGACCTACTCACTGGCATACAACTTGACTTACCTTTCAGAACTGAATCATGGTTGGGAGATGACATGGCTCCAGTGTTGCATTAAGCTGTTCCGCAAGGATATTGAACTGTCAAGCAAGATCACATATGCAAAAGAGGAGGTGGACTAGCTGTTATATTTAAGGAAACAATAAATCTCACAAAAGATGACCACATATCTATACAAGGTTGTGAGGCCCGCATGACCAGATGCAACACTACACTAACTTACTCATGTAACTTCCTCCTTCTTTACAGATCACCTCCTTCAATGAAACATTCCCAGACACGTTTCTAGACTCCATTTCAAACCTTATCAAGCTTCACTCCAACCTATGCATCCTTGATGACCTAAACATATGGTTTGACAAACTCAATATTCCGCATCCGAGAACTATTATCACTGGCTTAGACATGCTGAACCTGCATCAGATCATCCACAAACCCACACACATCGCTGGACACATACTAGATTTGAGAATCAGAATCAGAATTCTCTTTATTCGGTTGTGAACGGCCATAAAAGCATGCAAGATCTGCAAAATAGCAATAGTGTATATACAAGTTATTAAAACATGCAAGTAAAATATGTAAAATCATCAGGTTTGGGATATTATTGACTAACAATCTGGATAAAAACAGGCTGGCATAAATAAAAGTGCAATAAAAACAGAGGCAAGTACTGATTCAACGATATACTGAAATTAATATAAAACTTCTTAGATGTCATTTTGGCAAAACCAGAACTAGTTACCTTTCAAAGGATTACTCCAGTCACATGGTCAGACCACCATCTGGTGGCTTTCCAACACAAAACACCACAAATCAATATGCTTAAGGCCACAATACATGCACCACTTTTCGATCATGGAACAAACTCAAATTTGAATACTTAGAAACGCAACTAACCTCCAAAACAGATCTAGACACAATACATTCAGTCGGAGGCGTAAACTCTGGCATACGGAGGTACAGAGTTAAATAAATAAATAAGTACAACAATTTACATTGCGCGTGCTGCATCGCCAACTCCGGTAGTTTACTACCCCCACCCCACCCCACTGCCCCGCAGCACTCCCTCGGCGAGCCGCCACTGCATTCAGTTCAAAAACTTTATAAGTGGCTCCTAGAAGCCATATACAATTAAGAACCACAAAACAGGACAAAAGAAAACAAGTACCTTGGAGGAATGCAGAACTGAAAAAGATAAAACAACAAATGTTAGAGCTGCAATGCACCTTGCTCAAAATAAATAGCAATCAAGACAAACTTCACCTACACAAACTTAAAAGAATATACAAGTCAGCAACCAATAAGGCTAAACAAAGTTACTATTCAGACAGAATTCAAAATGCTAAATAAGAAAATAAAGAATTTTATAAATTCTCACTGAATTTCGTAAACCCAAATGCACAGAAGGAACGCATCCCATGACCCAAGATTTTATTAACAAACTGGCCAATCTTTACACAACCAAAGCAGACATGTTGGACTCCTATGTAAAACAAAAGAAACCCACCAACACCAACCCATTTCCAGCAGTCCCCTCCAAACTTAGGCTGTCCCAGCCTCTGCATTCCTTCAAACAACTATCACAAAGGGAATTTATGGATCTGGTCAAAGCAAGCATGCCAGCAGGCTGCCCTTCCGACCCTTGTCCACCACAAATCTTCAAGAATTTCCTTCAAACTACCTTTGCTTCCACACCAGTAAGAAAAAACATAAATAATTCATTAACAACAGGAATCTGTCCAGAAGACTCAAAAAAGGTATACATACCCCCATTACTAAAAAAAACAAGCTTGGACTCCCATGACCCAGGCAACTACAGACCGATTACAAATTGACCTTTCCTGACCCAGATGATACAATTCCTTGAAGATAACTTCAAGGTTTCCAAGTTCCAAAATGTATTCCATCCATGAAGATGCACAGAATCTGCCCTCATCACCATTTGTGATACCCTTAAAAACACAGTAGATCAGAATGGGGTCGCTGCACTACTTCTCTTGGACCTTTCAGCTGCCTTTGACACACTTGACCATGACACTTTAATCCAAAGACTCTACTGTTGCCAGAAGATCCACCTTCAAACTTCATTGTATCACCCACTTTTTCTCAAGAATGAAATCAAATACATACAAAAAAGGAACCTCCACTCAAGATTGACACCCCGCCTCAAAACCCCAGCATGCATGAAAAAGTCATGGGTAGTACATCTTTCTATGTGCAAACTGCCAAACTATGGAATTCATTACCCCCAAACATAAGAAACATGGATAACTATCTTATCTTCAGAAGACTACTCAAGAGTTGACTCTTTCCTACATGACTACCGCACTCAAACACAAATGAACAGCATATGCCTATACATGCAGATAAACATGTATAATATGATTATATCTATCTATTGAGATATGTGCATTTCTTTGTACAAAATGTATACTACTTATGTTTTAAAATATGTAGATATTCTTTAAGTCTGCTTAACAAATGTATATATAACTTATCGTTTAAAATAAAATAAAATGTATATATATATATTATAATGTATGCTTAAGATGTATGCAGGTGGCTGCTTAGTTTTCATAAATGTTACTCGATTACATGCTTATGGACCTCTGTTTATTTATTTATCTACCACAAAATGTAAATGTGATCTTAACTATTGTATCTATCGGGGCTTCACTTTTGAAACATTGAAGTAAATAAAATAAACATATAACAAATAAATAAAAAACATATTTTTAAAACACAAATAAATTAGCTTTTACGTACAGCAACACCTGAAAGTCTAAACTTCTGACTATCAATCCATGCTGTACATATGAAACTTTAGACAATACAATTTTGCACCTCTTCATTATTTTCCTTTAAACATGTATATCCTTTCCATGTAATTAGGTATCTATATATTTTATTACTCTACTCCAACTTTAGAAAGAAAGAATAAAAATGCATAATCTTCCTCCAATGCACTTTTCTATGACTATTCCTACACCTCTATCAATATATCCTCTACTTCCTATCTGTGACTCGTCTCAAACCTCATTGTACTACCATGATCTGCCTATGATCCTTTCTTGACTCATATCTCCACTATCCCTCCTTAACTCACCTTAAACCTCAGCCTACTACTATTATCAACCATTTAACCCTTTCTAGACTCCTCCCTCCTCTATTCATTCGTGACCCACCGCAAACCTCATTTTACTACTATGATATCCCTAATAACCCTTTCTAGACTCTTCTCTCCTTTATCCCTCCTTTGACTCATCCCAAACCTCATCTAACTAATATGATCTCACCAATAACACTATCTAGACTCTTCCCTTCGCTATCCTTCCTGTATCCTAGTCAATCAAACTAACACACTCAAATGAACAACTTATATTTCCCTATATTGATCCACTACAAATCCTTTAGGTTCTGGAGTAGCATGCTACTCATCAAAAAGAACTTCAACGCCTCGTTAGGAGTAGTAAGCTCTATACAAATACAATTACATATCCATATAGTTTACCACAGTTAGAATACTCAATACAATCAATATGCTTACAGTTAGGCACCTGCGTTTAATAATTCCCAGTTATGTGTCCAATAAGGTATTAATATCTTGGGGCAAAATTTAATTTCCTTTTCAATTCTTGTTATGGTTTACTCTGCCCACTTGCACTTATTGGTCATATATATTTACCTTTAATTCCTAACACAATTGAAAATGTATCTATTTTCTCTTTGCGTGTATAGCTGGTTTGAGTTTATAACAGTTGGCTTCTACCACTGATGGGTCTAATTTTTAGACAAAGGAATTTGCTACTTTGTGCCCAGATCCTTGTATAGGAGACTTAGAGCCTAATTACAAATATGCTCTGTTATACTTGAAGATGATCACATCTGATACAAGCTTCAAGTTCAATTTAAAAGAGTTCTTTATTTGTGTACCCATGTACACATAAAAGCATATTTAAAATAATACATGACAAGTCAATAAAAACATAAATTCATCAGGTACAAAACGTCTGTCAAGAAACATAAAAGCATGTGTGCAAGAATAGCAGCACAAAATGCGCTCAGAGGGGACAAAGGTAACATATAAAAACATTTAGGCTCAGTTGAGCATACTTCTCCTCGAGTACACAGCAGATTTCAGAAATGAGGCCATCCCATAACACACAAATTGATTCCCTAGCAATTGCAAATAGTAAAATACTGCACTGCATTGAGCCAAGCCAGAATTTTTTAAAAGCAGTAATGCAAACTGTCTAGAAGAAATTGTGTCATATTTGCAAAAAAAACTGAAAATGAAGCGGGGTTTACTCTGAGGAGCTAATGCATGGACAGAGTCCCAGGGTAAGGTCATGGTGGAATCCTGTAGGAAAACTGAGCAAGCAGTGAACCATACCAGCTCTGAAACCTGTTCTGAAACGGAATAATAAAGCCCTTTCCCACCTTCCCATTGCCCAAGATACACGTGGTTCCACACCTCTACTTCCTTCATATTAATAGTTCCATACTGTAGTTTTACAAAGTTCCATGCACACCCTTTAATCTCAACATAACTATATTCTTTAAAAATAAGAGATGGTGAGTTAGATAGTTCAGGGTGACCTAAATCTTTTAAGAATAAAGCAACATAAGTAGTGCATGGAAAAGCTGTTCCATTGTCTTGCAGAAGATAGTCCTTGATAATGGCCCAATTCTGGGTGGCCTCAGGATTGGACCAAACCAAGAGCCACAATAAGATGGAGGCCAGTTTAAAGATATCTTACATGTATACCAAACCCAGTTTACTATG
Source organism: Triturus cristatus (assembly GCF_964204655.1). Taxonomy (NCBI): domain Eukaryota; kingdom Metazoa; phylum Chordata; class Amphibia; order Caudata; family Salamandridae; genus Triturus; species Triturus cristatus. The sequence continues at coordinate 1,150,626,412 of NC_140581.1, read as the reverse complement.
AGAAATAAATTGTGAGCTGGTTGAAGGAAGATCGAGCAGACGTCTATATAGCTGGTTTACTTCAACCTGCAAGGGGTAGCAATTTGAAAAGCCCTAGAACCACGCACCATAGATTGCAGTCGGGACACACTGAGATTTATAAATGGTGAGTCAAGGTAACAAGCCCTTATGACCAGTAGACCAAGGAAGACATAACAGTGCCCCATATAACCCTGGTTAATTTTAGAGTACAGGCTGAAATATGGGATACCCAAGTGTCTGAAGAGTCAAACGTAATTCCCAAGTGTGGGAAATGCCTCACACTCAAAAGCCACTGGGTCCTGTATGCTAGGGAATAAAACCCTCTGCAGACCCGTAGTCATGACCTGTGATGTTTTTTTAATTTGTTGTTAAATCCAGACTGACCATAAAGTGAACAAAGGAATCAGCGAGCCTGCATAGTGCAGGGGGCGGGCACACCATTACAACTGCATTGTCCGCGTACAACAACGTGGGAATTACCTTCCTATCTATTGCAGGGATGTCTGGCAAATATTAATTAAAAGTGGGATGAGTTATTTATATATAAAATAAAACTCAGTGGTGCAAGGACGCAGCCATGCTTCACATCACCTTCAACTTTGAAAGGCTTGGCAAGCTCCCTATTTGGCCCAAACTGGAACCTAGTTGTCACGTTTTTGTGCAAGGTGTGTAAGAAATGTACAAGACTTGCATCCAGACCCAGTTCTAACAGCAGTTTCCACAGCTTCTGATGGTTCGCTCTGTCGAAGGTGGTGGAGAGATCCATGAAAGCTAGCTATAGTGCACAGCGCCTGGCAATGGTATATTTCCCCACAATAAGATGCATGTTCAGACACTGCTCCATCGAAAACAAATGATCCCTGAACCCGTACTGGCTGGGGTGGATTATAATGTGTATCCAGGTCCACTATCAAATTCTTATGAATATCACTGTTCTTATGATCTTGACCGAGGTAGCGAGATATGGCAGTGGCTCTTAGGCTCCAACCTATCGCCCATCTTAAAGCTACAATTGTTGATTGTGATCAAGCTCCCAGTTCACAGTCTTGGGGAAGGGTATTAAGGACCAGATGTATGAAAAATCAGTTTTGCAAGTCCTTAATAGTGATTTTTAGCGAATCGCTATTAAGGATTCGCAAAATGAAATGTATGTAGGAATCGCAATAATAATTGCGATTCCTTAATATTTTTTAATTGGGAATCGCAAATTAGGATTCGCAGGCAAGGAATACCTTCCTATTAATTCTATGGGCCTAGTGGCCCATAGGAATGAATGGGAAGACATTCTCAATTTGCGAGTGCCCATTAGGTACTCCCAAATTGCAAATACAATTTTAAGGGTGCAAGGGTGTCAAAAGACCACCCTGTTGCACCCCTGAAATATATATGTGTGCACATGTGGCGCACATGCATGCCCTAAAGGCATGTATGTGCGCCGCATGACACTTTGAAAAATGCAAAAAAGTGAATTAAAAAAAAAACGCAAACTACCACCAACTTGAAGTTGGTGGTAATTTGCGATTTCTTAGGGCAAATTTGCACAACTTGGGTGCTTCCTACATTGCATTTAAGGAATCGCAATTTGCGATTCCTTAAATGCATTTGAAAAATAGAGAATTGCAAATATTGCGAGCGCCTTTTGGGATGATACATCTCAAAAGGCTTTTTCCCGTTCGCAAATGGGCCAATTCTGAATATCGGCCCATTTGCGAACGGGAAAATCATTGATACATCTGGCCCTAAATGCGTTTGTGAGCAACGATGCCCAAGCTCCACAATACAATTGACCTATTCAATAGGATCCAATCCGGCCACGGGGCTTTAGAACTAGTGCTAGAAACAATAGCGTTCATGACTCCTTTGAGGCAAAATATTAATTTTAGGCTGGCTCTAATTAAGGGGCTCATAGGGATGGCGGGTGGAGGCACAAGAGCGGTGCTGGAAAATGTCTTTTTCTTCACACCAGTAGCGGTCTTGCGCCCGCCATATTATAATGGGCAAACATAGCCCATTTTATATCCTTTGCAGAGTTACGCGAACCTCCATAAATTTGCATCCACTACCACAGCGGAGGCAGCCAATAGAGACACACCGCCGTGTGGAATGATGTCCCGGCCACCGTACAAATCACGATGCAGCAAACAGCCCATCACACCGCAGCGGAGAATCCACCCACCCAGAGATGGCGGAAGCATGACAGCGGAGAGTGAAACCAGACTCCCGGTCCCCTCCACCCGGTACTGACCGCAATGGGTCCAGCTCTTCTAGCCATTCCTCTGCTGTACCTCATCCACTACCAGCAAATAATGCACCATCGCGGACAACGCCACAGGTATGCAAATACGCACCTCTGCACACAACCACAACACACAACTCCTGTGCTGACATACGGTTCCTGTCCACATCAGACACTCTGGTGGGGACAGAAACATATCCCCCATTGTACCCACACATGTCCTACCTGTCAGAAAATCACCCCTCCGCATCCGGGTCACCAGTCAACCGCGAAATCACAGCGATGTCCCGGTCACGTCACCGCAGCGGTGAAGACACGGTAAAACCTGTGCACAATGTAGTAGGCAGGGCCTGCGCCAGGCATGGGCAGTTTGCCAACATTCACAGGGCTCCACCTTCACCCTTCCCACACTACGCTCCCACACCCATTCGGGAACATGTTGTGTGCTCCTCCTGTGCCCCCCCTGCACAATTAATCTGCCAGGTGCAGCCAGACCTTGCACCTCACACATCAAAGGACAAGGGAGATTGCTTGGGAGGTGGGGTTGAAAAGGAACACCCTGCACAGAAGCTCAGGGGCTGGACAACCCTCCTCCTCACACCTACCTTCCACTCATGTGAAGGAAACTGAGTATGATTTTTCTATTTATTTATTTTTTTATTGCAGATTTATATAGCGCAAACTCGACCCAAAGGAATTGGAGCGCTTTACACGAGCACCGGTTACTTACACATTCAGGCACGGGGAGATTAAGTGATTTGCCCAGAATCACAGGATGTGGACGCGACCCCGAGGTTCGAACCCTGGTTTCCAGCATCAAAGTCGGCAGTCTAGCCGATGGACCACATCCTCTCCCCGAATGATTACAATATGAAGGCTCACACTGCCTATGAACATCCACTGAACTGTTCACACTGCCTGTCAAGTCACTCACAAACACCCAACACTGACACCCAGCCACATACTCATACTATAGGTCAGCAGAAATGGAGGACAATAAATGGGCAGGCAAAAAGTGAAGTGCACAGTGCTGGAGAAACATGGAGCAAACCACATAGCATCTGTACATCACATGCAAGATAAGGAACATATCACACCACCCTTAGGCCATTAAATCAGACATGGGTGGCAGAGTGAGTGGAATTAAACCACAGTGACCTCTGTGCAACAACTCAGGGAGACATCAAGGCAAGCCATGCACAGGCACAGGAACGATAGGAAGTGTCTGAAGTCATACAGTGACCAGCCACACATCTATGTCAACTTACTTGACATGTGTATGTCATCAGTACAACACACATGGCCCATTGTCACACCTCTTGACTGTCAAACACAAGTAGGACCTTCACACACCTGCAACACTCAATACCTGTGAGAAACACACATAATGGTCAAAATGATGTCCCGTGAGTTCACTGACAAGCAATCACACTCCCTGTGGTGCATCCACAATCATCACACTCACTCAGGGATGCCTGAACCAATGCAGACACACAAACAATAGCCCAACACAGAGCTCACAAACAACATCCACAGAAGTCCAACAAGCCCACACATGTGCAGCCAACCAGTGGAAAGGCAATGTGATCCTAGACAGAACAGGGGTACACAACATTGTTACTCAGGGCCAATGTACAGACAACATACGCCAACACAAACAAGAATTGCATCATCAAAATACAATAATGTACACTAACTGGGATTAATGGGACAATCAGCTAACACAGACAGGGACACCACAGCACTCTCCAAGTGAACATGGTGTCATAGTGTACCACAAGCATGCACATGCACAATCCTGACAAGTGACAGGTCAAATATAGGAGGACAAACCACCAATGTGCACTCAAAACCAGCTTAGGAACAAGAATCCACCTTGCTGCATGTGACAGGCACACAAGTAATGCACACTACACTTGCAACACACATCTGACTGTATCACAATGCACAAACTACTCACACACAATGTTATGCAAATAGAACATCACATACACATAGCATCTGTTACTAGAAAGAGACAACACAGGTCAAACACTGCATACATCCACAACAAGAACTCAACAGATGCACAGACAAATCCATCACATTGCAAACTCAGCTGGACATCATGTGGATGCACACCAGGCAAGTACAAGCCAACATACACTGACAGCACTGCATGCACACCAAGCAGTGTGTGCACACCTGCCAAACCAGTAGCACACATATGTGAATGCCACACCATGAACTCCCACAACACAAATCATCACTGTACAAACATAACATTATACTCAGGAAGGGTAACAGTACCTCAGCAAACACACATACAGCTTAACCATCACCCACAGATGCACAACCCAGGGAAACCCAGATGCAAACATGACTAGAGGACTGTGCTGCTTAAACATATGCACTGCACATCAGCAACCATGACAGCAAACCAGAAGAAGAAAATACCACATAACTAATTCGGAAACTGTCCTGAGTGACACACTGGTCCTGTACACAGTTCAGCCTCACACAGCATAGTGTCACACTATGAAGTGGTGGGGAGGCTCACACACTGGCAAGCCATAGGGTGGAAGACATGAGATTGAAGTGGTGTGTATGTCAGGAGTGGACAGGAGGGAGTGTACAGTAAACTAAAGCTAACAAGAAACAAGTTGGCCGACGTGGATGAGCTCGTCTAAGGAGCTCCGGGGCTTGGGATCACCTTTTGTTGAATATCCCTGTATATCCCCGCCATCCACCCCTCTACTGGACTCCCAGCAATTCGGCTGACCGTCGCCAATATAGCGATCTGTTTCTCACCTATTTTTCCACCTGCTGAGGGAGACTCCATCGCGCCGTTGCAGCGTGCTCCATGGATATCGCATCTCAGCCCCCGAAAATCGTAGCCTCCAGCTTCCCGGGTCGGATTTGTCACCGATGCTTAGACCCGATGCTTCCAGCCGCTGCGAGAGTCTCGAGTCGTGACGTTGCTGTATTGGAGCCGCCTCAGCGAAGGAGTGACTGCCCGGATGCTGATCGATCGGACTCGATGGTGGAGCTTTTCCGGTTTCTGGGCTGGTGCCGATGCTCTGATTCAAGCTAGGTTAAATCCCCGTATCGCTGGTGGCGTCGATCCACTGCACAAGTAGGGATTGAATGTTGTACATCTCCCCATCTTGCTGCTAGTCTGTGCTGCTTTTCTTTGCTTCCTCCACACTGCGGGAGCCCCGTTTTACCGTGTGTGGTGCGTCTCTCACAGGTAAGAGATTACTTCATCTCCCGATCTTCCGCATCTTTCCTTTCCGCCTTGCAGCTTGGTTTCACCACCTCCACACTGCGGGAGCTGAGTGAAGAGCTGGTACGGATCGCCGATGCAGCTCCACACTTATGGTGGGAAAATTGGAGTGTCTGCGCGCTACTAACTGAGCGCTGTATGTTTTGATGCCATTTCTCTTAAAACTTTGTGCAGGAGAGTCACGGCTTCAGCACATGGGCCCAACGTTCGGACACCCATGTAGTTGCCCTCCCATCTGGTGTGAGGAGAAGCAGCATTACCACCCCGATTTTCAGAGCAATGGATCAAAAGTGTTTTCTGAGTGCCCCATGACTTGCTAAACATTTCTCTTCTTTGCTGGGCAGCCTAGCTTGGGTTACTGTATCTTGCTATCATTTTTGAATGAGGGCACTTTTTTTATTTCTAACGCTGCTCCCTGGCTACCATCTTGTTATCTGGGCCTGAAGCTGGATGCCCCTCCTCCCCGGTCCCTCTGCTTAGATGAGCATGGAAATAGAAATGAGCTGGCTCAACCTTCACCTTCTTAGTTTGGTGGCCATCTTGGAATGGGCATGTGAATAAAATAGCCATACTTCTTGGCAGGGCATAAAAGGATAAAATAACTGCCTACATCCCCTGCTTTTGGGTTCCACCCTGGAGTGGTCTTGCTGTCTTTTTACCACACACATTGTTTTTTTGGGTGGTGTCTTCCTACACTATGGTTCCAGCATTCTTCACTTTAACACCTTCCTCTTCCCACCGATAATACATTCACCATCGGTCAATATACACACTTCTCACAATGGATTTGAGTCCTTGTCCCTTAGGATCCAACGCTTCTATCATCAACTATCCACCCAACCTATCGAAAAACGCTGCCAAGAAATACAAGCATCACTTGCTCAGGGCCAGGCCCGAAACTTTAATCTCTGATGTCTACTTATCCACTAACAAAGGTACCAGAGTTAAGGACCTTATTTTCTACACAAGGAAAAGAGCATGCTGGCGAAAAGTCTTCTACTCTATGCTCCGAATAGCAAGTTCTAGGAAAACACCTCACGGTATCAAGCTCAGAACAGCTCCTTCGTCCACACTCAAATCCAATGCCACAATCACCCTCTATAATAACGGTATCATCCTAATCCAAGCGTCCAATGTCAATCTATTTAAGATAACCAACATCTTCCTGTTACTTAAAAACGCGGCTTCCTCGAAACCTAATGTCACCCATACTCACCCTCCCATCTCCCAGGACCCGTCGAGTTCACTCCCCATTAAGTTAGGAAGGCCATCTCCCCATCTCCTTCTAAATCACTTCTCACCACCAGATCATCACAGAGTGGTTCCTTGTCATATTGTTGTGCCCCAACTATCTAGACCCCTGAATCTGATAGTGAGAGATTTCTCGGGTTCACCCGGCACACACTTAGCCAGTCCGAGCCTATCCGTTCCCCGATTAGAGAGAACCCATGCTGTCCAACTTGCACTGCCTCGAATGATTGAGTCATCTTCCCCCAGCCCTCTCCCTTTGTCTTATATGAGGCTAGAGTCCAAGCAAATGCCCACCACCGATCATGATCGGCCAATTCCAATCAATCTGGTGAGGCCTGGACCTAACCCTCAGCCTAACGATCACTCCCCCCTAACTAAGGCTCCAACCTCACTATTAAAAGCACATGGATCCCAGCTAGCCTCAAATTACCATCTTCCTCCACATGATCCCCCCCACCACCTCTCGCTCAACAGTCAGACTTGGCTGCGCGCCTAATCGAGATTTCTCTTCAGTTGCACCTTCTAACGTCTGAGCTACATGTCTTGAAAGCCCTCTCAAATGACCTTTTCCCCCTGCTCAGATCTTTCCTCACCTCTGCAAATTTGCCCAAAGCTCCCACTAGCGATAGAAATCCAATGGACAAGCCGTTACCCTCCTCCATCTTGAAATCCATTCCCCTGTCTAACGACACCTCTCGCCCTAGAAGATATGAAACCTACCTTGCGTCCTCAGATCTACAGGACCTGCTCAACTCTTACTCTACTTGGTCCAACCCCAACATGAACCCGCCGAGACAAATACAAGCCATCCTTTCTAACCCGAACAGAGAACCTTCTAGCAATCTTAGAGGCAGCAATAAGGTCAACCTCACTCAGGTGAAAGTCTCCCAGAATCCCCCCCCCCACAAATACCCTATGAATTAAATGTGTACTTCTAAATTGCAGATCAGCCAGTAAACACGCCACTGATATTTTCGACATCATACAACACAAGGACTTAGACATTATCATCCTCACAAATCCTGCCTCCACTCCTATTTTAGACATCCTAGTACCTCCCACTCATGATATAATTAGGCTAGACAGAGCTTGGAAACTGGGTCGGGGCTTAGCCTGTATTCATAGAAACACACTTGCGATTTCTCTTGTTGAGTCCTCTGCGCCCTCCTCTTGTGAATATTTCTGTCTCAGCATCTCAAGTAAGAACCTGCTGGTTTGTAAACTTCACACCTTCTACCACCCCCCGGGAGACAATCTCCCCTTCATTGAGCAATTATTTGAAATCATTTCTAGCAATGTTGACTCAAGTGTGTCCCAAATCTTCCTTAGTGATTTTAATCTTCACTGGGCAAACCCCAAAGACCTTGCAGTATCAAGCCTTAAAGCTTTTTTAAATGATCATGATCTGACTCAGCACTGTGACCAACCAACTCATAATAAAGGAGAAACTCTAGACCTCATTATCTCGAAAGGGCAGACCGTCACCCTGGATTCTATTACCCCATGTGACTGGTCAGACCACCACTGCATCCTTTTCTATATCAACAAGGAGGTATTGTTGAGGAAGGTTCAACCAATGAAATCAAAGATATGGAAAAGGGACCTCAGATTAATAAACTCTATTGAGCTAGCTGCCCATTGTACATCTGCCCTCCCCTCCCAAACGGACCTGACTGAGGTGCAGTTACTCACTGACTCCTACAATTCGACCATCTCCAACATCATGAATGACATTGCTCCAATCCAACATAAAAATGCTTCAACAAAAATATCCAAACCTTGGTATAATGATAACTTAAACACGGAACGTCGCAACCTTCGGGCAGTTGAACGTTCCTGGAGATCAAATCCCTCCTCGGACCAATTCCAACTCTTAAGAGATGTTAGGAGCCTCTACTACAAATAAATCAGGAGCGCCAAGGCTAACTATTTCAGACACCAATTGGATCAAGCAGCAAACCGTCCCAAGAAACTTTTCGAATTGGTCAAACAGCAATCAGTTGTAGGTCCAAACCTCTCTGAACCTGGTGGCTGCCCACCCTCTTGTGATGAGCTTGCTGCTTTCTTCATTGAGAAATCAAAACTCATCTCCACTGATCTCGCTTCTAAGAAGGCTGTATTGCTTTCCTCCAGGGCAGCTTCACCACTTGACCGCTTAGAAAAGCTCAACTCTACCCACCTGAACACCAAGAGCAATGCGTCTTGGGACTCCTTTACCCCATTTAGTGAACAAGACATCAAAAAGATCCTCTTGAATATCAACCCATCCAACCACTTCAGTGACCCTTTACCCCCGGCCATTTTCAAGGAAATCAAGAATGCACTCATTCCCACCTGGACAAGGATTGTAAATGCTTCTCTATCACAAGGCACGATCCCTGATTGCCTAAAAGCAGTTCAGGTATCTCCTATACTGAAAAAACCTAACGCTGACATGACTGATCTCAATAATTTCCGACCTATCTCCAACATCCCCACCCTAGCTAAACTTCTTGAAAAATGCGTTCAATCCCAACTCTGTGCTCACATTGAGAACTACCAACTCCTAGCCCAGCATCAATCCGGCTTTCGGAAGGGGCACAGCACCGTATCGGCTGTCACTCATGGTATGGATGACATTTTAAAAATACTCGATCAAAACGAATCCTGCCTCCTTATCCTCCTTGACCTTTCCTCCGCTTTTGACACGGTTAATCATGACAACCTCTTATCCATTCTGCAAAACAGGATGGGGTTTGGTGATCAGGTGCTACAGTGGTTCTCGTCCTTCCTCCACCACAGATCGCAACGAGTCAAGGCAAATCACTCTCTCTCCCAGCCCTCTCCAGTTCTCATGGGGGTCCCCCAAGGATCCGCCTTATCTCCTATCCTCTTCAACCTTTTCCTGGAACCATTAGCTAACTCACTAAACTCCACAGGTATTCGTTTCCACATGTATGCCGACGACACGCAACTCTATTTGAAAATCTCATCCCCGGAAAACATCATCTCACTCAACACTACCCTAACGTATACTCAAAACTGCTTAACTGAGAACCATCTCCTGCTCAACACCTCAAAAACAGAATTCCTGCTCATCTCCCCTCCGAACCACATCCCCAATCTTGACCTCTGGCTGAGTCACCTCACTGCTTTCAACTGCACTCCTCATATCGTAGACTCAGCCAAATCTCCAGGAGTCACCATGGACAAGCACCTGAATATGAAAAATCATATCAGCAATACATGTAAGGGAGCAAACCACTTGATGAGGACACTCAGAAATATCAAACCTTTCCTTCCGCTTAATGATTTCAAGCAGGTGTTCCAAGCGCTTGTCCTACCGAGGCTAGATTACGGTAGTGCTACCCTCTGTGGCCTTCCCAAATACACCCTGGCTCCACTAAGGGCATCACTGAATGCTGCTGCTAGACTGGTTACAGGCACCAAACGCAATGAGCACATATCGCCAGTCCTAAAATCTCTAAATTGGCTCCCTTAAAAAGCACGAATTCAGTTAAAGATTGCCGTTATGATGCACAAAGCCATCCACTTCAATACTCCCAGGTACCTGGCACAAAAACTTGAACTATCCTGTGGTGTAAGAGCCTCAAGAAGCGCCACTATTTTCCTCTTGAAACCACTTATCCTTAACAAAAAGAGAACTTGTCACAGAGCTTTCTCTGGCGCTGCTCCAAAGATGTGGAACTCTCTCCCACCGGAAGTACGCAGAATCTCCTTAACAAGGGTGTTCAAACTGGAAGTCAAAAGATTCCCGATGAATACATTCCTTCAGTAAGTGGGCTAGGCTCTCCTGCCCATTGTTATTGTTCCTACTTCCATGGTACCATCATTTACTACTACACTTCTTTTACGACATACTGTGCCCCTCCTTCGCTACCCTTGTACAATTGTTTAATATAACTTCCATGTGGCATGTGTCGTGTAATCTATGATCACTCGTTTTTTATCCCTATCTGTTGTTGTTTTTGCATTATTGTCCTTATCTCCTTCCTAATGTAAAGCCCTCTGATATCCTTTGGGATCTTGTTCGCGCTATATAAAACTATATAAATAAATACAGTACACAAACACATAGAGGACTTACTCACAATGTGTAGGCATCAGAAGCACATATAGGGGATGGCATGACTCCACATACCACATACCACTCTGGAGCCAAATATGGGTCAAGTGACAGCAATGCATGAGAAAACTCACAACTAATGTCAGTGTGGCTGAGCAGGTCTGCACAGTGAGCACAAACAGTAACAATACACATGGCTGGCCAACAAAACACAACACAAACTTGACAGTCACACACTCTGCATACTCACAACTGGCAGCAACAACAAGTAGGTGTCCCCCAGGGGTGCAAGGAAACACCAACACACTGTACAGTGCCCACACTACCAACTCCTACATGTGCCCACAATCTGAAGCACATGGCAGACTAATTAAACAAACAGGCTCACATTACATGGATCACACATCTGTGCAGTTGGCATTGCAGGGGCACACACACATCAACACTACTCACAATGACAGCCCATTCACACGGTATGACCACTCAAGTTCACATATCCAAATGTACCCATGTGTCTAGGAAGACAGGCCTACAAGAGATGACCACACATAAACACTGCTGTACACACATCAAGAAAGATCACACAGATGACAGGGTGTGAGTGTTTGATGCTCCGTCCATCACCACCCCCTTTTGTATGGCTAAGGCTTGCGCCAAAGCCAGGCAGAAACCACCACTCTAGTCAGGGCTAGGAAGTTAAACGCTGAAGATAACCCCGGCTCACCCCCTTTGTAGCTTGGCACGAGCAGTCAGGTTTATCCCCGAGGCATTTGTGCAATACACACACACAGCAGCAACACACTAGGCACACCACAAAAGAAACTCCACACAAGGTTATATCAAAAATAGCCTTTGTATTGTCGTAAACACATTAGAAACATAATCACACATTTACACTGTGCCAACTGGCACAGGCAATATTCACAGGGGATTATATACAGGACCAGGCCAATTGGGACATGGTCAGAACCATCAGAACAGGTAAGTAAATGTAAAAACACAACCAGTAACTACTGGTACCATAATGACCTAAGCATTATCACATTAGCATTTAGACACCTGCCTAAAATATCATAGCATGACATTAGGCAATAAATAAACTTAGGGCCAAACCTCATTAGCATAAACATATTACGCATTAGGTCTCACCAGCTTAAACACATTATGCAATAACCTCATAAGCATAAGCATAAACACATTTAGGCGTGAATCCCATGAGGCAAATACACATTAGGCCCAGACACATTGCGCCACCTCTGTACCTTACTCGAGGCTCCAATGACTCTTGTCCCAAAAATGTCAGGGTTCTCGGGTGGGGGGGCCTTTCACAGGGCCCCCTGGCTGCTTCAGCCGCGACCACAAAGTGCGCAAATGTGCTGGGGCATGGGGTGTACTCATCCCTCTTTTTCTTAAAACTAACTGGCCCCCACGTTGCAGCTGCCCAGCACTCTCATAGGGCACCTGTGAATCAGCACTGGCACTACGGGACCTTCAGTAGGACTACAAGGGGCGGGCACCAAAAATGTGCCCCAACACCACCCCCACCAAGTTAGAACTGAGCCCCACTCACCGGGCTCTCTGAAGAGGGCTCCGCTCCTCTGGCTGGCAGTCACTGTTCTTCACCCGGTGGAGCCATCTCCTAGGCACCTCCGGTCTCCGTCTCTCGCAGGGCCGGTGCACGGGGCCTCCCCTTCTCCCCACGGGGAGTTCCCAGCTGTACTCAGCACATGGGGCTCTCTCCGGTCACAGGAGCCCCACCTCGCGCAGACAACCTTTCTCTTGCCGTCTGCTTCTCTACAAAGTAAAGCCCCACTCACCCGGGCTGCTCAGGACTCCTCTCGCTGCTCACCAGGACATGCAGGCGGGGTAGGCTCCCGCCTCGGACTCCACCTGATCGACTCTCAGCTCCGGCCTCCTCTCGGGGCTCCCGCTGGCATGCAGGGGTCCCGCCTCCATCCCCCAGCATGCCCGGCGTCTTCTTACCGGCCGGCTGGCCACGCCCCCAACCAGGCACAGCCACCTGGCTTCCGGGCCGCGCTAGGGATTTCCCTTCTTGGGAAAGTGCGGGGTGGGCACCTGTCGTGAATAAGGCTCAAAGTGCGAGGTGGGCACCAGCTCTCCACTCAAAACCCGGCAAGGTTTGTTAAAAATGCGGAGTGGGCACCCGTTCGCGGAGGCAAGGACCAGCGGGGTGGGCTTCCGCTGGAAAGTGCTAAAACGCGGGGTAGGCTCCCGCTTCTGTAGGAACACCACTGCGGAGTGGGCACCTGCTCCTCATGCAATGCGAAGGAATCCCCATGTCGGGATTTCCTCTGTAACGATCGCAACTCCACGCTGCAAAGCCCACACGCTTCCCAGTAGAGCACAAAGCGCTTCCAGAGACAATTGGAAAGTGTATTTCCAACTGGGGACAGTGTGCCAAATAAGCAATCAGGCACCACGATACCTTGCCAGCATCCAAAGAACTTCACCACACGCTGGGGCAGAGTCTCTCTCCCGTTTGAGGAACCCAGGCAGGCTAGCACACCAGGGGCTCTTCAGCCGACCAGCAGCTTCACTTCCATGAGTTGGGAACCCCCGATGGCAGCTCCTCCTGGGCCAAGCAGTTCCTCACGCAAGCACAGCCCACTTTCATTGGATCACAGCCCCAATATTTATATTTCATTTCTCCTTTGTCTGCAAGCACAGGGCTTGGGGGAACCAGTTAGAACTGGTTCTGGAGCACTCTGTTTACAGTGCTCACACTCTTATTTCAGAGATGTGGCTCTGCCATCAGACACACCACAGGGGGCGGAGCCAGCATTGTACAGGCCAGGCACTGACCTAGTCAGGGACTTCTCCTCCCACTACTCAAAATGTAGATGTCCCATTCAGCCTAGCGCTGACTCACCCTGCCCCTCCTGGAGCCACACACACCTCACCAGCCCCTGTCACTCAAAAGCCAGACATGCAATTCACATCAGACTGGCAGACACATAGCACACAGAAATGCCAACTTCTAAAAGTGCCATTTCTAAAATAGTTATAATAAATCTGCACACACCATTGCGTAGCATTTATTTTTACTATTTCAAACATACCAAACTTGACCATGCTGTGATTCTCATATCAGGGATTTTCACTGAAACACTTAGCAGGGAATCCCCAATGCATTCCTTTGGGAGGGCAGCCCCACAGTAGTGAGAAACCAAAATGGCTGTTTGTACTACCAGGACATGTCACACACTTAAGGTACATGTTCTATCTTTTACCTACAATGCACCCTGCCCATAGGGCTAGCTAGGGCCTACGTTAGGGGTGACTGACATGTAGTAAAAGGGGGATCACGGACATGGCACACACTTTAGGTGCCACGTCGCAGCAGCAGTAACACTGTTCGCACAGGCCCTGCAGTGGCACAGGCCTGGGATAGTTTTGAAAGGCTACTTAGGTGGGTGGCGCAATCAGCGCTGCAAGGCCACCAGTAGCATTTAATTTACCAGCCCTGGGTATGAGATACCACTTTACAAGGGACTGACAGGTAAATTAAATAGGCCAAAACAGGTGGAGACCAATTCATGTATAACATAGAGAGCACATGCACTTTACACTAGACAGCATTGCTAAAGTGCTCAGAGTCCTAGAACCACCAACACCATGTCAGCAAAAAGGCTAGGAGAAAGGCAAAAAAAGTTTAGGGATGACCCTTCAAAAAGGGCCAAGTCCAACATGTACAATTTAGCAAACATGACCATATGATGATTAGGATAACAATAGATCATCACAAACAACCTTCATTGCACCCTCAAGCCTCAGAGTCAAGAAGAACTAAAGTGCCTATCACCTCTGGCAAACTCTGAAAAAGTAAAACAATCAATTGGCAATTTTTAAAGTGGCATACAGCGCATTTGTCACATGCAACCATACCCATACAGAAAACATTTTATTTGGCAAGGACACTGACAAAGCAGACAACAGGAGTAACTGTCTTTATTACATATCACCCAGATAGGCATCAACAGTAGAAAACAGCAAGGCCAGTAGCCAGTCCATAGCTCAAAGTATGTACATGTTTGCACGAGAACATGTACAGGGAATGGGCATCCAAAATGACAAACAGCAAGGCCATTGGCCAGTCCATAGTTCAAAGTGTGTACATGTGTGCATGAGAACCTGCACAGGAAATGGGCATCCAAAGTGACAAACAGCAAGGCCTTTGGCCTGTCCATAGTTCAAAGTATGTACATGTGTACACGAGAACCTGCACAGGGAATGGGCATCCAAAGTGACAAACAGCAAGGCCATTAGCCAGTCCATAGTTCAAAGTATGTACATGTGTGCATGAGAAACTGCACAGGGAATGGGCATCCAAAGTGACTAACAGCAAGGCCATTGGCCAGTCCATAGTTCAAAGTATGTACATGTGTGCATGAAAACCTGCATAGGGAATGGGTAACACCGTACACTGCCATAGGAATCACCACAGCTCTGGGGATGCAAATGGGCAGTCCAGGCACCGCTGTGGAAGAGATGGGTTTGGGAGGGGGACTTTGCCTCAGACTTAGCTGTCAGTTGAACTGGGAGGTGGCTGATTGTCAGGGACCATTGGAGGACTGGACCTGGGAGAGAGAGGACCAGCTGAAGTAGAGGCATCAGTGGCTTTGGGAGCCGGAGGGCTGCTTAGACCGGGTGGCATGGTGGCACGGGGAGGCAGAGACATGCTGCCGTGAGACACAGTGTGTGAGGGTAATTGTGGAGGGCTGCCTCTCCGCTTCTTGGGGATTCAATAGCCAAGAATTGTCTTGGTAGGAGTGGGAAGTGGGGTGGGCACAACAGCCTCACTCTCCACCAAAGGTGCATCAGGTGCAGCTGGTTGCCCTCCCTGTGGGGATTTGATGGATCTGGTGGTATGCTTGGCCTGGCCTAGCCTTTTCCCCTCCATCCCTTGTTGACCAGGTGAACCCCCCACATAGCCCTCCTGTCCCAGCTACACAGGGGTGTGGGTGGGAGTTGAGGTTGTGGGTGAATCAGCCTTAGAGAGCTGTTTCTGCGTACTCTTTGCAGGCACCAGCTTCACAGCAGGCAGGGCACCTGTTTGTTTGTCTTTGGAAGCAGGTTTGGGGACAGGAATGTCCTTAGATGGGGCTGATTTGGATGCATGTGAGCCTGAGGCCTGCATCTTGGCATAATGCCCCTGAGTGTCACCTGAAGGGCTTTTGCCTTTGCTCTCCTGTGTGCCTGTTTTTTGTTTCGGGGATGGTGTCTGCGCTCTGGCCCACTTGGAGTGCTGCTGTTGTGTGCTGTGTGTTGAGTACTTGGAGCCTGAGGGCTGTGGTGTGTGGTCACTCTCATCAGATGTTGCCACTGGCAAGGTGGTTGCTGAAGGGACTGGAGCTGGACTCTGAGCATGTGACAGCTGAATGGCTGCCATCACTGTGGAGGACAAAGACTGGACAGTTCAGTGTAGCCCACCCACACCAGAATGAATCCCCTCCATGAAGGCAACTACCTCTGCCAACTTCTTGTCATGATCCTGGAAGGCATTCAGGAGAGTAGTCTGACCCAAACGCAGCTGGCGCAAAAGGTCCACTGCCTCAACACTGAGGGCAGCAGGGGAGATAGGGGCAGGGGCAGCGGTGCCTGGGGGGAAGGACACTCTACCCTTCTTACTGCTGCGGGCACTGGCAGCACTTGTGGTAGTAGCTGGGAGGGTGGGCACTGGATGATGTGTGGTAGAAGAAGAGGCAGATTTCCCACTCCCTCTGCCCGCCAACATCGAGGAGTCATCAGATGACGTTGAGGTTGGTGTGCCTGGGCGTGATTCCTCAAGGGCACTCCTGTTCCTCTCCGAGGCGCTGGTCACATCAGTGTCAGTGAGCTCATGTGTAGCAGTCATGCAAGATGCCTCACCACTGGTGTCCGTCCCCTGTCCTTCTGTGCCCTCAGTAGATGCTGCAATAGGCAGAGACGTAGGTTCAGTATAGTGCCATACTCACAAACATCATATGCAAGCGAAGCACAAAACTAGATTATGATACCCCCATGTTGCACACCACCCTGTGCAGTCTGCATGTGCAACCTTAAAGCAAAACTCAAAAGATGCATGGTAACATGCATATTTGACATAAATGACCCATGTGACATTCACTCAGCCAAGTAGCTTGCCTGTGCCTCCATGAAACCTGACATGCAGATTTCTGTAAGCATACCTACGTGCCTGTAGGTGAAAGGGATTTACATCTCAGCATGTTGTCACAGGCCCATACGGAGTCACTTTAAGGGACAACAAAGATACTGACTCCAGAATGTCCTTATACTATGGCCATGAGCTACTGATGGCCACCATGTTGTGCTTTGAAGCACAACAACCGTTGCACATTGGTGTCAGATGTGTAGTTCTCACAATTTCAAGGTCAGGCACTGCACACATCAAACGCACACTAAGGTGAGGCACACTGCTGTTCACTGCTGGTGATGTCCATGACACCCATAATGCAGCTGATGCCATAGAGCCACACCTCATCTTGCAATGTCAAGGGCCATTATATTAAACACATGCGAAAGTACATGTAGCTTAAATGCATGACAGCTGCATTCAACACAGAGGCCACTTGCAAGCCATTGCATCACAGTAGAAACATCACAGAGCCCCGCACTGGCTCAGGGTTGGAATACATGCAGTCACTCACACCCAAAGTCAACCTTCACAGAATACTCACCCTCAACTTGCTGCTGATGAGCCCTCAAATGTCCATCAAGCTCTGGCTGTGTCACTGCCAAGATGTGGGCCATAAGTGGTGTCATGCTCCTGCGCGCCAACCTGCCAGTCGGAGGGAGCAGCCCCAGCGTCATCTCTGCCACGTTTTTGCTCAGCCGGCATATGTCATCCCACCTCTTGTGACAGTGTGTGTGCCGTTGGTTGGAGACACCCAGAGCCTGCACCTTGCGTGCAATGGCCCTTTAGAAGGCCTTACGCTGGTGGACTTTAAGCTGCAGACATGGGAGACAAGAAGAGGAAGTTTCAGTGACACTGGGTTATGTACCACTGTGTCTCAGTACAGGAGAATGCACAAACCTAGCACAGCTATACAAATATGTTTAGCAGAGGCCATACAGCATGACACGTAGTACATTAGCATCAGATATCGTATATAAATGCATGCAGGTATGAGGATGGACACAGTCCCTGGCCATCTCATACACATGCAGAATGCCAGCACAGAAAGCAATGTGAAGAAGTCCCTCATCTGCGATGCAGTATGTGAGGGAGCAAGACATACATTACATTGGAAATGATGTGTCGGGGCAGACTCACTGTGACCAACACTACACACCCCTTAATGTCCTTGGCCTGTGAATGGCTCATTATGTCATGGAGGTCACATTTAGGGACATGATCTTACATTCTCACACCCATTTCACAAGGTCTGTCTTGTGCTATCCACAGGCCTAAGATAGATCATTGATGAATAGGGTGGCAGACAACACATATGTCTCACTCTGTCCATTCATTGATGGGTCCCTGTCAACTTGAGCAGTAACTGTGCAGGCCAGGGGGGCTCACACTGAGGTCAAACATGGGCCATCTGAACAGTCACATGCATGTACAATATGATAGGGCAAACAGTGTCTACACATGCGAGTCAGTACACATTATGAAAAGAATGGAAGGAGGATGTTTCAGAAGTACAACAATCTGCTGTGTCATAAGTGAATTTCCACCAAGAGTATCACCCTCAGGCATTTCACTCTTGTGCATAATGCTTACATATCTATGGTGGCAATATGAAAGTCAAAAACAATTCCTTCAGTACCCTCTGGACAAAAAACCTTTGTAAAATCACAAATGAGCATGTGAAAAGCTCATGGACTCTGACATCCATTAGCACAGGCAATGTTTTTTCTGACTTCCACTTTCCAAACCAGCAGTGTCACTGTATGGCTGCAAAAACACTGCATGTCCCTCCCATCCTAAAATGCAGCCAGGGATCTGTGGAAATTAGGCTACAAACACCATTTACCTGAAGTCAGCATGTTAGGCAGTGTATCACACAAACTTGAACTCACAGGCACATACTGCAGCAGATCAACGTCATGTGTGCACTCTTTGCACTCTCTTACTTTCACTCTGAAACACTTACCATGACATCAGGAGCACCATATAGCCTCCCATACTGTGAGAGCACCTAGTCCACCAGGACCAACAGCTCCTCTGTGGTGAAGGGACAGGCCCTGGTGTTCTCAGTTCTCGCCATCACTGGCTCCAGGAGACAGGAACAGCAGCAATTGGTGGTGAAGAGTGTCAATCCGCAGCGTCTGGATGCAGTGGAAATATGTGGCTCTCTCCCAGACATATATAGCCCCCTGGGGTTGTTTAAGTGGTACTCAGCTGCTGCAATTGGTATGCCAGGTCAGCTTTTTTCAAATGTGACCAATGACCAGTCCTACGGTAGTGGAGCACACCTATCGTGATTTTTAAAAGTGCATTGCTTTACCGCGATTGCGGTTCCCATTGGCTGAAAGGGCATGCGCATTGGAGGTGTCACACCGCAGGGCCCAGGCGGTCGCTATTGCAATCGTGCATCTTTCACTTGCATCCAAGGACCTTCCTGCAGTAGCAGAGCACGCCTACCGTGATTTTCAAAAGTGCATTTCTCTACCGCGATTGCGGTTTGCATTGGCTGAAGGGGCATGGGCATTGGCGGTGCCACACCGCAGGGCCCAGGCGGTCACTACCTCAGTCGTGCATCTTTCAATTACATCCACTGACCGTCCCCACGGTAGCGGAGAACCCCTACCGCAATTTTCAAAAGTGCATTTCTCTACCATGATTGCAGTTCCCATTGGCTGTAGGGGCATGGGCATTGGCGGTGCCACACTGCATGGGCCAGGTGGTCGCTACCTCGATTTGGCATCTTTACATTGGTGCCAATGACCGGCCCCACGGTCGCGGAGCACGCATACTGTGGGTTTCCAAAGTGCATTTCACTACCGCGATTGTGGTTCCCATGGGCTGTAGGGGCATGGGCATTGGCGGTGCCACACCACAGGGGCCAGGCAGTCGCTACCGCGATTTGGCATCTTTTCATTGGTGCCAATGTCCGTGATTGCGGTGGCGGTGCACGCTTACGGCACCTATGGACACATCATGCTGTGGCTATGGCAATGGCCAGTTCTCAGCATTGAACAGTAGACACTCACTATGAATCATGCCACCAGATAGTGTAATCAACTGCTAGTGTGACATTTAACTCACTGATATCTACACATGCCATGTCAGTGCACAGGATTACATGCATGTACTCCCTCACATGTGAATTATGATGTTGTTGTGTATGTACACAGATCTGTTGTGTGAGTGACTCTCAAATATGTACACATGTCAATGTGTGAGATGGCTAAGCAACCCACAGTCATGATGGACTTACTCCATAATGTGCCTATTTCACTGTGTAGATTGCTGGACTCGTGTCCATACTTGATATTTATGCACTCACTGTGCTCATTTTGCTGGTAATGGGTGCCCTGTCTGAATCACGCAAGAAGGTGTGGCAGGTACAGCAGCTACGCAGAACCAAGCAGTGTTGCTGTTTCACACATGTGCTGAATCGACTACAGTCAGGGCTGGTGACACAGGATGTTGGAATGTACCATTTGGCATTCACATGGACTGAATCTGTTTCGAGGGTACTCACTATGTACATACTGGGCACGTGTACAACTACTTTGGATCAAGGTGTCTCTACATGTGAATTGTGCTGTAAGCTGTTGTTTTTGGCCAGTCATTGTTGGCACTGTGTCAGTCAAAACCTAAGATGGTTAACACATCTCATAGGGGGATTAAATTGACATGTGTCCCCTTTCATCTTACCTAGGAGGCGACCAAATGTGCATCGTCCATTCACATTGCTTGCTTACATGGACCATGAGGACATCATACGTAAATTCTGTTTGGACCGACCTACCCTCCAAGACCTATTTGCTGAGTTGGAGTCCCGTCTGAGCTCTCGCACAACATATCCAACTGCTCTGACACCAACCTGTAAGGTGATGGCAGCCCTGCATATCTTTGCAACTGGTTAGTTTCAGTACATGGTGGCCAGCGCAGGTGGGATGTCTCAACCAATGTTCAGCATGGTGCTACGTGTTGTCCTGTCCGCTATGATGACCTACAAGGACAGCTACATCCATTTTCCGAGGAGACATAAATTGGCAGCTGTGAAGGGTGAATTTTATTACCTTGCCCACATCCCCAATGTTGTTGGTGCCATTGACTACACACATGTTGGCCTGGTTCCACCACAGGCACATGAGCACATCTACAGGAACAGGAAGCATTTCCATTCCGTCAGTTTGGAAGTGGTATGCCAAGCGGATATGATAATCTCTCAGGTCTGTGCCAAATTTCCAGGATCTGCATATGACTCCTACATACTGCGTAACAGCATCGTGCCACAGCTGATGACAAATCTACATCCAGAGCCAGAGTGGATTGTGGGTGAGTACACAGAGTCAAGTAGCGTGCTGTATGTGTGACATGCTGTCCTCTGCCACAGTTATATTACAAAATTGGTCTGAGTATCTCACACCTAGGTGACTCTGCATATCCCAACCAGCCTTCGTTGCTGAGCCCACTGAGGAATCACAGGACCCCGGGTGAAGTCCGCTACAATGAGGCCCATGGGAGGACACGTCGTGTGGTGGAGAGTACCTTTGGTCTTCTGAAGTCTAGATTCCGGTGTCTGGACAAGAGCGGAGGTGCACTACTCTGCTCTCCCCAGAAGGTGTGTCAGATCGTAGTTGCAAGCTCCACAACCTGGCCTTGCGCATAGAGATCCCCCTGCTCCTGGACGATGATGAGCAGCAGATGCCCTCGCCTGCAAACCCACACATGTCCAGTGACAAGGAAAGTGGAGAGGAGGAAGTTGTCGACCTGCGTCAACAGCTCATCAACCGCTACTTCCCTTGAGTGTGAACGACATTGTACAACAGTGACATTGTCTGCTATCTTCGATGGGTGTGCAAAGGCCTAGGGGAGCTTTCTGAATGCTGCCTGTTGTTGGCTCTGTGCTGATGGCTGATGTTTGTGGCACAATGTAGTCATGTAGTCATGACCAGCCACATGATGTCTATGTTGATATTGTTTCTCATTGTAATGTGTGCTGGGTTGTGCGCCTTGATTGCTAGTGTTGTGTACTGGCTG
The DNA here is from genome assembly GCF_964204655.1 of Triturus cristatus. Classification (NCBI taxonomy): domain Eukaryota; kingdom Metazoa; phylum Chordata; class Amphibia; order Caudata; family Salamandridae; genus Triturus; species Triturus cristatus. The sequence continues at coordinate 1,150,604,391 of NC_140581.1, read as the reverse complement.
TGATACCATCACCTGACAAGTAAATGTTGTTCTCTCGTGTCTTTCTAGGTCCCTTCAGCGTCTCAATGCCTCGTCGCAATCCTAGCTTCAGGTACATTAGAATCAGAATCAACATTGTACATCCTGTGATAAACATGGAGCTGACACAAAGACATAGGTGTGTAAAGAGTGTTTATTTACAAAGATTGTTTGTGACAGACAAGTGGGCTTTAAGAAAATGGTTCAAAGTGAATCAATGAGTTTTCAGTGATGGTAGACGAGACAATAGAGTATTTCACAACAAGTACTCCACGTTTTAATGACCGGAGTCCACTAACCACTAAGAGTGACCCTATATGGTCTAGGAAAGGAAAGATCTTGCTCCGAATGATGAGCTGTTCGCCACTAGAGAGTGGGGAAGGACGTACATCCTCTTGTATTAATTACCCTCACACACCCTAGTGGTGTCATGCTTCATCATAGGGTCACCTTGACACCTAAAAGTCAGGCTGGGCTCGACCGTGTTTCAGGGAGCTCTTGGATAGTATGGCCAAGAGGAGTTTAGAGATTAAAAATCCTCTGTCAGATCCCAGTATCCCTTTAATCTTGGAACTGATGGGGATATTAAAACAAAAATTAGGGGGGGGTCAGACAGGAAACTTATGGTCCTATGACCCTAAGGTCAACAGGTTTCAGTCCTGGTTGGCCGTAAAGGTCCGGGACTTTCTTCAGGGCAGAAAAATCCCTGGATAACAAGACAAGGGGGGAATTGCCCTACCCTACTTTTATTTTCAAGGCAGATGGTTGCTCCTGAACTTCCTATTTATAGATCATTTATCTATGTTCAGTGTTCACTCCATCTGTAAAACAGAAAAAGGGAAAACAGAAAAAAATCATAGTGCACCCAATTTGTCAGTACACTCAGACCTTTCCCAAATGTGATGAGCTATAGTGTGCACACCAATTATCTGAATTGCGGGATGTTCATAGCACATTGTGCTATACATCTGCTACACTGCATCCGCAGTACCATGTACATGTGTCATTTATAGCACAGTGGTAAATTTACAATCACAGTGAGTTATGTCGTGACATGAACAATATTCACCAGTGCTTGCATGTCTCCAAATTCCGTGACAAACTCGTTTCTGTATATCTCACACCACGCTGTCAGAATCACTATCATTTACGTTGCATTAACTCTCACTCACATTCATACTTGTCGGCCTTACCCCCTCTCAGGTGAGTGATCGTATCTCTGGGAACATTGAATCAGGGGTAGCCCTTTAGTCAAACTCTGCGAGTACACACCGTCATGTTAAAATTGTGTTAGCAACAGCGTAGAAGAGCAGGCGAGGGACAGAAAAAACATCATTAAGTTAGCCCCTTCAGCATTATGCGCGTAAACATACCTGTTTAAGTAGAGTCTGAGTTTGTCATATACTCACATCCTCAAGGGTCCTGCCCCGTGATATCACCTGTTCAGTTCATGTCCCCGGGCTTTGTGCAACTGTCGCTACGGGGAATTCTCTATTAAAAGCCTTGCGGCAATGTTGGAAGCGTCAGAGGAGCGTTGCGCTCTCGCGGTTCAACGGAAGTGATGCCTACGCGTGGGAAGATGGTCAATGTCAAGGTGACAAAAGTGCCATCATGGCTGGCTTTTTGACTTGTGCGTGACTTGTGCTATGCCACGTGATCCTCCTGTAGGGTTTATTTTCCAGGGGAGCCTCTGCTGCGGGCTCAGCGGTGTCTGAGGAGTCATCCTGTTCCAGCTCACCCCTCTCTGTGGTCGCAGCTGAGGTGGTGGGAGTAACGTCCTGCGGGCCACTGGAGGGAGGTTGAGCTGTCCTTTGGGCGCATGACTGTCTCTCAGAACACCCACAAGCTGGCCTATGAGGTTCACGATTTGACCCATACGCATGTCCATGGACCTCAGCAGCAGGCGGAGCTCACGCACTTCTTCCAGAACCTGGCCCACATGTCCCTGGGTTTGTTCATATGCCCCAAGGACTCGGGCGATGATGGCCAGGGCTTCGGCACCAGTGTCCTGTCGATTTTGTCCCCCAGTTGCCCTCCCACCTACCCTGCTGTAGCGGACCTGTGGCGTTGCCACTCGATGCACCCGCAGACTCTCCCTACCCTCCTCCGATTGTTGGGTGGTGTTGGTATCCTCTGAGGAAGGGAGAGTGTTGCAGGCAGCACTGGTGGTGGTGGAAGTGATCGTTGAGGCCGCACAGGTTGTTGAAGCAGGGGCCAGCGCAGTTGTTGTTGCTGAGGTGGTGGTGGTGGGGACAGTGGGGGCCTGGGACGTGGTGCGCCCTGGCAGTCCAGATGGGCCAGGTTCATTCTTCACATCCGAGAAACTGAGGGAGTCTGCATCCGAGGTTCCATGTTCCGGGGGGGAGGGGGCGTAGACTGGCTCTGCAGGTCAGTGTTCTCTTCTTCTGCAGTCAATTGTTGATCTCCTGTTGGAGAGAGGTGAAATGGTCATTGAAGTGCACCCCACAGGCTTGGTGTTAGATGTTTGGATGTTACATGTGATACACCACACAGTTTACTTTAATCTGATTTTTTTGGGCTGCACGGTACTGAGCATCATGACATTATGTGGAGGTACACACATTACTTGTCCCTGGTGTGACATGTCAATAGATATCATGCTCCACGTACAGATTGTGTGATTACAAGGACATGTCGAAATCTAACGACTACCAGCACGACAACTTTGTGTGAGGCATCTTTTTTGTTTACTCTGCATGGAACACATTACATCTGATCAAGAACTTGCCATTGTGATCTTATACATACCTTTGTCATATCATGTACTTTACTTTCTTTTACCAACTGACCATGCATGCTATGTATTCATATGGGCCTTGATGCTCTGCCCCATGGCACTTACACATGAATGTATGTCGATACTTCGCATACCATTACTTTGCATGCTTTTAGTGCAATGTTTTTACTTAGCATAAACCATTACTTTGCAAGTTTTAACTGGGCATGCATTTATAACGCAAATGGTTATAAATGTACTATGGTTTATGCTAATTAAAAACATTGCGCTAAAATCATGCTTACACTACACTACCTTACACTACTTAAACACCACTACACTACCCGAAACCCTAATACACTATCCCCTACGCGACCTTCCCCCTTCCTCCTGCCTGGACCCTACACTCTAACACTACACTTCACGACCCCCCGACACTAACCTAAACCCTAAAACACTAACCTACACTACACAAACACCACAACACTACTCTAAACCCTAAAACACTCCCCCCAGCACGACCCTGCCCCTACCCCCAAGCCGGTCCCTACACTAAAACACTACCCTACACTACACAAACACAACAACACTACCCTAAACACTAAAACACAACCCTACACTACACTAACACCACATCACTACCCTAAAACCTAATACACTACCCCCTACACGACCTTCCCCCTTCCCCTGCCTGGACCCTACACTCTAACACTACACTTCACGACCCCTTTCAATCCAGATGACCAACTACTAGTAACGTGTGATGTTGAATCGCTATACGCGAGTATACCACAAGATCCAGTGTAGGAGGTGATGAAAAACGTCTTGAACCAACGACTGGCCCCTGTTGCGGTGTCTACTGAATTTATAATCAGCCTACTGACGATAGCGATGAAGAAAAATTTATTTTTCTTTCAAGGCCATCCCTATGTACAGACTAAGGTACAGACTAAGAGTGTGACGATGGGGGCAACACAGGACCTGCACATATGTTGGAATTGCGTGGGTCCTGCGTGTCTGATGCTCCAGGATTAGATGCAGGTCACGTATCAGGTCTAGGAATGTAGTGGCGTCAAACCTGAACCTCTCATGTATTTCTTCTTCTGTCAGTTGGAACAGGGTAATGTGCACTCTGTATATGAGTTCCTATCGCCTCCTCCTCCTCTGTGCTGCTGCTTGCATCCGCATTCTTCTTGCTATAACACACAGGGCTGCCATTGCGGGAATAAAGATGCTTTCTGGGGCTGTTTATATGCGGTGCACCAGGTTACCACCTGTTTTGAGTTGGTGGCAATTGCGAGTCGCAAATAGCGATTTTCCATGAAATCCCTCTTTGCAATTCTTAATACATTTCTGTGCGAATTCTTATTTGTGATTTCGTAATTAGCGAGTCGCAAATTGGGACTCGGTAGGTCAGATTCCCAAAATAAGGATTCGCAGAATGGTTGGTCTCGTTTTTTGCGAATCCTTATTTTGCGATTGAATTTTTTCTTCTCTACATTGAACAAGGCTATTTTGCGATCGCAAACGCTGAAATTCTGAGAATTTCAGCATTTGCGATTGCTATTTCGCTTGCTACATCTGGCCCTTCATCTTATACACTGTTTTAATGTGTAGTTTTACACTATACCTGTAGTTGGTTTTTTGAGACTCATAACTGAGCTTCTTAAATGTCGATTGATGCATTACTTATTATTACTAATTATTATAAACTTTAATTGAAACTCTTTCAATGTCTGAGTCTTTTTAAATTTCATTAACGTTCTTTCCACAGGGACTATGTCAGGGATATTTAGATTTCTAATGTATAGCAGGAATAGTCGTAAATTGTCCACAAAACATCAGGTTCTGCTGTTGCTGTTCTGTATTGCAGTAATAGAGTTGTTAGTGTGAGTGATTCTAGCCTATTTAAATGTCTTCAGATTCGAACTTCCTGTTGCCATCCGGTACCTTTACAGCACGGTCCTAAGATCAAAATATCTGAATTTGATTACTAATCTATAGGTTGTCCACCAATTCCTGGTCCTCATTGGGTAGCCAATGTTGATACCCTATTTTTCTTCACTCCGCAATGCAGAAAGCAAGTTCCATCGGAGGACCAATTGAAGGAGAGATAAAATACACCAAGTAAAGAAGAGAATATTATTTGGGACCGGTAAAACCGCTGCATCAGAACATAAACTATTTCCTGGGCAACTCCTTGATCCACATTGGTTAAGTGTGCTATAAAAAGCCTTGTGATCTTTTAGTCTACCAGAAATGTTGAGATGATCCCAGTCTGACTTCTTAAGCTCTTTCTTCTTATAAGTTTTTTCATGTAGTCAAGTCTAGCTGCCAGTATTTTGTGCAGTATCCTGGACCTTGCTGACAGGGCTTTTCTAAGACTTTTATTTGCGGCCAAACAAAGGGAGTTAAACCACCTAGAAGCTGCCCTTTGACAACCTACTGGTTTTGAGAGAGACATCCTAATGTAAACATACAATTCTTCAAAGGCGTGTAGGATAGTGAACTTGTCATCCTGGTCAGACAGACCTGTTAGGAAGACTGTACATTTCTGATGTAACAATCTCTTTGGCATCGTACTGGGATTGCGTATGTCAGCATAGCCTTAGACCTTTTGTATGAACCATTAGAGGAGTCAGAGCATTTAATTGGGCTTTGACATCGGATACAAATCAGACACCAAGATTTTGGGACTCTATGGGCTGTGATAAGTATCACACATACTGAGTTTATGGGCTATAACGTGGATTTCATTGCTTACAGCACCAAAACCCAAATGTCGTGGTAAATATTGGCTCATTTCCCCTTGTTGAATTCTGGCATCTTTGACCTGTTGACATTGATCAGTGGGTGTGATCTTTTGTAATTGCAATGGCAGGGATCACAATTTAATGTGCCACTTGTATGGGCCCAAAATGTCATCCATTACAGTCACTGGTAAAATGTCCTAATGCAGTCACTTCCGCAGTGTCATTTATGTGCAGCAATTTCAACATATTTATCGTGCTAGATAAATAGCCTTTTTCTGAAATGCTACCTAAAGTTTTCAAATAATGAATGCTGCTTTTAGATCAATACACGTTCATAATATTGGCAATCTTTTTGCACAATATAGTTATCATTGTAAACAATCTGAAATATTGATCCACTGACCAATCACCTAAATAGAATCCAGTTTAGGAGTCCACCAACATGCATTCTGACTTCAAACATTCCTGTATTCGATTCAACATGAGCCTGCCAAGTATCTTACTAACCGAAGTCAAAAAAATGTGTCTATTGTGAATAGGCCCAACCATGCCTCTATTTTTATGCAATGGCAAAATAATGCACTTATGTGGTATGTGGATGCAGCGTAAGCAAAATTAATCTATTGTGATTTTCTCAAAATGAGGGGATCCATATCATTGGTTTTAAAAAAAATAAAAAATAAATACACCAATATAAAATGAAGGTCAGGAGCTTTTAAATGTCTCTGCACCATTAGCCTACTTTTAATTTAGTCTAAGCTGAAGTCATGAAAATATTGCTGTCATTACACATAGCTTTGGCATGCATCTCCCTATTAATGATATCTTACATATTCTTCCACAATATTTTTGTATTCTTCTGCCCTGTTGTCTCGAGCAGAAGATTCTACATGTGATCCTGGAATTGCCTTTTTCTTTCTCTTAATTAGTGATTTATAATCTATGTTTTTTTGTATTTGTAACCCTTAGTTGGAAGGTTAGCCATTTCTACGCTTGTATACCATTGCCAACAGTTTCCAATTATTAAGTGTAAATACACAGTCATATGAATGCTTCCTTAGTTCACCCGCACATTTAGCGGTTGTTATATATGGTTCATTTAGAGTGTTAGAGATTCCATTAGCCCACGTATTTTATTATCTTCTGCTAAATGACTATTTAGTAAGGTTTTGTACACTGAGAAAATATACTCTACATTTTGAAAGACAGTCTCGTTGTCGAACGCTGACCACTTGAGCCCTCCCTTTTATTAGTGGTACATATCTGACCATTGGGGACGGCTTCTTTCCCTGTGCTTTCCCTGGGACACTCCCACTTGTGAGAGGTAATATTCACAGGCTAGTGATTGCTCTCTAGTGTCTTCTGCGTGACTAATGGCATTATTTCGGCCCAGGGTACTGAAGCTTTGCTGTGTGGGTGCCATGTTCAATACACCTCCACAGAAAAGTTCTTTCTTTTCACAAACTCTCAAAATGGGAGTTTGCTTTTTGAAAACTAAAAGAAATGTCCCTGATGCGGTGGTAGATTTCTTCCAGCGTGTGGGGTCATGTTTGTGTTTTCTTGTTCTGGATGGCCAGACTTCTCCTAGCAGTCCATAATAGGAAAAAAAAGAACATCTGAATATCCATCCTAAATAGGACATATGTACTGGGAAACTTAGACCAATGGCCTGATGCCTGTAGGGCCATCGGTCTATGGTAAATTTAGTTCTTATCCAGCTTAATTCCTGTACCATCCATAGATCATCATGCATTGACATAGCCTCATCCTTCGTGTCTAGTTGTAAAATCCAAGCATTAAAATCCCTGCAGATTACTATATGGTTTTTGTTCAGTTGTATAAACTCAGATTCTAGAGCATTAATCACATCAGCAAGCTTACTGAGGGTTGTGCACTTGACACCTTTACAGATATTGGTATTAGAGACAATTGGCAAGTTAAGAACACTTCCTCTTCACCCCTTAAAATGGGTGCGCAATATGTTCATACATATAGCTAGCAAACTGATTATGCTTCCTTTGACCCCGACAACAACTATTCCCTTACAGTGAAATGAAACATAGAATTGCTAGTGACCTCCTGGAACTACAGAGGACGATGGGTGACTGAAATATCTGGGTATATGTGTAGTTCATGATCAGAGGGAATATAATGATTTAAATTTGCACTGAGTCTTAAATGGGATTCGCAAGTCACTGCCTTTATGGTCAAGGCCCCCATTGACAAAAATGGGTAAGGTAGCATTAATTAAAATGGTGGCTGTTCCCAGGTGCCTTTATATGTTCAAAGGTCTACTAACGCGTGTGTCAGATTTCGCACTGACCTTGTGTGAAAGATCCAATGGAATGAATGTTCTTTTCTATCTCTCGCTGTCCCTACCACTAATCATAAATGCTAGAACATGAGAGCCAGTGGTAGAAGTGGGGAAAGGGGGATGGGAATAAGAGAGGAAATAGAAACACATGACTCCACAGTCTGTCTTGTCATTTCTGGGGTCAAGGCAGGCTGAAAGTTGTAGTGGGACTCATATCTATACAACCAAACCAAGATATTGGGAATCCTTGAAAACTGTGTCACTGCACACTCTCTGTTGGAAGGTGAATATAGCTTCTAATTGACACCTATAAACTTAAGCATTTGTGCATTCCAATTGTATATGTAGGGAAATGTCCTCTAAATTCAGTCCTTTCCCATCACAGGAACTTTAGCAGAACATACAAACCCCATTCCTTCAAGTTAAAACAAATGTGGAAAAATAGTATTAATGTTCCTTTTCTAATCACACACATGATCAGGATACTTCTCTGAGAGCCCACAAGCCAATCCTAAGAGATTTAGAGGCATTGATGATTGACAACCAATATTCATGCAGTAAGGTCCATCTGCTCTAAGGCTGCAGCACAAACTGCTTAGTAAGGATAGCAGTATTGCAGTAAACAAGGGCAACCCAGTAACCCCTGGAGAGCTTTGGCAAATATAAACCAAATAACAAAAGGCAGACAAGGTTTGATCAACATACATACATAGAGATATATAGTGAGCATCAAGCTGAAAAAGAAAACAATTCAACGTGAGTGCATACAAGAAAGGAAGCATTTTTTACTCAACCCACCCGTCAAACAAAAAACATGAACAGAAATGAGGGGTTACAAAAAGTCCAACATTCAACAGAATAATGACCCAAAATTGACGAATCAAGTCCATAGAAAGGGCCAAATGTACTGTTGGTCAACTCTTTAAAAAAAATAGTTCAACCAAGACCGAATTCGTTGATAGTAAAATTATTTGTGTGTTGGCACAAGTCAAACTGGTTTCAAAGAAGCAAGCAGTGGACAGATGTTGATGTTTCCATCTCTTGTATAATTAATATGTGAGACCATCCTCAGGACAATGCTTAGAAACAAAATACCCAATAGATTTCATAATTGTTTTATCATCTGTCTTTAAAACGTGCAGAAAAATGCACATAGAAATTAGAATTGGATTTTTAAAAAATTTTAGTTCGCAACAACCTTTATTGCAACATGAAAGGTAACGATTTAACTTTGAAGAGGGTTCTGATCAATTTAGAACACAAAACTTGGTATCAAGGCTCTGTTCTCGAGTACTGATATAAATCCTAAGATACAAGACTCCACGTGGGAAATTATTTCTGAATATCAAATATAGCTGAGTTCTTGTTAGATGCATGAAAATTCATGGCATGCCGTAAACATCTTATACTGCACCAAGCAATGTATTAACAAAGCATGTGCAGCTTGAATTGAGTCAGCGCCCACACTGACAGTAAGCCTCTGCTGGAAGAATCTCATCACTGATGTTATGTGGGTACTGCTTCCTCTAATAAAATCCAAACATGATCACAAGCAGCACTTCCAGTCCTGCATCCTGGTAGCATGTCCTAACCAGTGCTCCTAATGTCCGTGACATGGAACAGGTCTTTGGCAAGGATGCTGAAGAAAAACATCGTCAAGGGGGGACTTCCTGAAAAGTGTGTTAGAATGTAGCTAAGTAGTCTACCTAGTGTGTACCACTGAGCCAGAGTATGTGAAATGTTTTTATGTTTATAAAATAAAAAGGCTGCCTTTTAACCCATGTGTGAGGTCCTTACATGCTTTGATATTAAAATTCGGAAATCCACTACAGAATTGTGTATAAAATATCCCAAGTTCCCAAGTTTCTGAAAAGCAACAGATATCGAACTGTTTGATCTATTTTGCCTCATCCTAATGTTTCAAGATTGAACTTAGTCCCGCTAGGTTACAACTGAGTAAGGCTGAGGCATCTTTTTGGTACTTACGGTATTCATTTGGTCTACTTGAACCTTTTCTGGCAGTAATGTCTGCTCTTTCATACGTTTATGCCCATTATTCTAGCAACCTCAACCAAACCCATATTGTACCCTTTAAAATTCCTGTTGTGTGCACCATTAAAATGGCACTCCATTTTGCAGGATTGATTACCCTTCTGCTCTCTCAATACCATTTATCCTCATGAGGGCATATTTTTAGGCTCTCCATCTCTCTCCCTGTTGTCTGTTCCTTACTTAGGGGGCCATTAGGATGGCGGATGGACTCCAGTCCGTCGGCCATCCTGGTGTAAACCGGGACTGTCGCCAAGCATGCGGAGGTCCCGCACACCCAATCAGGATGCGTCCGCCACCATGGCGGATGGATCCTGCATTTTAACATTGAGGCGGGTGCTGCTGACAGCAGCACCCGCCGCAATGTTTAAATGCTGTGTTGTGCATTTCACAGCACTATGTGGCAGGCACCACACAGTGCCTGCCACGTTGTGCTATGCAATTTAGGGGGGTACCATGGGTACCCCCCAGGGCACCCTCTCCTCCCTCCTCCACAAGGGGGGCCCGCAACGGCCTCCGTCACTATTCCCCATCAGCCTTTCCATGGCGGCATCACCAGGCATCATGATTTGGTGGACGGTGCCTGCTAGGCACCGCCACAATTTCTGGCCATCAGATCCATCCACCAGGAAATCTGTAAGATTACTTTTGGCGGACCCATGGTGGACGGTCTTTGCGTCCGCCACGGTCTGAGCACGATTCCCTCCGCCACCGTAATATGGCAGGGGAAAATCACGGTACGATTGTGGAAGGGCCCCGTATGGCTGGAGGTAACGGGCCTTCTGCAATCGTAAACGGCCCCTTGGTCTTTCTGTAAACTGCAAACTATGGTTAGCAATCCCTGAACTCTGTGGGGTAATGAGTCAGCCTGCCAAGAGGACCACATATCTTGTGAAAATCATATTTATTATTGAGAATGTGTTCTATGATGTCCATGGAGTTTCCCTCCTCCTGGCAGGGTGTTTCAAGTCTTTGGAATGGTGAACATCAGTTTTAATTATAAATTTACTTCATCTCATGTCCAATGGAGCAGTCTGTTCAATATTTCCTCCATACCCATACAGCTCATCTTTGGTATCCTTGTGATCCCCTATTAGGAAAGGATTGTTGGATTGAATTTCACCTCTTTTTATATGTTGCTCTTTCTCCATATTTTCTGTTCTGCTCCATTACTCCATTTCCTCAAATTCCTTTAGAACCTTTAACATTCACTTACCTTTTGTTCTGTCTCGGTCTCTTTAACATCACATCTTTTTCCTTTTATCCTCTTGTCACAACTTTTGCATTCTCTATGAAATGTTCTCTTAAACTCCTCTGCTACAATAAATTTAGATTCTGACATTTACATCCCCTTTCTTACATTGTCCATCTTGGCTGCCTTTTCTTCAAATTTATGTTTCAATTTTGCGATTTTGTTTCTAAGATTTCAATTCTTCATGCTTTTTATCTTGTACTCCATCCAAGACACACTCGCATATGCCCTTGTTGTGTCTTTAATTTTGAAGGGTAACTTGTGTCAGTGCATTTGTGCATCATTAAACTTTGTCCTGCCCTGACAGCCATCCATCTGTGCTGTGCTCAAGACGTAATACTTTATTGGACAGTTCACTGCTTTCAGTTAGGAGAATTGATGGTTCCTAGATCCACCTGTGTCATCATCCTCAAGCTCTAAGTCAAAATACACATTTGCACACAATTTTCTACATAGGATCACACATTCAAATGCCTCTTTGCTCATTATGCATTGCAACACAAGGCCTTGTGATTACAACATTTGCTTCGCTCTCACCATTTTCAGCACCGTTTTCGAGCATTGCTAAATTTTGCATTAGTCTGAGATGTCTCACTGTTTATTCTCTGGGATTGCTTCATCCACAGTACTCTTTCATTTAGGATTATTTGCCCATGTTTATAATGATTATTGATCATAGTACTATGCATTGAACAGGGTTTCTGTGATTTGAATTGAAGGGCATGGATCCTTTAAAGGTTTGTTTGTGCGATGTATACCCTGTGCCACTTACCAAACACAAGGATGATTTCATATTATTAACGAATTATTCAATTTTGTCTCTCATGTGTTTCTTTGTATCCATCGTTCGATGTTGTTTACAGTACCTGACCTTCCTGGGGTCAACCTGTCAAGGTTTTTAGCTGTTCCATTCTCTGCAAGTGGGATCATAGGTGCATTAAGTGTAAGGTGATTATCCATCGCCCATTATGTAATGGCACAGATTGAAGAGTTTGATGAGATAAGGCAATGGGCTGAGCTATGCATTGAAGAGAAGTGGGGAAACGATTGAGCTTTAAGTACAGTCTCTCTAGATGTTGAAAACTGGAAGAGTGGATTGGGGCCACAAGAGGATGTTTGATCTTTCAGGGAGGTGTGAAGATATCCAGTCATGGGTGCTTTTGCTTTTCTTGATGCCAAGTTCCTGTAGTCTTTCGAGGAGGCATTGGTGGTGCACTGTTTTAAATGCTGCAAGTAAGTCCAGTTGCATACGTGATGTTAGTCTATTCCTATGTGCTGGGATAGGAATGTACACTATATGTTTTGCGGGCATGCACCCCTGTCCTGAGTTGTCCTAAGGAAAGCCTCTAATGTGCTTTTGATTTTTCTGGCCTCAGCACAGACAGCCATCATGCATAGACACTGAAGTCTATTTAGCATATTTGCTATGAGAGACCCAGAGTGGCTCGGTGATCTGGAGGTTTGCACAGGGCCTGCCTTCATTATTCAGAGAAACTAGTCTTCCCTTGTCGGATGACATGGGCCTGAAAATAGTGGCAGATTGCGTTTTCAATCATAGTCACTGAGCAGGCCTTTTAACCTGTTCCCTGCACTGAGTGAGAGACCTACCAACCTCACCCCTCAAAAGATCTGTTTAAGACTGATATAGCCAGTCTCCTTGCTTCATCATGTATGCCTGAAATGCACATGTATGTGGTCCAGGGACTTGGTAGTATGTGGCTGTGGCGTGAAAGCACTGTATAAATGATAGGCAGTGAAATCTATTGTGGATTACCCCTAGAAGCACATTGTACAATATGGAGGTTAAAGGGAGCCTAGCACACTACCATTGTATATTACAAGCATTCCTAAGACTTTTGTGTACAACAGACTTTGACATGTAGTAGGATAGACACAGAAATATCCTTAAATGTGCAAAAGTGACTTTTAGTTGTACACTGACTTTTGTTCTTTCTTGGAACACTCTCATTAGAGTAGATGGTCGGTGTGAGTAGTCTGGAGATAGCAATCTCCTTTGAAGTGCAGGGTTAGCCTTTGTCATGGTGTTGTCTCATTTGCTCTCTCAGAAGCAATGCTCCCGAAAGGTGTCTGTTCTCGAAGAAAAGGAATACAAGTGCCCATGGGGCGCAACAGGCATGTGCGCCCGCTTTGTGTGCCCCTGGGGCACTTCGGTATTACAGAAAAGGCTGCACACACTTGTGCAGCCCTTTCTGTAATACAGATAGTGCTGGCACACATACAGCGCCAAAAACTAAAAACAATGTCACAACCGGTATCATTGAGGAAGGCAAAGACATTGCAAAGGAAGATAAGGGAGACTTGTGGTAAGTTTTTAGGTTTTTAGAAAGTGCTCATGGCATCATATATTTGAAATAACAAGTTATACAGAACAGGTATATCAGCACTGTGGGCATAAATAGCAAAGACAACCCAAAAAAGGAACTTGGTGCACTATTGTGCTCGTGACACATAAGGGTGACGGCGCAAGTGACAAGCGAGAGAGCAGCAGAAGGCACAAAGTGACAAGGTGGAAAAATATATATATGGACAGAACTATATGTGGTTCAACAAAGATTATTTACAATAGTTGGTCATGGTTTAGCTAGACATTTTATGTGAACCATAGTTGAGTATGCGCCGCAGGATACGCTGAATGGTCGACGGCGTTTCGATCCTATTTATCCAGGATCATCTTCAGGACCGGGTCGCCAAGTAAAAGGGTGCTGTACAAGGGAGGAAAAGGGAGAGATCAGGGAGGGATGGGACCAGGGGGGCAGTGCGCATTTGAGAAGTGGAGGATGCGTGAGGAGGGAGAAAAGTGGCCTACCTGAAGGAAGCAGGGGGCGAGCATCAGGGGGCAGCGTGGCTTGCCAAAGGGAAAGGGAACAACTGATAATGTTCCAGTGTGGGAAAGCTGGGAACCGCGGGCAGAGCGCAGCGAGGAAGAACGTCTGCGTGGCAGAAGGTACCGATGGTCACTAGGGGTACCTGGAGGTAAATGGGGAAAAATGTAGGGGAAAACTAATCGCAGAAGCGTGGAGGGAGACTGCGTGTGAGGTGGCATGGTGGTAAAAGCAAACTTACATAGCAACGAGGTAAATCAGGTGACAGGAAAGCATACAACTGGGTCAGAGGCCCGATCCACTGTGCGGGATTTGGCAGGAAAATACAGTCCATGATAAGGATCCTAAGTAAGGACGAGACATGGATAGGACCAGTTAAAAATTGAAAAAGGGGATAGCACTGCTCAAGAGTGTAATCAGGGTAATGCGTGAGTCTTACCGTAAGGTATTCCGAGGAGTTAAAGTGGTGTTCAGCTAAATTAATCACAGGACAGAAAACGCACTACGATCAGCACCGAGCCGCCACGTTCATGTGCGGTCAATTCGGTGTCCAACCCAGGGAAATGGCCGGACGACGTAATAGACGTTAAGCTTTTGGGTACGAAGCGTCACAGCATCATGTGATCGTGAGTCAGGGTGCCTGGGGGCGTGGCCAGAACGGTTGAGGCAGTGATGTGACCACGGAAGGGTTGGACGCATGGGAAAGGGAGAGGGGGAAGAGGGTAGGGAGGTATGGGAGCAAGGAAGACAAACTACAAACTACAAACATTTATGCCCTGTTGAGGCTACTGTGTACTATTAGAGTTCAATAAATGGCAGAAATAGAGGAAGGTACTGATGCAGCGGAGTTTACCAGCACTACACATTCATACACACAACACTCATTTGGGCCCATATACATTCATACAATCAATGAGCTAGTACATATCCACTGGTCATCAATTTTGTTTTACCCTAGGAAACCTTTACACCAGTGTTCTTACCATTCCTGTCTCCTGAGTAAATGCACTGTCGAAAAGATCTAGTAGCAGATTAGAATAGGGAGGAAAATACAATAATGCATTTAACTTTTATTTTAAAAAGAACCACAGACTCAGAAGGAGTTTTAAAAGTTTAGCTAAATTATTAATTTTGTGAGTCGAATCAAATACACATGAATTTACCAGAATTCTCCATCAGGAAAAATAGTACAGTTAGCTTATAATCAATTTGCATTAATAAGTTCCTTTGCAATGACAGCACCTGAGGAGAGAAAAGGACAGAGAGCAAGTATGGAGCATTTACCCTACAATTATATTTACCTAGAAATGGTGTGAGGAGCCCGACATCAGAGTGTCAAAGATTCAGGATCAGCTCAGGACAGGGAAGGTGACCTCTTCTAGTGCAACGCCAGCGTTACACCCCTCTCTGGTGCTACTCTCTCCGGCCTGGGCCCGTCCGGACCCCTTCCTAGATGTGCCTCCTCGGTTGTTCCGCGAATTTCCCTAGTGTTGGATTCTTCAGTCAGATTGCAGCAAAATCTGGCAGCATCTCAGCATGGCATCAGCATCTCAGCATCAAGTGTGTATAACTAGGGGGAGGAGCCTAGCGCGTGACCAAGATGGCCGCGTAGGTGCGAGGCTCCCGAGGACCTCCGCGACCTCCTACATCTATCCTGTCTTCATCCTGATTCGGTTGAGGGGACTGTGTTGGTGAACCTGAGCCGAGGTGGTGCCCGTTTTCCGTTTTTGAATCGGACCCCGTGTGCCGTTATGGGCATCGATTGAAGTTTGCGGCCTGCTCCTCTCCTGACCCCGGTCTTGAGTTGGGGGGTGATCCAGTGGAGAAGTGAATAACAACGGCAGGACGAGCCTGGCGAGGCGCGTACCCCACACTTTCACTTTCGCTTTTGAGTCCCCTTGCCATCATCGCGCGTGGGATCACGGCGCTCCATTGTGTGGTGGTCGCCTCGCTGGGAAACCCTGCCTGCCCTGCGGGGACCTGTTCCACCTTCCGCAGGAGACCTCTGGGGTCCTTCGCCTCGATTGTTCGCCCTCCGCTGCAGGACTCGTGGGTGTACGGGATACAAGACGATGGCGACGAAGCAGGATGGAGAGAGGCTGAAGGCCAAATCGACCCGGCGTGGCGCTGCCACTTAGGCCAACATTATGGATCGCTACACCCTACCGAAAGGTTCTCCCGGCGGGTCGCATAAGTCGCCTGAGTGCCCCGCGGATGCCTCGGATTTGCCGACGGACCTGACTTTGCAGGACATCATGGGCGCCATAGCGGAGATGAAGACCTCGGTGGGTCAACAGTTTGATACCCTGGCGCATAAACTCGACGCGGTTCTCATCGATGTTAACCTTGTTAGGGCAGACCTTTCCAAGACAAATGCTAGGGTTGACTCTTTGGCCCACACCGCGTCGGGCCTCACGACTGAGGTGGCGGCCCTTGAGACGGAGGTGCGTCGGCTCCGGCAGGCCAGTGCGCTCACGGATCGGCGACTGGAGGATTTCGAGTGTCGGGCCCGGAGGAACAACGTTCGCATTATCGGGGTGCCTGAGGGACTGGAGGATTCCGCAGCGGATCTCTTTGTGGAGGATCTGATCTCTAATCGTCTGCAGCCTCGAGGTTTGAGTAAATTCTTTGCAGTGGAGAGGGCCCGTCAAGTTCCGGGTGGCAAGCCGAAGGTCGGAGCTCCCCCGCGGCCTCTTATTGCCCGTATCTTCAACTTTCGGGACAGGGATGCGATTTTACAAGATTCTAGAGTGCAGGGGCCGCTTAAGCTGGAGAACGTTGAGGTGAACTTCTATCCTGACTTTATGCAAGCGGTCCAGAAGCAGAGACTGGGTTTCATGGGCGTCAAGCGTCGCCTCCGGGATATGAACTTGAAATATGCCATGCTTTTTCCGGCCAGGCTGCGTGTGGAGTCCGAGGGTCGCTCTCATTTCTTTGACCGTCCGGAGACGGCTGGGGACTGGTTGGATAATTTGCCTAGGGGACATGATCGAGAGGGGATGGGGGCCGCGGGAGGAGAGTGCCCACTGGATCGGGCCTGAGGTATTGACACTGGGGCTAATTCCTGATGATGCCACTTTTCGGCTGTGCTCAGGGTTTCTTTGACTGTAGTGCCTTGCTCCCCCTCGCTGGGAGGTGGTGGTGTGTCTCGAGGGGGTTCTCTTTCCTCCTCTCGGGGGTCTTTGTAGTTTAGTTCATGCAAGGGCGACAGGCACACTGCAAGTTGGGGGGGCTTTTCGGGCTCATGCAGGGGTGCAGGGAGGGGGGAGTTTCGTTTGGAATGTTGGGTTGGGGTTGGGTATTGTTTGTTTGTACCACAAGGCAGAAATGTTGTTGTGTTATATTTATGGTGCTCTCTGGGAGGGGACTGATTGGTTTTGGCTGTGATGGGGGGTAGGGGACTGAGACTTCTTTCCTGGAATGTTAACGGACTGGGGGACAGGATAAAACGAGGGGTGGTCCTGCAGTTTTTAAAACGGATTTCACCTGATATTGTGTTCTTGCAGGAAACACACCTTATTGGTAATTCCTTCTGTGCTATGAATAGGCGGGGCTATCGCCTTGTGGCTCATTCGGGCTTCACCTCTGGTTCGAGGGGTGTGGGTATCATGGTTAAAACCTCGCTCCCGTTGGAGGTTGACGAGGTGCTCCATGATGACAGGGGGCGCTATGCGGCTCTGGTGGGTAGATGGGAGGGTAAAGTGGTTGTTTTGGTTTCGGTTTATGTCCCGCCGGGGTTGCAGACGACTACTTTTGCTGATTTGGGGCGCCTTCTTCTTGGGCTGCCGGAGGGGATTCTAGTGGTGGGAGGGGATTTTAACGCTGTGGTCTCCGGATCTGCGGATCGTCACCCGCCCAGGGATCTCCCCCGGGCCCAAACTTGGTTGTCTGGCCTCTTGGATACCCTGGGACTGGTGGATTGTTGGCGGCTAAAACACCCTGCGCAGGTACAATACACCTTTCATTCCGGGGCTCATGGTAGTCTCTCGAGACTTGATTATGTACTGATGCCAGCGGCGCAGGCGGGGAGGGTCGGGGAGGTGCGACATTTTGCTCGGGGTATTTCAGACCACTCCCCACTCTTATTACACTTTGATATTGTCTCGGGGATGGAGGGGAGGGTGGTCCCGATCTACCCCTGGTACCTGCGTAATCCCGCAATTCGCGCTGATTTGATTAAATCCCTTGAGCAATATTTTGGAGACAATGTGGGATCGGTCTCCTCTGCTGTTTCTCTGTGGGAGGCGTTTAAGACGGTACTCCGGGGGGAGGCCCTGTCCCTCATTTCCCATTCCAAGAGGTGTGAGCGGGAGGAGGTCACCCGTATCGAGTCTGAGATAACTGAGTTGGAGGGCGACCTGGATTGTGGTGTTACGGACGATAAGCTGCATGCTCTCCGACTCAAACAAGCGGACTACAAGGCCCTAGTCACCGAAGCGGCCAAGGGCATAAGTAGGGAGCAACAGGGGCGTCTGTATGACATGGGTGATAAGGCTGGAAAACTGATTGCGTGGCTGGATAAAAAGGAGAGAGCGAGTCGAGTTGTTCCGCTGGTCGAGAGAGTAGATGGGGTGTGTGTTACTGATCCGGTGGAAATTGTTGATTGCTTCCCAGAATATTTCCGCGGGGTGTATTCCCCGGTATCTTCTCGCTCGGAGGAGGATTCTTGCGACCTGCTTAAAGATATTGCGTTGCCCTCCCTCTCGGAGGAGGATAAATCGTTGCTGGACGCGACTCCGACATCTGAGGAGATCGCCCTAGCCATACGTTCAGTTGCCTCTGGCAAGGCCATGGGTCCTAATGGCCTTCCCATTGAGTTGTACAAATTGCGGCCGGATACATTGGCGCCGCATCTTCGTGATATGTTCCTCGAGGCCCGGGCGGCGGGTTCCCGCCGGACCAGCGTCTAGCCACTATTGTGGTTATTCACAAGGAGGGGAGGCCGCGTGATCGGGTCGCGTCTTACAGGCCCATTTCGCTTTTGAATGCGGAACCGAAAATTCTGGCCAAGGTGCTGGCTAATCGGCTGGTCAGCGTGGTGTGCGATCTGATCCATCAGGACCAATCCGGTTTCATCCCTCATCGCAACACCGCGCTTAACCTGCGGCGTCTGCATGGGGTGCTCTCGAGGGTTCCGTTCATACGCGAGCCGGCCATTTTGGCGTCCCTGGACGCCACTATGGCGTTCGTCACGCTTGAGTGGCCATATATCTGGGCGACGCTGGAGAAGTTCGGGTTTGGACCGGGATTCATTGGCTGGGTGAAATTGTTGTATTCCGGACCGCTGGCGCAGGTGGTGGTGAATGGTAGAGTGTCGGCTCCTTTTGAATTGGGCAGGGGCACGCGGCAGGGTTGCCCGCTGTCGCCTCTCCTCTTTGCGCTCGCCTTGGAGCCCCTGGCGGAGTGGCTGCGGTGGCACCCTTCGATTCATGGTCTCCGATGGACTCCTGAGTATGAGGATCGAGTCTCTCTCTACGCGGACGATATTCTTTTGTATCTCGCTTCCCCGCGTAAATCGTTGATTGTGTTAGTGGATGTACTATATTCCTTTGGCCGTAACTCAGGCCTAGTCATCAACTGGGCTAAGTCTTGTGTATATGTCCTCTCAGGGGAGGCTCCTATCCTCCCTCGGGGTTGCCCTATCCAGGTTGCTCAACAGGGATTTAAGTATCTGGGTATTTACATTACCCTGGACCCTGCGGCCCGATACACACAGAACCTACTCCCCCCCTCCAACGTTTGAAGGCGGACGTGGCGCGTTGGAGGCGCTTGCCGCTCTCGCCGCTTGGCCGGGCAGCGCTGTTTAAGATGATGTCGTTGCCACGGTTTTTATATGCCCTACAAAACACGATGGATGTCGTTCCGGCTAGTTACTTTCGAGAGGTGGAGGGTCTGCAACGCCAACTGTTTTGGGATGGGAGGCCGCGGATCGCCCTCGCGAAGCTGACGCTCCCGTGGTACGATGGGGGGGTCGCCCTCCCTGACATCAAACGTTATTACTGGGCCTCCCAGCTGGCTGCGATAAACCATGGGCTTTATGGGCCCGCCTTTGAAATGGACAAATTGTTGTTGCCGGGTGGCGACTACAATCGTGCGCTCTACTCTAGATCGCTCGACGCACGCTTGACGGGTCCGACGCGGGTCGCGGTACGGGTGTGGCATGCGGCAAACTCGGCGATGGGGTGGAAGGATCGGCTGACCCGGGCGACGCCATTGTATGCCTCTGAGCGACTGGGTTGTTTGTGGACGACGAAAGGCTTCGAGAAGTGGGACACGATTGGCATCAGTAGGGTTGGCGATCTTTGGACGAAGAAGGGATTTAAAACGTTTGATGTGCTGAAAGCGGAATACGAGTTGCATGATAGGGAGTACTTCCGGTATGTACAGGTTCGTCATGCGTTGTGTTCCGTATTCCCGGAGGTCGCGTCCATCCCGGAGTGCTCCCCTTTGGAAGATAGAGTGCTTGACGGACATGTACCGGATGGCACTATCTCACTGATCTATAAAAAGCTCATCAACGATCGATCGGGACTGCTGACCGCCCTTCGTGAGGCATGGGTCTCTGATGGACTGGAGCTGGACGACGAGGATTGGGTATCTGTGGTGGCCTCCCCGAAAGAGGTGGCCATACCGGCCCGCCTTCGTTTCGTCCAGCTCAAAATACTCCACAGAGTCTACGTTACGGGACCGGGCCTGATGCGTATGGGATATGCGGTGGATGGGATGTGTAAGCGTGGGTGTGGCTTGTTAGGGACCTTCTTTCACATTTTGTGGGAATGTCCGGAGGTGGCTCGATTCTGGCGCGGTGTGCATGCGGTGTTGCAAGCGGTCACACACGTTGCGCTGTTTCCCGAGGCCAGGAGGTGTTTACTGAATGTGTGGGAGCCGACTGATTACACGGTGACGCAAACGTGGTGGGTGACACTGGGATATATGGTGGCCAAGCGTGACATAGCACAATTGTTGGGCTCCCAGAGGTCACCCACGGTTTCGGTATGGAAGGAAAACATGGATTGGTGTATGTTCCGAGAAAAGGTGGTGTATGTGGCGAGAGGCAAGCCTGGGAAATGGGTAAAGGTGTGGGGCCCCTGGAACTCCTATTGCGGCGGGATTTGTACCCCACCACTGATGCCCGACTTGGCGGCGGCCCTGACTCCCTAGTCTGCACGTTTCCTTTATTCTGTGCTATCGTGACCACTCTGTCTCTGCCCCTGCCCTTCCCTCCCTCCTATTCTTGTAGGTTGATAGGACCCTCCCGAGGGGAGCACATAATGTTGCCTAGACTTTTGCCGCCTTGTGGGTTTGTTTTTCGTTTTTCATTTAAAATGAAACCGCCAATTGTGATGATTGGGCAATGTAGCCGCATGTGATATCTTTGATCTGTGGGACTCTTACTGCTTGCCGCTTGTGTTTATAAATGTGTTTTATGGTCTCACTGTTTACTAGCGGCCGGCCTTAAGGTTGTAGGCCCATACTTGTATATCTATTGAACTGTGTAATAAAGGTTTCAAAAAAAAAAAAAAAAAAGTGTGTATAACTAACTATAACTTACCTCTGTTATACCAAATTCAAGTGTATGATCCACCCCCAAATGTTTCAATTTCATGTTCACCCGCAATTTGATTGGGCCAAGCAGTGGGTCGAGGACATCACACCATACTAAGTGCAATATTTTTCTTTAGGCTATTGTCTAATTCTCCTCCCCTTAATTTTAATACCCACAAGCTTTATTCCCACAAGTATTTCATATGTGGATCGATAAGTCTTTATATATTGCTGCTCCTTCTTCCCCTCGTAGGGTCAAGAGTTGGGTTTCTCATGTCCTTGCTGGCTTAGGGTTTGGCAGTCAGTCAATTTACCTCACTTGTTCCAGGTCAAGCTGTCGTTTTGCGCATGTGTAGAAATCACAAGGGAACAGAGACGTGGTCACCCTCCAAGGCCCAAATACGAACTATTAATATAGTGAGAAAAGAACATGTTAGAATACAAATATAAATGAATTCACTGTATACCACTTACTTCTACTCTAATCCCATTTACTTAATACATCTTTTGCATTAATAGCTTAGTAGTACGTGCATGGGTTAGTTTCAGCACAGCATGCGCATTAGTGCGTTACTGAAAAGCGGCAATTTTAGAAGCTATTGCGCTGCTGCAGAGTTTTCCCCCCAAGTGACAGGAAACGTCATACTACGTAGATGTAGTAGACGCGTGCGTAGTAGAATTCCCGCGTTTTAGCAGCCATTTTAGGATACTCGGGTTATTCATTAGTGCAAGCACATAAGAAAGCTTCCCCTAGATATGAATGTAAAATGTGGTGCACTATTAGTACTCACAGATGGGTTGATTATAATGTTACAGGTTATTTGAGAGAATTGCATACGAGCAAGTTTCTCTTTATACGAAACCTTGCTCCATCAATCCCCTCTCTGATGGCATTTTATGCCATCACTAAATTCTATTAAATCAGATGCCAACTTTAGCATTCTACCATTTCAATGTCTTCAAATCTTTTATTCCTTCATTTATCTTTCCTAAATTGGAATCCTTTCATTCTTTTGTAGATATTTCCCTTCAAATCTTCAAGTCGTATTTCTTCTAATTTTCTTTTCCTACCCTTCTCATTCACTTCGTACCTTTTTCTTTTCCCACTGCATGTGCGGCAACACATTATCATCAAAACTAGCAAAGCTATGCCCATGATTGGCAATAATATTTGACCTAAAATACCTTTACCTATATTAGAAAACCAACTACTAATGGTGGAAAAACTATTTGTTATTTTCTTCCATACACTGTCAACCTCCAGTGGTTTCAGTTCCTCTTCCAAATGAGTAATGTTTTTAATATATCTTCCAATCTCTACACTCTTGTCAGGTATATACGTGCAACAATGTTGCGCTTTCAATATTTTACAGACTCCACCCTCTTTTCCCAATAAAATATCAAGGGCAAGTCGATTTTGCAAAACCATAGATCTGACAGTAACTAACTCTGTATTGATCAGTAAAAATCCTCCAGCAGTGTCAGTAGATAACCAATCAACTACTGTTGACAATTGACAGATTTTTCGAGAATTTAGCAGAACCCCCACTGAAGGTATCAATGCACCAAATATATCACCTATTATTTCAGAAAAACTAGCTCTTTTATATCTAGTTAGTCCACTACTGTCATTATTGTTTCCAGTGATTCTTTTAACATGATAAACTTTAGGAATACTATTCCGAAATAGCAACTTTCATACCAGTGATCAGGCAACCTAAAATAGGCTTTGTTTCCACAAATATAATAAATTCCAGGGAATACTGGATCCGTTCCTCCTTTTAGTGCCCAATCCCCAATTACTAAGACGTTATGTTCACATTCACTGGAACCAATAAACACGTTGTTATATTCAGTTTTAAGTCTATGGAGACAGATTTTCCCTTTCTTTTCAAAATCCAGGGACATAGCAGCATGAGTCTTGCCAGTTACTAAAAGATCTTTCCTTTCAGCCCATTTAGGTATCTGAGGTTTCGGTTCAGAGGGCCTTCTTTGGAAATCCTGTTTTCTACTAATATTCAAAAATATATTTTCTTCTTCGTGCAATTTACAGGTTAAGTTGTGTTTATGTGCATCAGCTATATCTATTGTCTTCATTGTTAGGAAATATTCACCGATGAATTGTGAGTCTCTAGTACTAAGGACAGGGTTCATGCTCTTTCGCATAGGAACTTCTGAAAATAATACATCTACATTCGAATAATAATACTGCAGTTTTCCAGTTCTATAGAATAAACTAGCTTGTACGCTACATGAAATTCCATATGTCAAGGGTAAATGATGATAAGTTACCCCTTCAGCTACTGAGCTTGGCAATTTCACACAAACGTAACAATCACTAACTTCCATCGTTTCTACATAATGTACTAAGAGATTTGCAAATGCATTTAAATCAGTTTCATTTTTACTTAAAGTGTGGTGTAAATCTAGCTCATCTGGTGTATCTAAGTCTACTCTATCTCCTTTAATGTTTGCAACTTCTGTATGTGTGTTAGTACTATTTTGTTTGTCAGTAACCATCAGGTAGGGAATAGCTATTGCTAATACTATCCATATCGCAAGGACTGATATTAAACTACAGATACAAATTTTAAAACACTTCTTTATACAGCTTTGTTTTGGGTTTTCAGTAACTTTATCATCAGATATTTTGGCCAAGAAGATTTGTCTCTTCTTTAATTCAGAACCTGGTATGAGATAACACCTCAAGCGTCTTCTCTCTTTCAAGTCGGTCACACTTCTTCCTCAATTTGTTCAACATTCAGCTCTTCATCACTTTCTTCATTTAAGTCGAGGTTTTCAAAGTCTTCAAGAATAACATATGTCCATTCAGGACCCTTGAACTTGTTATTCAATGTCTTTAATCTTTGACTCCTTCGCTTTGGTATTACCTCGGAAGGTCCAGATGGGATATTTACTTCATTTACTTGATCAGGTTCTTCACCGATTGTCTTAAGTTGATATCTCAGTCTCTTGATAATTCTTGTCCACTTATCACCTTTTCGACTTTTCCTAAACTTCATTGCACTGCCAGGTTCTTCAAGACTCCTCTTATTTTCTTTAGACTTTGGCACAACTTGATCAGCTTCGTCTTCTGATTTCCTCTCTATCTTACCTTGTCCAGGGCTTAATATTTTGGCATGTTCTACCTGAATGGGTTCATCTACCTCGATCTGACCCTGTTCAGGATTAGTGATGTCTGTTTTTTCTTCTGTATCCTGTACTTGCGTTTCTATGCCTATCTGGTCCTGTTCAGGTCTTTTTTCCTTTTTACCTTCTTCTGCCTGAACGTTTTCTCTAAGTCCTAACTGTCCCTCCTCAGACTCTGGAATGAGGCTTTGAGTTTCTTCTGTCTGAGTACATTGTTTTCTCCTTAGCTGTTCCTGCTCAGGCTCCCTAACAGTCTTTTCCCTACTTTCCTGAGCGACATCTTCTATACCTGACTGGTCCTCACTCTTCTCCTGTCTATCTAACTGTGTTTGACTTCTAGTTCTTATAAGTACTTCAGGTATGTCCACCACTGGGATCCAGTCATCCTGATAAGTGCTCGGTTGATCTTGGGCAGCTACTTCAGGATCTTCTATAGGAAATTCTTCAGCTGCACAACCTTCAGAAACATCAATTTCTCGCTTCAACTGAAACTCTTCTTCTTCAGGAGCTGGTACCCTTTTGGTATGGCTTGCATGAATCCAATTTGGCAACCCTGCACACTTAACAGCGGTTGAGGTAGTCAAGATAACTTGATGCTGTCTATCCCACCTTGGTGCCAGGCACGATTCTCGAGTGTGATTCTTCACAACTACCCAGTCACCAGGATTCAAATCATGTGAGTGGCTCAGCTGTCTGTTAAAAAGCGTCTTCCCCAACCTGATGAGAGATAGAACGCACTCTGTCAGCCAACTCTTTGCAACACTCCAAAACCAAGTCATCAGTTATATTCAACAGCTTGTATCCTGGTACACATGCTTGTCTCATTGCTCTTCCCATGACTATTTCATGGGGACTCAATGCAGTGTTTCTGTCTGGAATACTTCTGAGTCCCATCAGAACAAGAGGCAAAGCATCAGGCCATTCCAGTGGGGTGGATGCACACACCTTTCCGAGTCTTGACTTAATTGTGCCATTCAATTGTTCTACCACTCCAGAAGCCTCTGGACGGTAAGCGCAGCGCAATTTTTGTTCGACTTTGAATGCTTCACAGATTAGTTGAATTATTTCATTATTAAAATGAGATCCTCTATCTGATTCAATCGTTACTGGAAAACCAAATCTGGGAAAGAGTTCTCTTAATAAAAGTTTGGCCACTGTCAAGCTGTCATTTCTTCGGGTCCGGTAGGCCTCCACCCACTTTGAAAATAAACAAACTATGACAAGCACATATTTAAGCCCTCAACAAGCAGGTAGTTGAATGAAATCTAATTGGAGTCTCACAAAAGGACCTTCTGCCTTTCCAATCTTGTTTAAGGCAATCTTATGTCTTGCACAATGTTGGGCAACCTGGTCAGCATATCGGTTACCGGCTGTCACATAGTCATTTCCTGATTGGTGAGCAGCGCACTGAACCACGGCCACCTCTTTTGGTAATTGAATTGCCTCCAGTAATTCTTTCACAAAAATTCAATTTTTAATAGGAGTCCCTGAAGAAGTCAGGGAATCCCTCTGCATCCACAGTTGGCCAAAATCATGCACAACCCCATAACCATATTGACTGTCACTAAATATGGTTACTCTTCAATTTTTCCCAATTTTGCATGCTTTAATTAAGGCGAGCAATTCAGCAACTTGTGCAGATTTGACTTCTGGTAAATAGGATGCTTCAACTATTCCAGTTAATGTACATACAGCGTAAGCAGCACTTAATCCTCCCTACTCGTGTCTCATGCATGATCTTCTACAAACAGCTCATGTTCTGCATTTTTCAAAGGTTCTTCTTGAATGTCAGGACGTGGTTTGGTACTAAGTTCAGTCACATCAAGACATTCATGCTCAACATCATCTCTCATCTCTCAGGCAAATAAGCTTTCAGGAGGCACACTGACAGTGTACCGCCTAAAAGGAGTGCCCCTGATGGCGACCGTCTAGAGGGGGGAAAGGTAGTCCTATGGACCCCCTAGACATCCCCTTGCAGACAGGTGAAGTCACTTACTGCACCCGCCTGTAAGGGGATCTCTAATCCCCTTTAAAAGTGCAGGCGGGTTGCAGCCTGCACAGTGAAACACGGAGCGGCTGCTTCAAAGCTGCTGTGTATTTCACTTAAATGCCCTGCCCCCAGGGCAGCACGAGTTTACAGTTGCCGTGGGGCCAGCGCATTCAATGTAATACAGCACACTCTCCTTGTTAGTGCTAAGTGCGCTTTTAGAAAGGTTTGCTCAGCACTAACAAGGAAAGTGCACCATATTCTATAATATGGCCCCATATGTGGAATGCACAAACCATGTCTGAGCAAGCAGTGTAAGAGGATAGAAACTACCAGTTAATGTTCCAAGTAATCTCAATGATTTGTGTAGTGACAACCTGCATGATGGTGGGAAAACCACTGAGATCCAGACCCAAAGTCTTTGACTAATGGCCTCCCAGAGGTGAGGGGACATCACCTACAAAAAGTCTCCAACTATCTACTGGAAGAAGTTCTAGGTCTTCCCTGGTAAAGGAGTCTCCCGGGCCTGCTGTGAAAAGAGTGCTGGAGGCATCCAGCTTGGAGGAGTCTGCCTAGAAAAAGAAACCCGGCTGCAACTGCTTGATGGAGGAACTACCTAGATGAGTAGAGTGACCAATAAAGAAGTTGCCAGCTTATAAGAAGTACATGGCAGGCTGTGTCTAGAACTGTGGTGAGCTCCCTGTCCCTGGGATTTTTGTACCCATTTACTCTCATCAGGCCACAAGGTATTACTCCTGCACCTCCCTCGTCTGGGAGCGATCGAAGTGGTGCCCAGCATGGACCATTGGTGGGACATTGCAGGAGCACATGTGGCTTAAGTAAGTTTCTCTGTGTCCCTTACTGGTGTCATACTTCACCATGAAGAAGTGAAACTGCATCTTGTAGTCACAGTCAAGAACTGAATTGTGCTTAGAAAGCTTTTGGGACCTAAAGGATATGGCAAATCACTGCCCATGGTTCTCAGTATGACTCACCTCTACTGGCACTGGTCCATGTATCTTGCAACATTGGAAATGCCTTTAATGATGTGCCAATGATCCTGTGAATTTACCTCAAGCTCCATGGGTTGGCTGTGCACCTTCTGTTTGGCTGGGTGGTTTTCTTTTAGCCTAAACCTTTTTGTGAACTGTGACTGCTCTTCCTCACAAGAGATTGTTTTTCTTGATAAATAGTTGAATGTAGGACGTCTTTAAGGCTTATCAAAATGTGTCTGATGATAGAGTCCGGTTAATGATGATCACCATTGGGGTTGCAACTGCAGTAGAGAAAAATATATTCTTGAAGGGCTGCTGCAGGCAGGGGTATGATGGTGAGCCTCCAGATCCACTAGCATTGGTAAGATCAAAGCTGAGAATATCTTGAGCGCAACAAGTGTTGTAGGTCTGTTTGTCAGCTAAGTCTTCTGAATCTTTATCTCATAGAACTGGAGGGCTTTCGGTGATGAACTGCAGTTTGCCGAGTTCTGGAGGTAGAAAGAGACTGGAAAGTCTTATTCATATTTCAGTATAATACAATGCAACTTGTTAATATACAAACATTTTATTTGGCTGCCACAATCCCTGCTGAGCGTTCTTCACCAAGCACTCTTCACCCATAATATTAAAAAGATAGCATTCAATCACCTCTTGCGCTCTCTGGCACTGCCCTGCAGGTTCTCAATCGGTCGCCCTCTTACAAGCCCTGTTATTCAGATTTGGCCCAGCTATTACCATGACTTCATATTTTCCTTGAGCAAAATCTAGTACTACAGATAATTTGGTTGCACTTACTATGATTATTGAGAAATGTCCCTTTAAAAAACAACTACTGTACACCTGTTTTGTGTAACCGAAATCTTCTGTGGAGAAAATTGGCCGGTTGGCACATTCCCACAAACCTGCTACGTACCATCCAACTAGTATATTTGAAAAACTGGGCAATGGTCAAACTTAGCCTGAATAAAGGCTTATCATTCAAAATATCAATCAAGAGGGGTTTGAAGGAATGGGTGTGTCCTTGGTCCAATGCTTTTTAATCTCTTCATAGCAGACCTAAGTCTCCACCTAGATGCAGCCAACTCTCCTACTCCATGTTTGGGGCATTGTCAAGTATCTTCACTACAATATGCAGATGATGTAGTCCTTATTATTGTGTCTGGAATCGGACTGGAGAATTTACTAAATATCCTGCACACCTACTGTACTGAAAATGAAATGACTGTCAACCTTACAAAAACTCAGGCTGTGGTGTTTGGCAGGGCGTTCGACAAGAAAGGGAGCTAGTCCCTGGGTGGAATCCCGATCTGAAGAAGTTCATGTTACAAATACCTTGGAGTCTGGTTGCAAGATTATTTGTCTTATCACTTACATTTCAGTTAATTAAAGTTAAGGATCACTTTCTTGATTGCAGCATTCCAATCTTTATATTGAAAATTACAAAGTCCGTCTCTCTTGCCTCTTCACACATTAATAAGATCCAAATCAGCTTTGAAACAGAAGCCTTTCTGGGAAAGTTTGGGGGTCTTATCTATGAGAAGTGACACATCACTGCGTGAAAACAGCGATGCATCACTTCTCAGTGCGCCCTCCTTGTGACATGATGGATGTGTCATATTTACTGTATGACGCATCATGTCGCAAGGAGTTACAGATACGTCAGTATTTCTACGTATCTGTAGGCGTAAAAGTGACGTATTGCTGGGGTCTGTCGAAAGCAGAAGCAACTCCAGCAATGTGTCCTTTCACATGGGACAAGCCCCATGTGAAAGGGCCTGCGCCAGTCTTATGCCTGCTGTGAAGCAGGCGTAAGAGATTGATGCAATGGTGTCCTAGAAGTGGCGCACTGAAATATCACAGATTTCAATGCGTCACTTCTATGAGGCTTTTTGTGGGTGAACGCCCACCCTGCATACATTATACCTGGTGCAGGTATAAAGTGGCGCAGGGATTTACAAAGTGACGCATCTGCATAAATGCGTCACTTTGTAAATAGGGCGCAACATGGTGCATTATTTACGCCGCTGGTGCATCACAAAAAGTGATGCACCGGCGGCCTAAAAGTGACACAAGGCCTCATAAATAATGCCCTGGGTTTTTTCTTAACTCTGCACTAGGCAAGGTATTCTGCCTCCTTTTTCACCTTCCTCGAAATGCATCTTTAGCCCACATCCGGTTGGAATTTGGCCTAATTAGCCAAAAACTAGCAAACAATTGTCTACATACTTAAGTATATGTTGCTATTAAAAATCTCAGACCAAGCAACATTACGTGGCCTGCTATGGAAAGAAATTCAAACTGGCTTTTGACATAATAAAACAGTTAGACACAGGCATTTGAGCAGGCCCTGAATGACTTAAATGCAAAATAGCTATGGGAACAGATATTATCTCACAACTTCTTTAAAATAGACCTAAACAAACAAATAAACATTTTTGGAACAGGAATAAACAAGATTTTAGGAAAAGAAGCCATGCATGGATGACTCCTATACCAACCAACCAACTCATATCAAGGAAAAAGGTTAGACCTCATTATTTCTAAAGAGCAGTCTATTTCCATAGATTCCATTACCCCTAGTGACTGGTCCGACCACCACTGCATCCTCTTTTATATCAACAGGGAGGTATTGATGAGGAAAGCTCATCCACTAAAATCTAAGATTTGGAAAAGGGACTTAAGAGCAATAAACTCTGACGAACTAGCTACCCATTGTAAATCTGACCTCGCCTTCCAAGCTGACATGGTTGAGGTACAATCACTCACCGATGCCTACAATTCAACCATCTCCAAAATCACGGAGAATATTGCTCCACTCCAATACAAAAATGCTTCAACAAAAATGTCCAAACCTTGGTATAACGAAAACTTAAACTCAGATCGCCGCAACCTTAGGGCATTTGAGTGGTCCTGGCAAGTTAATCCCTCTTACGACCAACTTAAACTCCTTAGAGATGCCAGGAGCCGCTACAACAAACAAATCAAGAGTGCTAAGGTGACTTACTTCAGACACCAACTGGATCAAGCGGCAAACCGCCCCAAGAAACTTTTCGAATTGGTCAAAAACAATCAGTTGTTTGGTCTAACCAATCTGATCCTGGTGGCAACCCACCCTCTTGCGATGATCTTGCCACCTTCTTCATGGAGAAATCAAGAATCATCTCCTTTGACCTCGCCTCTAAGAAGGCTCTACTACCTTTTTCCATTGCTGCCTCACCCATTGACTCCTCTGTAAGGCTTAAATCGACCTCCACGATCTCCAAGAACAATGCATCATGGGGCACCTTTACCACATTTACTGAATATGATATCTTCAAGATTCTTCAGAATATCAACCCTTCCAACCATTTCGGCGACCTGCTGGACCCTTCTATCTTCAAAGAAATCAAGAATGCATTGATCCGCACATGGACTAGGATTGTAAATGCTTCCCTATCACAAGGAATGATCCCAGAATGCCTAAAAGCAGCTCAGGTAAACCCAGACTAAAAAAACCTAACGCTGACAAATCTGATCTCAATAACTTCCACCCCATTTCCAACATCCCCACTTTAGAGAAACTACTAGAAAAATGTGTGCAATCCCAACTCTGTGCTCACATAGAGAATTACCAACTTCCAGACCAGCATCAATCGGGCTTTAGGAAGGGGCACAGCACCGAATCGGCTCTCACTCACGTTTTTGATGACATTTTAATAATGCTCGACCAAAATAAATCCTGCCTCCTGATTCTGCTCGACCTTTCCTCCACATTTGATACGGTTAATCATGACAACCTCCTATCCATCTTGCAAAATAGAATGGGTTTTTCTGATCAGGTGTTACAATGGTTCTCATCCTTCCTTCATCACAGAACTCAAAGAGTCAAGGCAAACCACTCTCTCTCCCAGCCCTCTCCCGTACTCATAGAGGTCCCCGAAGGATCCGCTCTATCTCCTATCCTCTTCAACCTTTTCTTGGAACCTCTTGCACAGTCTCTAAATTCCATGGACATTCTCTTCCACATGTATGCGGACGACACAAAACTATATCAGAAAATCTCATCCTCGGAAAACATCATCTCACTCAATACTACCCTAATGTTTACTCAAAACTGGTTAACGGAGAATCATCTCCTGCTCAACACTTCTAAAACGGAATTCCTGCTCATCTCCCCTCCGAACATCCCCAAGCTAGACCTC
This sequence comes from Triturus cristatus, assembly GCF_964204655.1. Lineage (NCBI taxonomy): Eukaryota > Metazoa > Chordata > Amphibia > Caudata > Salamandridae > Triturus > Triturus cristatus. The sequence continues at coordinate 1,150,572,567 of NC_140581.1, read as the reverse complement.
TGGCTGAGTCACCACACTGCTTTCAACTGTACTCCTCTCATCGTAGACACTGCCAAGTCTCTCGGTATAACCATGGACAAGCACTTGAACATGAAAGGTCATATCAGCAATGTATGCAAAGGAGCTAGCCACTTGATGAGATCACTCAGAAATATCAAACCTTTCCTTCCTCCAAATGATTTCAAGCAAGTGGTCCAAGTGCTTGTCTTGCCGAGGTTAGACTATGGCAGTGCTACCCTCTGTGGCCTTCCCAAATACGCCCTGGCTCCACTATTGGCTTCACTTAACTCAGCTTCTAGACTGGTTACAGATACCAAGCAAAAAGATCATATATCCCCAGTCCTAAAATCCCTCAATTGGTTGCCCTTCGAAGCACGAATTCAATTAAAGATTGCTGTTCTTACACACAAAGCCCTTCACCTTAACACTCCTACGTACCTTGCGCAAAAACTTAAACTATCCTGTGGCGTAAGAGCTTCAAGAAGCGCCTCTACCCTCCTCCTGAAACCACTCACCCTTATTAAAAAGAGAAGTTGTCTCCGAGCCTTCTCCGGAGCTGCCCCTAAGATTTGGAACTCTCTTCCACCGGAAGTTCACAGAATCTCCTCATTGACGGCTTACAAAGTGGAAGCCAAAAAAGTCCTAATGAACAAATTTGTACCCTAATAGGGTTAGACTCACGGGCCCATTGACATTGCTCCTGCTGCCTTTGTTCTTACATTTGATACAGCTCCCCCTTATTGTACACTGTATCTCACCCTTGCTGCCCGCCTACACCTGTTTATTGTATTATCCTCCTAATTGTCTTTTGCACTGTATTTTCTTTCTCTCCCTTCTTCTTATGGATATTGTTATATATATATTGCTTTTGTCCTTCCTCCCATCATATTGTAAAGTGCTCTGTTATCCCTCGGGATCTTGTTGGCGCTATATAAAACTTTATAAATAAATAAAATAAATAAATGAATATAAGCAGCCCCATCTGCGGCCAAATCTAACAGTTTTACTTAGAACCCTCTACAAAAATAAGCTGCTTCATCTTCATTTTGATCAGTGTAAACAATTGACTGCCTCCCCAAATGGTGCCCTAGACCTCTCATTACCCAGCATTCTAGGAATATCAGTTAGAGCAGACCTTGAAAAATCCCACCCAACGGCCTGACACCAAATTTAGTGTGTCCTCTGAAGCGGGTTCTCCAACATGCATTTCATCATCTAATCAGCATAGTCTAAGAGGGCATAAAAAGAAAGAAGGAAAGAAAGATAGGATTGCATAAAAAATTGAAAGAATAGAAGACAAAATGCAAAAAGAAAGAGGGAAAGAAAGAAAAATTGAAAGAAGGCAAAAAGAAAGAAAGAAGTAACAAAAAAGGAGATAAGGCAAAAAGAGAAAACAAAGAAATGAAGACAAAAAAAAGAAGGAGAGAAAGGAAGAATGAAGGGAAAATAAAAGATGAAACAATAAAGAAGGAAAACATAAAAGAAAGAAGGCAAACAGAAAGAGTAAAATAGGTCAAAAAGAAAGGACAATGGTTCGAAGGAAAAAAGGAAGGAAGAAAGATGGAAAAATATAAAAGAAAGAAGGAAAAAAGGTAAAAAATAAAAAGAAGTAATGAAGGCAATAAGGAACAAGCATTTGCAATGCAATAGGTCTCGCATTATAAAAGTGTGAGCAGCTGGCATTGCTAATAATAATGCAACACTAGCTATTGGCTTTGTAAATGATAAATAAATGCCATTATGTGTTTGTTTTATAAAATAGATTAAAAAAGGCATTGTCATGAACAATGCCAATAGCTTAAACTTTTGCAAATGCGAGACCTATTGCATTGCAAATGCTTGTTCTGTGTGCAGCCCTAATTTCCTTTCCTCTGCGTGGGTAAAGACAAGCCAGCCATCTGTTCTGGGAACGTGGTCCTACGTAAACATGTCACCTTGCAGTCAACGTGGCGCTGGCTGGTTCCTGAAGAGCTCTTCTTAGGAAAGCACTTGCTGCTTCTTCAAATGACCAACTTCTTTTCTGCTAATTTTTATAGGTTTAGGGACGTTTCGTAAGAAATACTGTTCTTGTATATTTTTCTCTTTCGAGTTATTGAACCTATTATTATTCAGAGATCTAGGCAAACGTGTACAGACTAATGGAGAATTATGTACTTGGAAGCATCAGTGCTTTAAATGGAAAAAAAAATAAATGCAGGCACTAACTAAATGTAACAGAAGGGGCGAAGCTAAGGGCGTGGCTTGGAGACAAGCAGTTAATTTGATATGTTCTTGGTGTGAAACGGTGCACAATTACGCAGCAACAGTTCTGCTATTTGTAGAGCATTCTTTTTGTCTATGTATTTGTTGTTAAATGCATATAATTGCACAAACATTGCAATGCACACACATTTTTATATTCACTGAATACCAGCGTATGCCCAGGACATTTGACAAACCATGGAAATATTTCTTGATTAAAATATTTTCCCTGATCTTTAAGGTGGAAATGTCCCTGGTTAGCTCAAAAAGGCACACAAACCCACACTCTCAGATATTCACCAAGTGGTATGCAAGCAAAATAAGCATACACAGATAAAAGCACAGATACTCACCCAATTATATGCGTTTCCACACAAGCCGGTACAGAAAAACGAAAGGAACAGAGGGCAGAAAGGCATGAAAAACGAGTGGCACAGAGGGCAGAAGGGCACAAAAAAACGAGTGGAACAGAGGGCAGAAAGGCACAAAAAAAAAAGAGGGAAACGAGTGGAACAGAGGACAGAAAGGCACAAAAAAAGAGTGGAAAACGAGTGGCACAGAGGGCAGAAAGGCACAAAAAAGAGTGGCGCAGAAGGGCACAAAAGACGAGAGGAGCAGAGGGCAGAAAGGCACACAAAAAACGAGTGGAACAGAGGGCAGAAGGGCACAAAAACGAGTGGAACAGAGGGCAGAAGGGCACAAAAACGAGTGGAACAGAGGGCAGAAGGGCACAAAAACGAGAGGAGCAGAGGGCAGAAAGGAACAAAAAAAGAGGGAAAACGAGTGTAACAGAGGACAGAAAGGCACAAAAAGAGGGAAAACGAGTGGAACAGAGGGCAGAAAGGCACAAAAAACGAGGAAAAACGAGTGGCACAGAACAAGAGCGCACTGAAGCTGACGAGGAGGGAGTGGGAGGGGGGAGTGGGGGCGGGCGCAGTGGTGCGGGCTGCAGTTGTAAAAGGCAGGGAGAGGGTGAGATTGAGGAAGGGAAAGATAGGGATCAAAGGAAAAAACAAGGGGGTGGCAAATGGTGTGCACTTTGATGTCCTCAGTGGCCCCGCGGCTCACTGAGGACATCAAAGCAAGTGATCAGGCAGTGCTTTTCAGGCTGCCAAATGGTGCGCGCGCCCAGGGCACATGCACTGTATTTGGAGGCCTGAAAAGCACTGTTTGCACTTCCAAAACTCGCTTACTATAAGTCTCGCCAGAGCAGCGCCAAAGCGCTGTCTCAGACGAGACCTAAAAAAGGAAGAAAGAAGGCAAAAAAGAAAGAAGAAATGAACAAACTAAAGAAGGCAGGAAATAAAGATGCAAAAAAGAAAAGACAAAAGGAGACAAAAGTAAAGAAGGCAAAAAAGAAAGAAAGGAAAGAAGGAAGGAAAAAAGGTAAAGAAGGCAAAAAAGAAGGAAATAATAAAGTAGGCACAAAAAAGAAAGAAGGAAAGAGGACAAAGGAGAAAGAAGAACAAAGAAAGAGGGAATGAAGGAAAAGGGGGTTAAGGAAAGCAAAACTGAAAGAAAGAAGGAAAAAAGTAAGAAAGAAAAAGAAAGTAAGGAAAAGAAAGGGAGAAATTATGACAGAAGAAAAGAAGGCTGGAAAGAAAGGAAAGAGAGAAGGGAAGAAAAAAAGGAAAAAGAGGAAAAAGAGGCAAAACAGAAAAAAAGGGAATGATTAAATGAAACGATAAAAGAAGGTAAGGAAGAAAGAAGGAAAAAGGGCAAAAAAGAAAGAAAGGAAAGAAAGCAGTTAAGACAAAAGAAAATAAGAAAAGAAAATAAGAAAGAAAGTGGGTTCACTGTTTAAAATATTGGATACTAAACAAATTACACCCACCTATGTTTAAATTAAACTGTTACAAATGTGCTACAAATAAAACGTGATAAATTTGGGTTTCTTCCTAAGCAAAGGTGAAATGGAGTGCAGGAACACAATATGGCATGTTGTGAAATGGCAACAGTCCACTTCCAAAAGAATTTACAACCGCTTGGAAGGGGACATGAACTGATAAAGCTGGAATATGCCCTGTGCTCACTTCAAATGCGTCCTACTATCCATTATGCAACACTGGTACTAAAGGTAACTAAATCAACTACCTTGTTTGCTGATGTGCTGATTGTGAAAGAGAAAAATGTAGTCACTCAAAGTGACATGAACAAGGGGCTTAACTAGGCTGATCCATTGTCCCATGCAGCAGTGGCATAACAAAACTCGAGGGGGCCCCCCTGCAAAGAATCACATGGAGGGACTCCCTTCAGGGCTTTAAGTGGGCCAGGTTTGTCCGGGTCTGAGCACCAGCAGTTATTTTCAGGGGGCCTTGAAATGGGTCTCTATCGGGCTCTATTTTCGGGCCTCGCAGAGGTAGTCTGTTTTCTTTTTTTTTCTGGACTGCAGTGAGAGCATGCACAGTGATGTGTGCATGCTCGGATGTCGTGTGAAGTTGACAAGTGGAATATATTCTCTATCGGCACAAGGATCCCCATGCAGAGGCGCAGCTAGAGACACATTTTTTTGGGGGGGGGTTTACTAAAAAAATCAGGGGGGCTGACTCTTCCGGCAATATGCAGAGTGGAGCTGCAGGGGCTCTAAGAAGGGGTGAAAAACAACAGATCCTCATTAACAAGTATATAGGGGCTCATTTATGAGCCCCTGCGTCACTTTTGCGCCACCGGTGCGTCACTTTTTGTGACGCACCAGTGGCGTAAAACATGCGCCATGATGCGCCATATTTACAAAGTGACGCATCTACCTAGATGCGTCATTTTGTAAACCCCTGCGCTACATTATACCTGCGTCAGGTATAATGTATGCAGGGTGGGCGTTCCCACGTAAGTAAGCATCGTAGAAGTGACGCAGTGAAATCTACGAGATTTCACTGCGCCACTTCTAGGGTGCAAATGCGTCAATATCTTGCGCCTGTCTCACAGCAGGTTTAAGACTGACGCAGGCCCTTTCACATGGGGCTTACCCCATGTGAAAGGATACATTGCTGGAGTTGCGTCACTTTTGTGACACACTCCAGCAATGCGTCACTTTTGCGCCTACAGATACGTCAGAAATACTGACGTATCTGTGACTCCTTGCGACATGATGCGTCATACTGTAAATATGACGCATCATTGGAGTCGCAGGGAGGGCGCAGTGAAAAGTGACGCATCACTGTTTTCACGCAGTGATGCGTCACTTTTCATAAATGAGGCCCATAGTCTTTTTAAAGACCTGTGAAGTACTCGTGTGCAGCTCTGTGTGTGCCTAGGAAGCTCTCTCAACTGGACTGACACACACGATGGGGGAGGGGGGAGTTTTCCCTTTGATTCTGAGCTACATCACCCTCAGCTGCTGCACTCACAATTCCCGGCTTTCAACCAATCAGATCATGAATTTCACTGAACATTATTCTCGGCCATAACCCCTTTGGTGCTGATTGCGTCCTGCACTTACATTATAAGACAGAATAAAAGGGTTTACAACTTTTACCAGCTAATGCGCTTTCCTATTTATTAAGTGAATGAATAAATATCTGTTTCTTCCAGTCACCCGCATGATCCTCTCCGGATGTCTACAGTCTGTTTAGTACGGAGGGGCCGGCTTCTTTGGGTGCTTCTCGCTTGCTATGGAGGACCTGGAATCTATCTGGCTGGTCCAGTCACCAGGGGTGTGGGAGGGGGATGTACTGTCTGCATCAATGTGTAAGCAGGGGTGGTAACAGCTAACGTACAGGCTGAAATAGACCCCATCCCTCAGTGTAATGTGCACGCTGCAGGTGGACTAACCGGAAACTGAGTACGATTAAAACTATTTGGCTTCCAGCTGCTTATTGAGTCTGAATTGGCTGTCAGCCAAGGTCGGATTGATAAGACAGGCACTCAGGCAGGGAGGGATGGGCCGGTGACTGAGAGCCAGTTGTGAGCCGGTCTTTTAGATGCCATGTTGGCCCTTTTGGTGTCTTTCCGTATCATTGTCCTACGCAGCCCGAAGGGGGCCTGAACGGCCTCGCTGGGGACAGTGGTCTCTGCTCCTCTCTCCCACCCAGATGGAGGCCCGCACTGTTCTTCCCCGTCCCCTGCCGGGCCGGCTTATTCCTGTGCGGGACACTGGTCCCTACAGCCATGATGTCATGCCAGGTGAGCCACGTTGTAGGAGGACTCTGTGGCATGTTTTGATGGGGGTGGTGGCTTCGTTAAAACTCACCCCTGTGAAGCTGCATTGCCTTCTGGGAGCAGTGCTTCTAGTAATCTCAGCCTCATGTGAAGCCACCCTAAACGGGAGGTGTCTGCCTGGGCATTTCCCGGGATGATGACACCGGTCTTGGGGTACTGGAGAGGGTGTACGGCGTCATCCATACATAGCCTTGCTGGAATAAGGAGGGGCGAGAGCGAGTCTGAGCGGGGAATTCCAAATCTGATGACACTCTGAGGAGTCCTAGAGCTGACGGCTTGTCAGAACAGGGGGGCACTGCTACACTAGTTATCTATATTTAGACCACGCCCCTAGTTAGATAGGCCACACACCTTTGAGGTTTGCCCCGCCCCTTTTAGAGCAGTTTTTTTCCCACTTAAAGCCCTGCCCCCCTTTCTGCTCATTCAGGAGCTCTCAGGCCAGTATACTTTGCTGGGGGCCTCCTGGAGCTCGGCCCCCCACCCTCCACTGCGGGGTCTGCGGGGGGGGGCCTTTATTACGCCCCTGCCATGCAAGGTGCTGTAGGGGGCAGAGATAAAATGTGAATAATGCAACAACAGACCAATATGTGTTGAGAGTTGGCTAAGTATATTATACATATTATTTTAGCAAAGTTAAATGGTGAAGGCTATTGCCGGACCTGAAAAAATAAGGAATTTAAGATGTAATTCCAGAGCTGCGATGAAGTGAACTGATAAACCGCATTGATCTTTCAATTTTGAGGTCTTTGCAACGCCTTAATTCTTCAAGTCTGCTCAGTCAAGACAGGAATATCTCAAAGTACGCTGATACTATTCATCAATAAAGAGTTTTTTTCTTCTATAGTTAGTACCTGTTACAGCTATGAAGTGTCACTTTGTAATACATTAAAAAAAAAAACATTTTAGCACAACACTTAGCAAGTTTTCCTTGTAACTATCACATTGATTGACCTTGACACACGTTACCAAAAATATAAGAGACGTGAATGGGTAGATAGATGATGTGGCATAGCGGCCGGAACTGCTGACTTATCGGGAAACCCGGTTCGAATTTCAGGCTCAGCTCAACATCCTGTGATTCTCAATAAACCTTAATATGCATAACGTGCTCCCATACCATCAGCTCGAGTTTGCAATATACAAAACTGCAAAATAGCAATAAAAATTAAACCAATGTGCAATCAACAAAGGATTTTGATCACCTAAGAGTATCGTAAGAGCACAGAAAGCCTTTCGCGCACCAGAATTTCGCATTCTGGTTCAAAATGCATTTAGGATTGAGGAAAACCTGCTGTGATGGGTTTCCGGGTTCATATATTTAGGGTTGGGGGTGTACCAGGAGTTATTAATACACATTTTGCTGTGCTTGGAATCATGCTTAAACTTCCTTTTCCATTGGGGTGTAGGGGAAATGTTTTCCTTACAATAAACAATGTTTTCTGTATGGAGCTACGGGGAGTAAATCTTAGGTCTGGCTTTGATATAGCAATGCGTAGAAACATAGGCACGCACAAGTACGCATGAATGCAAATCTGAATTTGCATGTGCTGACACACTGAAGGGTGAACAACCTTTACAACGCAACTGTTACAACGCACTACACTTACAACAAAATTTTTACACAACGCAACATCCACTACAACGCATTCCATAACATAGCATGACAAGACAACACATGTTTAAAAACTACCTTTACAACGCATTCCATTACATCGCATACTACCTTTACAACGCATACCATTACAACGCAATCCAACACTTACCCTACTGTTGCACCCCCTGGAGTTAGAATAGTAATTTTTACCCCTATACTATGCGTTGTAATGGTATGCGTTGTAAAGGTAGTATGCGATGTAATGGAATGCGTTGTAAAGGTAGTTTTTAAACATGCGTTGTAGTGTCATGCTATGTTATGGAATGCGTTGTAGTGGATGTTGCGTTGTAAAAAATGCGTTGTAAGTGCATGCGTTGTAAAAGTGTGCGTTGTAACAACATACATCCCACTGAAGGCTTACCTACTGCCGCTGCCACTGTTTGTTTTTCCAAAGACCGTCTTTCAAACCAAATGCCTACATATTTAACTAATGGCAGAACAAGGTTTGAGAATGACAGCCATTTGACGTGCATTCCCTGCCCAGCCTTTTGTACCAGTTTTCTCACTGTATGGAAGTAACAGTTAATTTGCAGAATGCACGGAAGAAGTTGAGGTTGCAGACTAAATTGAAAAAAAATTCTGAACTAGCAAATGTTAACACCACTTCGTTCATTGTGAAATTCGTGTGGTAACTGTTGCTTTCACAATCTCGCATCATCCCTTCATCCTAATGTGTAAAGGTTCACTGTCACGTCAATGCCAGACAAAATGTGGCACACAATAGCCAACTATACGGCGCATGGCACTCTGTGTGCTTCAAACACACAACATATGTACAAACTGCCAGATTGGCCGAGGGGCCGGATTTCCAAGTTCCAGCTGTGGGCTGCTTTTTTGGCAGCCTGGATGGCCGATTTGGGATTTGTCTGGTGTGTTCGGATTTTACCAGCGGCCCAGTGGGGCCCTGAGTGGCCTTTCTGGAGGCAGATGGGTATCTATTACCTGCCTTTTATCGCTGGCTCGGCCAATTAATGTGTGCATACTGAGCAGGGGCAGGCAGGGGGCTTGAGCAGAAGTGGCCTCACTTGTTTTCATGTATATATAAAACTTCACCGAAGCAGTGTTTTGAGGAAAGGCAATATGCAAATGTGGGGGCACTTTTTTTTAGCGTGCCCGGGCCGATTTCTAATCCCAATCCAGCCCTGTGCCAGGCCCAACATTACAGAGTTCACAAACTCTGTACCGGATCCTTCCGGGCCTGGAGACACAGAGTCTGAGCGGTTCAGCAGAGCTGCTGTGGTTCTTGGATCTGCTGTCTTTAGCCCTTGCCCACCCAGACACTTCAGCATAGCTAAAAGCAGAAAATGCTCCTCACGCCTAAAGTAAAAGGCCCACTGTCCTCCTGACACTCATTCTTACCTGTTCAACCCACACAACTGAGATAAAAGGCACCCATTGCTGACTTGAACCCATTATAACTCCTCAAAGGGGGAAACTCACATGGAATTGGACCCGGTAGTCTTGGGTCTGCATGTCATTTCTCATTTTCAAAGGAAGGTAACAGGAATCTCATAATGGAGGCCCATGCCTAAACAAGGGCACGCATTAACATTTCCTGAGAGTGTGGAGGTGAGAGGGAATGATTGAGTTAATTGGAAACAAAATTCAAATTTGTCCCGCACAGGAGCCCCCAAAATATGTTTAGGCCTGTGTTCTCAAAATCTTGAAGATGACACTGGACTCAATGGTGATGTCAGGGAGCGTCTAGTGCATTTGTGGGAGGAGTGTGTGCAATGAATCGACCCCTGCACCATATTGAAAACATCGAGGAAAGATTTGTTTTCACCCATTTGGGAGCCTTACTGAGGGGACGTGTCCATGCTTCCAAAATATAGCATGGTTGTTAGACCTGGCATCATTGGCGTGGGTCTCCCTTCCCCTCTCCTCTTCGTATTTTTTTTATGTTTGCTGGATTTAGAAGCTCTGGGCGCTGTGCCACTGCTAATCAGTGCCACAGCGCGAATGCTCCCTGTATATAAATGACTGTGGGGCACATGCATCAACAATGTCATTTGCGATTCCTTATTAGCGAAAAATAAGGAATCGCTAATAAGGAATAGCAAAAGGCTATGCATGTAGGAATCGCTATTCAAATAGCGATTCCTTAACTTTCCTTAATTGCTACTAGCAAATTGCGAGTAGCAATTAAGGAATGCCATACCAATCATTCCTATGGGCCTCCAGGCCCATAGGAATGCATTGGAGATTGCATGAGCAAATAGCGAGTACCAGTAGGTTCTCGCAAATTGCTCATGCACTTTCAAGGGTGCAAGGGTGTCAAAATGACACCCTATTGCACCCCTGAAATTGATATGTGCACATATGTTGCACACACACATGCTCTAAGGGCATGTGTGTGCGCAACATGAAACTTTGAAAAATGCACAAAAGTGCATTTTTCAAACTTTTAGCAAATTACCATGCAGTTCATCTTCATGGTAATTTGCTCCCCCTATTAGCGAATTCGCTAATTTTTTAACTTTCATGCATTGCATTTAAGGAATCCCAAATTGAAATTCCTTAAATTAAGGAATCTCAATTTGGGATTCCTTAAATGCTATCGCTATTTAAGGAATCGCTATTTAAGGATTCCTTAAATAGCGATTTTTGATTCTGGGTTGATGCATTGGGATTGGGTATTTTTAACTCAATACCGGGAGCTATTAGCGAATCGGTATTTTACCGACTGGATTTTGGCTTGATGCATGAGGCTGTGTATGACTTAGGATAACCATAATGCCTAGATCTGTGTAGCATGTCCAATAGTGAGTTATCCTCCATTTCACTGTCGCTACTGCGACACGATCTGTTCTCATAGGCCAGACTGAGCCGGTTGAGGATTACTTTCTATCATCCTATCTGGCCCCAGGAACCTGATAGGAACTTCGAGTTTGATATGTTTGTGCTCAGGACATTAATAGACACCTTTTAGTGAGGACCGTTTATATATCCCATGTTTAGAAATGCCTCTTCTGAAAATGCGGTAGTTTCTTGCCTAAGCTTTACTGTAGGCTTTGCAAGTATGTGTATTGGCCATCTGGTTTTGGAGCAGCAGGGCCAGCTGGGTCAGACCTGCCTGGTAAGAGAGATCGGTATTCAGAGCGTGGGGAGGGTGACTCTTTGATCCGAGCAGGGCTGTGCCTGGCAAGGTGAATGATTGCTCCAACTCCCACTGGGCATCTGATAGCAGACCCCCTCATTCTGAAAGAACAGGATGTCACCTCGTAAACCAAGTGCTCCCCGACCCCACCAAACTGGTTCTGACAGAGTCGGTGATTTGCGACCCTAGAGAACAAAGACTTTGTAGGCATAAAATGCTGCGCTGGAACTTTGTCCGTGTGTGTTCCTTCTGGATGTCAAAACTCTGTCCGAGTGAACAGAGGAAAGGACTTTGAAACTTTCACCAATCTTGCCAAAGAAACTACCCGAGGGCCTAAATCGAGAACGCCTCCTGTAGAAGTCTCAGGGACATTAGACTTCACCCCGTCAGCCATCGGAATTCCTGTGCGAGGAATTCTGCTTGCAGGTGAGGCCTTCATCGAGTAATCCGGAGCCTCTAGTTCTACTGTGAGGACAGCGGACTGGGCACCTTTGAAACTTTCGCTGACCCTGTGCGGGCCGCTGCAGCTAAGAGAGAGCCGCCCCCGCTGAGAGCCTGCCTGAATCTGAGCCCTTGAACCTTTTGCTGGATCTGTGTGGGCCGCTGCAGCTAAGAGAGAGCTGCCGCCGCTGAGAGCCCACCTGAATCTGAACCCTTCAACCTTTTGCTGGATCCGTGTGGGCCACTGCAGCTAAGAGAGAGCTGCCACAGCAGAGAGCCCACCTGAATCTGAACCCTTAAACCTTTCACTGGATCCGTGTGGGCCACCGCAGCTAAGAGAGAGCTGCCGCCGCTGAGAGCCCGTCTGAATCTGAACCCTTGAACCTTTAGCTTGATCCGTGTGGGCCGCTGCAGCTAAGAGAGAGCTGCCGCCGCTGAGAGCAAGCCTGAATCTGAACCCTTAAACCTTTCGCTGGATCCGTGGGGCCGCTGCAGCTAAGAGAGAGCTGCCAGCGCTGAGAGCCTGCCTGAATCTGAACCCTTGAACCTTTCGCTGGATCCATGTGGGCCGCTGCAGCCAAGAGAGATAGCTGCCACCGCTGAGTGCCCGCACCCTTGCCAATGTTTGCATCATCGTGGTTCGTCCTATGGGCCGCCGCAGCTAATATAGAGCTGTTGCCGCTGAGTGCCCTCATCCTTTGCCACTTTGCATCATCGTGATTCGTTCTGTGGTCCGCCGCAGCTAACCGAGAGTTGCTGCCGCTGGGTGCCCGCACCCTTTGCCACTTTGCACCACCGTGATTTGTCCTGTGGGCCGCCGCAGCTAAGAGAGAGCTGCTGCCGCTGAGTGTCCTTACCCGTGTCAACTGTTGCATCATCGTGATTTGTCCTGTGGGCCGCCGCAGCTAAGAGAGAGCTGTGGCTGCTGAGTGCCTGCACCTTTATCAACTTTGCATCATTGGAAATTGTCCTGTGGGCCGCCGCTGCTAAGGGAGAGCTGCTGCCGCTGTGTGCCCACACCTTGTCCACCTTTGTCGAGGATTGTTGCTATCATTTCGTGGGCCGCCGCAGCTAAGAGAGAGCTGCTGCTGCTGCTGTGAGCCCACCAGGGAGCTGCACAACGAGAGTCATCGCCACCACCAGCCCGGGCCACCGCAGTCGCGTGCTGCTGCCACTGAGAGCCCGCCTGTCCCCGAGTGCCAGAATCATTGTGGGTGCACGCTACAGACCTCTGCAGCCCGGACTTGTTGTCGCTGGGAGTCCGCCTGTCATCGTCTCAGCTTCTTCGAGAAGCTGTGTGCTGTGTCCCCTTTCACCGACAGGTATCTGGTGCGCAACGGGTCGCGTCGGCCCCTGCCTTGAACTTAGTCAGTGTCACGTTCTGGTGAATACGTAATTGCCTTTTGGAGTCCCTACGGGTTGACATGAATCGTAGTTGTTGAAACGCTTTGAGAATTTCGAGTTAAACTGTTAGATAAAGATATTATTTTCCTATACCTACCTGAGTTGTGTCCTTTTGTGGTGTCGTTGCTGCCTTATTGTACATGGTCATAAATGCTTCACATACTGCCTCTGAGATAGGCCTAACTGCTCGTGCTACGTTACCACAGGGTTGAGCAGGGGTTGTCAAAGGGGGTAACCCGCTTGCACTGACTTGGGAAGAAGGGTCCCTATTTGGACATTGGTGCCCGCCATTGCCAACTGGAGACCCCCATTTCTAACAATGGTGAATGTCACCTTCCCGCACTAGCTTCTACAAAAAGAGAGGCCTGTGAGCCCCATCAACAAACACGCACAGGGAAGGAGCACCGTCAGCTAATAGGAATGTGTGGAGAGAAAAGAAGATATTGATAAAAGTTTCGAAGAGTCGCTAAGAACACAAGGGTGCAGTGTAGAAGAAAACATGCAGAGAATTGAATATGTGATAATTGCCATAAATGATGGAAGAATAAACCAAAAAGTCAATTACATGAGGTGAGTGCGAAACATACCTCTGAGGTTAATTAAAAACCTATGCTATGTATGTGTCAAAGTATTAGTAACAATAGTTCTGGCAAGAAAAAGGCAAACCCATAAAGCAGATTGATCCTTACCAAAGAGCTAGTACTGATATTTTACTTGATCAATCAATCAGGGGTTTGTAAATTACACTACTCACACGTTAGGGTCTCAAAGCGCTGGGGGGAGGTGGGGGGCAGCTCAGTTGGGGTAATCTGAAGAGCCAGGCCTTGAGGTCTTTCCTGAACTGGAGCAGTGTAAGGCTTTGTCAGAAGTGGAGGGGAAGGCAGTTCTAGGTCTTGGCTGTGAGGTAGGAGAAGGACTTTCCAACCGCTCTGTTCCTGTAGAAGCATGGGACGGTGGCCAGAGATAGGTCAGCTGAACAGAGGTTTCTCTTGGGGGCATGGAAAGAGAGGCAGCTGTTGAGGTATTGTGGTCTTATGTTGTGGAGGGCCCTGTAAGCGTATATGAGAAGCTTGAAAGTTATCCTTCTTTCGACGGGGAGCCAGTCAAGGTCGCAGAGGTGCTGGTAGATGTTGTTATGCCAGTATCATTTCTCTGGTTTCACACTAGCTCAGCTCACTGCTCTATGAGTATACATTTCTGACTCCAGCTGCACCATTGCTCTAGATATACCAGCTGTCACTGAAAAGTAGCACGGGATCCTCACATGCATCTGTGTGAATTCTGAGATGTCCTCTGATTTTCTCTGTAACTAGCCCATGGTTCATAAACAAACATAAAGAAAGCTAATGGTTTCAATTGGAATGAATCAGTAAGAATCCCCTCATAAAGTGTAGACAGGAAGAGAATCACTATGGTGTGCTTTTCGTCCCTTCAGGAAACCCTACTAGTCAGTGTATGCACATGTTCTATATGATATTGTTTTTAAATGCAGATGAGGTGACATAAATGTTCTTTATTGTTCTTGCTTGGTGCATGTGATGGAGCGGGTAAAATGTTTTATTTTTATATACCCAATCCATTTATATAAGTTTATATTAAAATGACTAATAATTAATTCTAATAATTAATTGAATGATGTGATGGTACTAAATCAACTTTATTAACCAAGAGAATACATGTGGGAATGCATTTGCATGGCTAAAATTGATAAGTGAACTAAGTTTGTATGCATATTAAAAAGATAAATGTTGCTTGAGCAGTGTTAATGTGATTTGCGCTTAAATAAACTAGCATTAACGGCTTTGAATGTTGCATATGGCTAGATAATTGCATACACATAAGGGTATTAGCAAGGGAATAACACTGTTTTAATAATTTCTATGTATTAATTACGATTTTGTGTTTCTTTGCTTAAAGTTGACTATTCTGGCCTACCAAAAGATGGCCGCCGACTGAAACCTAACTAAATTACATGACTTCATAATTTGAGCAATGGAGAAAGGCGCCTGCACTGACTTCGCTCGTGTCCCTTGTATGACCTGTCAGACCATGCCCATGAAGACTACCCTGGGCGAGGTGCCAATGTCCCTGAACCTGAAGCAAATGTTGCAAGTTGCGAATGAACTAACGAACTCAACCGGTTACCAACGAACGGATACAATTTGTACCTGAGAACAGTCTTTCCCATACGCCTATTGTAGAATTTCGACCACATGAGAATATTCGAAAATGTTTCCTAAATGTATTGAGATGCATTTGAATTCAGCCAATCAGTGGCCTGGGAATAGAGAAAATGTTACTGTTATATGTAAATTTTAGTATAAATAATAGTAGTCTAGAGAGAGAAGGGGCTGCTACTCTTTGGGCTACTTGCTGCTCTATGCTATGCTACTCTACGCTACACTCTATGTAGCTCTTCGCCAGAGACCACTTTGTGCCGAGCTATTGATGATCAGAGCACCTTATGCTGACGGAAGAGGACGGAGACTTTAGAACTTTGATGAACTTTCTGAGGACCAGTTCTGACTTAGAAAACGACAATTAGCCAGAATAGGTAAATATGACAAAAGATAATATTGCATTATTAGGATTTAACCTGCATTTAAATTAGATAAAGAAAAGCATTTATTTGAATTACTGTGTCGGGTGATTGTTTCTTGAAATGTTTATTGATTAATTTGAGAGTTAAAAGTGTCATTAAATCCTATATCAACTAAATGATCCAATTGACCTCCGGATGGAGGAACTGTTAGGGTAATTTAGTAGACGTGGTTTTCCTCTATCCAAATGAACAGCTGTGGTTCGGGATTTGATATCCCTCTGTCGGCACGGATAGTTTGAGAGAATGTATGTTGGTGTTATGGGCCCCACCAGCGTGTGAAGTGTGTATGTGCGTGTGACTGAGAAATCATTCCGTCCATGGAACCAGGGGGAGATTTGGTAACTTGAACTGCACCAGTATTTCTGGTAGCAAAATGATGTTTTTTATTGTTTAGGTTTAATGATTTGTGTATATATATATAGCTACTAGTATTTCTGGTAGCTAGAGAGGGGTTTTATTGTTTTGGTTTGATGATTTTGGCATGTATATAGCTTATCGATTATTGATTGGTATTGATATATGTATTAACACTATATGTTGAAGTCGTATTGAGTTTTATGTTGTCTGAACGGCTTCTGGGAGGTAGGAAGTCGGGAATTGATGACAGTTCCGTAGTAGAGCAGAGGTAAAGTGCTGTTCTCGGGAAAGACGGGATTGTGATTGCCCGTAGGTACACGGGAGAAACGTGTGACAATAGAAGTTGCACGGCGCATTGTCTGGGTTTGATTCGGTAGCATCGCCGAGTGTTACCATTAGTGATATTTCTGTGTGAGAAAGGTGTGAATGATAGCGAAGGGTTACCTGTGAAATTTTGGTCTTAGGTACCAGGAAACCAATTGGCATACCGATAATGCTTATCACTGAAAAGGTAGCAGGTGTACTCTGAGCTTGTTAGAAGGACCAAGTAGAGGTAAGCGCTGCTTTGTTAACGTGTGATAAAATTCTGTAGTAGGACAGACTGTTCGCTGTTCTCGGAAAGACAGAATGCTGTGTGAATGAACTATATTTTCTTGTGTGAAATTGCGAAAATGAAATAGCATTCGGGTTAATTGCGGAACTCTGGATTTATTTCTCAGGAGCATTGCGTTTCCAACTAGGTGTCTTAATTCCGGAGAAAACAGTTAATTGACGCTTGATAGAAGGGTGAAGTAGAGGGATGCGCTACTTTGCCAACGGACGTAATAATTCTGTAGTAGGGCAGAGGTAAGCGCTGCTCCAGGAGGGGGATATGTGCATGTCCCATGGACCAGACAGGACATTTTGTCATTTACAAATGACTTCCATCGATTACGAGAAAAGCCGGTCGAGTGGTACAGACAGGTAGACAGATTTGTTAAATTGTCAAAAGTGCTGTGGATTGATCTGAATAGTCTGTTTGATATAATAGTACCAGCAGACTTGTGGGCAGAATGCAAGATAGTCATAGATTGACCAACTAAAGAATACCCAAGAGATCCCAAAACAGGAGCCCCAGACCCAGAGGTAATGAAGAAATATGAGCAGGTCATGGTGTTTTTGAAAAACAAAGTGCCTCCAAAAGAGACAGACTGGGTTAAAATAGATCGAACACATCAAGAAGCGAAAGAGTCAGTCCACGCATACTATGAGAGGCTAATATTAGCTTTCAAACAGTTCAGTGGGAATGATAGTCTGGGAGAGAAGGACCTGAGTCATTTTGTGTACAGATTTGTGTATGGTCTGCGTCCCGAACTTGGGGACATGATTAAGCAGCACACCGTGGACTGGCAGAGCAAGAAAATAGATGAGATCCTAAGGCATGCTAAATATTTTAGCGATGAGATTGAGGCAAAGCAGCGAAAACTAAAAGAAAAGGCAATGTGGGCTCAAGTGAAAGTCGCAGAGAGACAGGAAGCTCAGCTGGTTGAACAAGCTAATAATCCAGGCATTAAACCGAGATTTGGCCCAGGAAAGGGGAAAGGTAATATAGAATAAGCTAAAAAGAAGTTTCCATGCCACAATTGCGGAAGGTTAGGGCACTGGAAATCCGAGTGTAAATATCCACCAGAAACTAATAATGAAAATCCATCATTGAATCCGCAGGTGCAGTGTGAGGGGAGTGGCCCACCGCTGCAACAGCAGAAGGCTGTTAATCCACAGAATCAGGTGCCAAAACCGCCCTTACCGCAGAGCCGGAATACCCAGAGATATAGTAAGGAGACGGGATTCTACAATGAAGAACAGGTAAACAAACCGCAACGCGCGAGCGCTGTGTCACAATATTGGCTGCAAAATGACGAAAGTGAGTCAGAAGAGATTTATTGACGGTGCCGAAAAGAGGAGGCAGGGTGCGTACTTGGCGCATCTCTAGAAATAGCTCAGACAGGACCATTTGTGGATGGGAAAGTTAATGATGAAAACAATACTTTTCTAGTAGACACTGGAGCTACGCGATCTACTGTCAGATCAGCAGACGTGAAAAATCTTCCTCTTTCGGATGAAACAATCCAAGTAGTTGGTGTATCAAACACCCAGATTAGAACTTACCTTACTGAACCGGTAAAGGTTACAATAGGGAAATTTGCTGATATGCACCGATTTGTTGTGTGTGACACCAGTCCTGTGAATTTGCTAGGTAGAGATTTGTTGTGCAAAATGAATTGCACCATATTCTGTACACCAGACGGAATAGCCTTTGAAACACCAGATGAGGATGTTCTGTATAAAATTACCATAGCTAACAGAGAGAGTGAGGTTGCTGGAACCTATGCAATATTCAATCCAGATGAATTGCCCCCAGAATTGAAACAGACAGTGAAGGCAGCAGTCTGGGATTTCACTGGAGAAGATGTAGGCCTGATGAGAAATGTAGACCCAGTGAGAATCGCTGTAAAGGAAGGAGCAGTTTATCCAAACATTCCACAATACAGACTGACACCCGAAATAATTGCAGGAGTAACCCCTTTGATTGAGAAAATGATCCAGCAAGGAGTGTTAAGAGAAATATTGAGCAGTCCATGTAACTCGCCTATAATGGGACTGAAAAAGCAGAGTGGGAAGTTCAGGATTGTGCAAGATTTGAGAAAGATTAACAAGATTGTTGTGTCATGTTGTCCCATTGTTCCAAATCCCTCAGTAATTTTGTATCAGATTCCTCATGATGCAGAATGGTACACAGTAATTGATTTGTGTCATGCTTTCTTTTCCATTCCGTTGCATCATGACAGCCATCCGCTTTTTGCATTTTGGTTTGGAGCGCGTATTTTGGCATGGTGCCGAATCCCACAGGGGTACACAGAGAGCCCCTCCATTTTCAATCAGTTGCTAAAGAAATCTCTGGAAAGTCTTACCATGCCTGAAAATTCAGTCTTGGTCCAATATATTGACGACCTATTGGTGGCGTCAAAGACACGTGAGGCCTGTGAAACAGACACCATAGCTTTGCTGAATCATTTGGCAGATGGAGGACTGAAGGTATCTCTGACAAAATTGCAATACTGTAAAAAAGAAGTACAATATTTGGGTCATACTATTGAAAAAGGACTGAGAAAAGTAGCCATAGACAGGATCAGAATCATTAGAGGAATGAGAGCTTCAATGACCCAAAGAGAGGTGAGAATGTTCCTAGGAATGGTTGGTTACTGTTGTCAGTGGATAAATAACTTTTCCTTGATTGCCAAACCATTGGTGAAATTGACAAAAAGTGAGGTTAAAGACCCCCTTGAACTGAACAAAGAAGAACTGGCAGCATTCAGACAGCTGAAGAAAAGTCTTTGTGAAGCCCCAGCTCTGGGGATGCCAGACTATGAGAAAGAGTTTGAACTGTACTGCAGTGAGAGAAACGGATGTGCACTCTCAGTGTTAATACAGAAACATGGAAGGCAAAGGAGACTTGTGGCATATTTCTCGTCAATGTTAGATCCAGTGGTGATAGGTCTGCCAGGATGCCTGAAAGCAGTAGCTGCTACATGTCGAAGCCTGGAGCAGAGTGAGGGAATCATGATGGGATATCCAGTAAGGGTGTTTGTACCTCACAGTGTGGCAATCCTTTTAACAAGGAGTCGAACACAGTTCATGTCACATAGTCGGCTGACTAAGTATGAGAAAGTCATTCTAGGTGCAACCAATGTGAGTCTGGAAAGATGTGTGAATGTGAATCCAGCTACACTTTTGCCTGATGCAGAGAGAGTGGAGGTAAGAGAGGATGTTGATCATGATTGTCTGGATGTGCTTGACTACTGCACAAAACCTCGACCTGACATAAGAGATCTGCCATTGCCAGAAAGTGATTATGTGTTTTTTGTGGATGGATCCTGTCTGAGAACAGATGAAGGAGTGTTGAGCGCAGCATATGAAGTATGTACAGTTTCAGCAGTTATAGAAGCATCACTCTTGAAAGGAGTTAAATCCGCTCAAGTGGCAGAAATAGTGGCATTGACAAAGGCATGCAAAATTGGGAGGAATGTGAGAGTGACTGTGATGACTGATAGCCAGTATGGCTTCGGAGTTGTCCACGACTTTGGCCAATTGTGGCTACAAAGAGGTTTCCTAACCTCAAGTGGAACTCCCATAAGGAATGCAGAAGTGGTTGGAAAATTGCTTGAGGCAATACAAATGCCCAAAGCACTGGCTATGGTAAAATGTGCTGCTCGTGGTCAAGGAAGTGATTACATCACTACCGGGAATCGTTTTGCAAATGACATGGCTCAGTATTGTGCCCGAAACCAATATTCTATCAATCGGTCAAAGGAAAGGGAAATGTCTTCTTGCTCCATAATGTTTACTAGCGTTGTGGGAACATGGGATGAAGTAAGACAGTTGCAGGATGAAGCAGGTGATGAAGAAATGAAGCAGTGGGTAAAAGCAGGTTGTGCACCCAGGGAAAAGGATCATGTGTGGGTCTATCGGGATGGAAGACCGGTAATGCCTGATAGCATGATGTCAACCATGGCACAGATGTATCATGGCCAAGGACATCTGGGAAGGGATGCCATGATAAGGGCTTTTAAGCAGACCTGGTACAATGCAAAATTCAGGTTGATAGCAGAAAGCCTCTGTCAAAGATGCCTGATATGTCAACAGTACAATCCTGGAAGGAAAAACTGTGGTGAGTCTAGGCACCATAGGCCGGGAGGGAGGACCTTTCACCAGAATGCAAGTAGATTTCATTGAAATGCCCCCTTATAACAAGCTGAGGTATGTTTTGGTGGTAGTCTGTCTGTTCTCTAGGTGGGTGGAAGCATACCCAACCAGAAGAAATGATGGAATCACAGTGGCCAAGCTCTTGTGGAGGGAATTCATCCCAAGGTACGGGTTCCCAATAACCATAGAATCAGACAGAGGAGGACACTTTTACAATGAGATCATGAAACTGATTTGTGAAGCATTGGGTGTACAACAAAAACTGCATTGTGCCTACCGACCAGAGGCTTCTGGTGTGGTCGAGCAAATGAATGGTACCATCAAAAACAGAATAGGGAAGATGTGTTTAGCCACAGGAATGAAATGGCCTGATGTCTTGCCTCTAGTTTTGATGACCATTAGGTCTACTCCAGACAGAACTACAGGTTTAAGTCCCCACGAAATCATCATGGGACGCGCCATGAGACACGTGTTTGTACCCGTCAACAAGCTGATGACTATAACTGATTACATGATTTTTGATTACTGTAAAGGCCTGGCTGACGCAGTCCATTCTGTGTTTCACCAGGTTGGAGCGGATGCCACCACACTCGAAAAGAAACCAGCCCATGATTTGAGCCCAGGGGACTGGGTGAGAATAAAAGTCCACAGAAGAAGAAATTGCTTGGTTCCGAGGTGGGGAAGGCCAAGGCAAGTCATCTTGACCACAACAACTGCTGTGAAGTGTGCTGGATTGAAAAATTGGATACATGCGAGTCACACTTTGAGAGTTCCAAATCCAGCAGATAGCATTGGAAAATAATATTTCGATGAATCAGAATCAAGTGATGAGTCAGGCAATGAGAATATAAAGTCAAAAGAAAATCCTGAAAGGGGGGAAAATGAGCCAAGACTAATCCAGACTCCAAGAGAAGAAATTTTGAGGAAAAGGTTGCAAATTTCAGATGGTTCAGATTCTGGAGGTGAACAAAACGCCAGTGGTGAGCACAGAAAGAAGAAAAGAAAAGAAAAGAATGTTCAGTCAGAAGTAACATTTACACCAAATGAGAGAGTAGAAGAAGTTCCACCTGAGAAAATATTGGAAGGAGAAGAAGGGACAGTCACAGAGAGAGAGGGACAGATTGCGGAAAAACCCCGAGGAGGTGTAGGGAACTGCAACACACAGCTAGGTGAAGGGACAAGTAGTCAGCAGGAAGATTGCATGCCGGAGACCCGAGGAGGGACAGAAGTAGGGCCAACACAAGAGGTGGAAAAAGAGACTGTTGAAAAAGAAAAACCAAACGAGTCAGAATCTGAGGACAGTGAAACTGAAATACCAGAGGGTTGAGTTCTAAGAAAGAGAACTTGGATTGAGGAAAGAAACAGCAAAGACGGCAAAACAAGAAGGAATGCTAAAGGAGATATTTGGCCAAACAAAATTAAGAGACTGAGATATCAATTGACACGAGTCAAACCCTCAGAAGCTGAACAAGTGAATGAAGTAACCAGTCAGCACCAAGAGAAAGAGGGAGAGACAGAAGTGTCTGAAGCAAACAAACGATCAAGAAAACCAAACCAGAAGTATAAGTCACCGGAATGGACGTACGTGGCACTGCCTGAACAGGGAAAAGAGGTAGATAGTCAAGGAAATCCAGAGGAGACTTTACTGAGAGTGGTAAAGGAAGAAGAAACAGAGGAAATCCTGAGAGTTATCTTATCCGATATCGGAGAAGAAGCGGAAGATCAGGAAATTCTGTATGTGGATGACGAGAAAGAAGTGAAAAACGACGAGAGGCCAAGCTGAGTAATTTCAAACAGATCCTTGTAGAAATATAAAGGATTGAATAAGAAATTGAAGTATTTGGATCACCTGATAAGGTTTTAGCTCTTGTAGGAAAGCTACAAGAGGCGGAGTAGAAGAGGCTAAGTCAAAAGACACGGTAAATTTTAACAAAATTGCTAACATAGATGATAACAAGAGTAGATGTACCTTTATGAGAAGATGGTGCAAGACATGTTGTTGTTGTACAGGACTATTAATGCTTCTTTGGAGCGTACTCGCTCTTTTGATCTCTTTTAAAGTAACTTTAGATACACTAGAGGGACATACAGAGAATATTACTAACATAGTGAAAAGTTCACAAAAGGTAGTTCAAGTTAG
This sequence comes from Triturus cristatus, assembly GCF_964204655.1. NCBI lineage: Eukaryota > Metazoa > Chordata > Amphibia > Caudata > Salamandridae > Triturus > Triturus cristatus. The sequence continues at coordinate 1,150,549,727 of NC_140581.1, read as the reverse complement.
AACGAGCACTGAGCATATGCACAAGGATAGGTCAATAACTGATTTTTCTAGCAATGTTTTTTCAAAATTATTGTATGAATATGTAAAAATAATGGACGTAAGGGATTGCTACGTATGTATGCAATTACCTGCCTCTGCTTCAGAAGGGGTGACTTATCATCACCTCCCAGCAACTTATGTAATAACATGTAGCGTTTTAACTAGTATATTTTATCAAGTAGGGAAATTAGAATATAATTTGTCTAATATAGATAATATTCTTGGACAATTGCCCATGAATAATGAATTGAATCCAGCAAAAGCTGCTAATGTATTAGGTGAGATTTTTATAGAAACTAAAGAACTAACTTTAGATTATATTTTTAAGAACAATTTAACTTGCAGTTTGAAGACAGAAGAGAAAACATTTTTGGATATGGTTGAAGAGAGGAGATTGAAAATACACAAGAATGTAGAAGGACATAAAGGAAGGGAAAACATTTGGGAAATAGATGGGAAAAAGGAGACAAAAGGTGATGCTAGACCAACAATAGCTATAGAGTCACCACAGAAGGGCAAATTATGCATTATGAGAGAAAGATCCCAATATGATTATTATTATATAGGGACAACTGAGTGTTATGATACATATTTTATTGCATCTGGATGGGGATTTAGAGGCGGAGAAGACCCAGTTTTCCCTGGACTGTACTATATTTGTGGGAACAAGGCTTATTACAGGCTGCCCGACCATTGGTATGGCACATGTTATGTTGGGCTGGTCTTTCCAAAGATCTTTCACATGGATAGAGTAGAAAATAGTGGACCAAATAACCTACTAATGCGTAGCAGAAGAGAAACCTGGTTAGAAATTGTAGGTGATATTTTTGGAGCCTTGATACCAGCAGTGGGAATATCTTTGAATGCAAATAATATACGGAAGTTGTCCACCATAGTGGATCGCTTGTCAACAAGCACAGCTGGAGGATTTCTTTTGGTAAACACTGAACTGGTTGCCATGCGTGCTATGATTATGCAAAATCGACTTGCCCTTGGTATCTTATTGGCAAAAGAGGGTGGAGTCTGTGGAATGCCGAAAGTTCAACATTGTTGCACTTACATTCCTGATGAAAGCAAAGATCTAAAAGTCTATATTAAGAATATTACAGAACTGCATGATGAAATAAAACCACTGGAGGTTGAAAGTATCTGGACTAGAATTAGTAATAAGATGGCTGCTATTAAAGCTTTCTTAGGTAAACTAGGTAGTACTATAATAGGGAAAATATTATTGCCATTAACGTGTGTGATTTTCATATTATTAATGCTTAGAATAGGATGTATGTGTTGTAGACATAGAAGAAATAAAAAGAAGGTTAAACGAGAAATTTACAAAAAGAAGGAAAAGAAACCAGAAAGAGATCTTAATGAAATAGAATTAGAAGAATGGAAGTAGAGTATGTATGAAACCAGAAAGAGATCTTAATGAAATAGAATTAGAAGAATGGAAGTAGAGTATGTATGACAAAACCAAAAGAGAATATGAAAAGGAAACAGAATTCTAACTGAGCAAAGAAAACATTTCAAATTTCCGTAAAAGGGGAAATAAATAGATTTTTGTGGGTTTTGTTTGTGGTGATAAAATCACCAAAGGGGGATTGATGGAGCGGGTAAAATGTTTTATTTTTATATACCCAATCCATTTATATAAGTTTATATTAAAATGACTAATAATTAATTCTAATAGTTAATTGAATGATGTGATGGTACTAAATCAACTTTATTAACCAAGAGAATACACGTGGGAATGCATTTGCATGGCTAAAATTGATAAGTGAACTAAGTTTGTATGCATATTAAAAAGATAAATGTTGCTTGAGCAGTGTTAATGTGATTTGCGCTTAAATAAACTAGCATTAACGGCTTTGAATGTTGCATATGGCTAGATAATTGCATACACATAAGGGTATTAGCAAGGGAATAACACTGGTTTTTTTTATTTTTTTTTATTTTTTAAAAACCTTTATTTTCAAAAGTCAGGACACAGCTATTCAGCCGACAACCCGGAGGTTCGGCAGCATCGATATATAGAAACAGAGATGCGTCCCCAGTACCGTGAAAGGAGAAGTGCAAAGGTTCAATTTTAAGTAAACACAAAAACACACAACAAACCCCAGCAAGGCAAGAACACTGAAAGCCCATGGTGAAGCCCCCCAGGGGAGGCCGGACCCCACTCATCTACCAGTTACAGTACAGTGTAAAGAGGAAGAAGGGGGACAGCAGAGGCCAAAAAAGTCCATAAACCATACTGAGCTGGAAAGAAGGTCAGGAGGAAAGCTGTTCCTCGGGAGGATCCAGATCCGGGGCAAGACATATTCCCCCCCTGTATTGATTCCACCGCCCCCAGATGGTGTGCCACTTCCGGGGGCGGCCTCTAGCGCAATAGACCGTCTTCTCCCTTAACATACTCCAGTCCATATTTTCTTTCCACGCGGTCAATGTGGGGGGCCCCGCGGAGCCCCACAATCGCGCGATATCTCTCTTAGCGACCATGTTACCCAGAGTCACCCATTGGGCCTGTGCCTCATCGTGGTCAGTGGGCCCCCAGACATTCAGGAGGCAACACCGCGCTTCCGGCTGCATAGCAATGCCCGTCACCTCCCCCATCACTGCATGGACTCTCCTCCAGAATTCCGTAATGACACCACATTCCCAAATGATATGCAGGAAAGTACCCACCATACCACATCCCCTCCTGCATAGGCCGTCCTCCGAGAATCCCATGTGAACCAGCCTTGGCCCCGTCACATACACTCGATGCAGTATTTTAAGCTGCACCAGCCTCAGACGCGACGGGATCGCGACCTCCTTAGGAGAGGAAACAGCCGACTGCCAATCCTCATCATCCAACTCGAGGCCATCCCTAGTCCACTGGTCCCTCAGCCCCAGAAGCATGTCCGCCCGGACGTTGATCAGTTTCTTATAGATGAGCGAGATCGTGCTCTCGGGCATATGGCCATCAAGGACCCAGTCCTCCAAAGGAGAGGACTCAGGCACCTTCTCACCCGCTACGAGGACTGATCGGAGGGCGTGACGCACCTGAATATATCGGAAATACTCGGAGGGCCCCAGCTCATACTCCGTCTGCAACTCTTCAAAGGACTTCACCTTCCCCTTATTCAGCACATCTCCCACCCTGGAGATGCCGATCAGGTCCCATTTATCAAACCCTTTTGTGTGCCAAAGCCTTCCCAGTCTCTCCGATTCAAACAGCGGGGTAGCGAGGGTGAGCCTATCCTTCCAGCCCAGCGAGTCAGTTGCCATCTTCCACACACGCACTGCCACACCAGTGGGCCCCGTGAGGGACGAGTCTAGGGACCGCGAGTACAACGCCCTGTAGTAGTTACCACCACGCAGCAACCACCTGTCCATGGCATACCCAGGGCTGAGGGCAGGGCCATAAAACCCATGATTAATCGCGCTCAGCTGGGTGGCCCAATAGTACCGTCGGATGTCTGGGAGCGCAATGCCCCCGTCGTACCATGGAAGCGTCAACTTTGCAATAGCTATTCGCGGCCGCCCGTCCCAAAGCAACGTTCGTTGGAGGCCTTCGACCTCCCGAAAGTATTTGGCCGGAACCCAGTCCAAAGTATTCTGCAGTGCGTAGAGAAAGCGGGGAAGAGACATCATTTTGAACAGGGCCGCACGCCCAACGAGGGAGAGCGGCAGCCTCCGCCAGCCTTCAACATCCCGCCTCAGGCGTGCCAGGGGGGTGTTCTGCTTGGGTTTTCGGATCAGATAGAACCCGCTCATCAGAGCCTCACTAACCCGGCCAGAACGTTACCCCCTCCCTAGAACCTATTTACAATCCTACAACCACATATATCTATCACCTAAGGACAGGGAATTCCTACTATGCATACCAAGATCTCATAAGTGGCGGCCTCGCGGTCCCATACGGACCCAGACCTCTCTGCCCATACGACAGTATCACAAGTGGCGGCCTCGCGGTCCCATACGAACCCAGACCTCTCTGCCCATACGACAGTATCACAAGTGGCGGCCTCGCGGTCCCATACGAACCCAGACCTCTCTGCCCATACGACAGTATCACAAGTGGCGGCCTCGCGGTCCCATACGAACCCAGACCTCTCTACCCAGACGGCAGTCTCAGTACAATCGGCGGCCTCGCGATCCCATACGGATCCAGACCTCTCTGCCCATACGACAGTATCACAAGTGGCGGCCTCGCGGTCCCATACGAACCCAGACCTCTCTACCTAGACGGCAGTCTCAGCACAATCGGCGGCCTCGCGATCCCATACGGATCCAGACCTCTCTGCCCATACGACAGTATCACAAGTGGCGGCCTCGCGGTCCCATACGAACCCAGACCTCTCTACCCAGACGGCAGTCTCAGCACAATCGGCGGCCTCGCGATCCCATACGGATCCAGACCTCTCTGCCCATACGACAGTATCACAAGTGGCGGCCTCGCGGTCCCATACGAACCCAGACCTCTCTACCTAGACGGCAGTCTCATACGACGGTTCATCCTATGATCACCATAACATACAAAAAGGGAATCAGTCTCACTATTCATCAGATCACACAAGGATTGCCAGTTCGGGCATAGCCTGTTCTCAGGTTTGAGGGGCTCCTCTTTCCCTTATTCAGTTACCACTTACCTGATCAGGGTTAACATCTGTTCATGTAGCCGCAGCTGACTAGAAGAATAGGCTACCCTCTTATACAAGCACACACAGCATATGTTGGTTCACTACAAACTGGATACTTTATTACTCATTGCACATACAATCACATAACATTACGATATAACACACAACCTGCAAAGAAAAGTGAAAGATTAAGTTGTACACTCTAATAAGAAAGGGTCGACATCACCTTAGTAGTATGTAGCCTGCACTCAGTGGTCATCTAGGCTCCCTTCTCGTCTGTGCCTCGGCTCGCCTGGAATCACCCTTCTCCGAGTCACTGGGACCTCTTCCTTATCGGCTACTCTCTCCTCTCTGGTTATTCTGTTAGGAAAGCATCTGTCTCTCAGTTCTTCTCCGCCCTCAAGATGGCGTCTGTCTTCCCTGGAATAAGTAGTAGCTCTACTGCTAACGGCTAGATGCCGCCTACGGACTGCCCCTGTAACTGCCTCAGACTTTCACTAATATAGAGGTGCATTTCCTCATGGAAAATTCCGGCCCGTAACCTGCCGCCCACCAAATTCTTGTACCTCCCCGTACCAAGGACACGTTCCCAGCCGGCCGGCCTGATGTAGTGTCTTCGGCATGAAGAAAAATACAATCCTTCGATAAGGGCCGGCCTGAACCGGTTCTCTCCAAGCGAATAACACCTCATAACTAAAACATTACGTTTGACCTAGAAGAATCCCAAGCTGCCGGAGCAGAAAGAAAGATGGAGTCTCTCCCGTTTGAGGCCTACCAGGCCTGCATTCCGCACGGCTCCATGAAATACCCTCACTACAGGACAGGTTATCCCTAATACTAACGAATCTATCCCCTAGGCTATATGTGCAAGCCCTGATCTATGGGGAAGAGCACAGAATCATGTCGAAGTGCCTAGTAAATAGGCTCCATCCACTACTCTAACCCTTAGGCTTGAATGGTAAGAGACTGAAGTCACATTCAATCACTTGTTAACACAAGAAGGCCAGGAAAATCGAGCAGAACATTTCACCCTTGACTTCAGTCTATTATACATTCATTAAACAGAACTAACATCTGTGGAAGAATAATATGAAACAAAACTAACTGATCTATGTCTATTACCAGGTGTGCAGAAGTGAAGTAGTGAAGGAATACACTGAATAAAGCAACAGATGGAAATCAAAATGCCAATAGCAATCAGAATACCTCCTAATATTTGACGTAACATATGTAAATCAGGTAACTAATTAAAGAGCCAGTCAAACCAGCCCTGGTCAATGTGTTTTCTAACTTCTTCTGTTAAGTCATGTAGCTTATTAATGTGAGCTCGAATGGATTGTGTATGATCAGACAAGTTAAAACAACAAAGACCCTCAAAATCAGAACAATCGTGTCCATGTTTAAGCAAAAGATAATCAATGGCCGCTCGATTTTGCAAGATAGCCCTTCGTTCACCCTGGGCGTCTAATAGCATGTCCGACAGGACTGTAGAAGTATTATTAATGGATTTCACCATCCAGCAGGCCATTTTCTCAATAGATTTTGCATTATAAACTGCCAAATCAGGAACACCAATAATTGAAATAGCCAGGCTAAGGTATTCGGACTTAGAATATAAATGCAAAGATGAGTCACAATCCTCCTGTAACCTCACTGTATCTCGAATCATACGAGAGTTGGCATTCGGATGTGATGAAAACATGAGCAAGCTTAGTCTAGTAATGGCACAAGGGCCTCCAGAAATATTTGCGGGGACATATGGCCAGGAAGTATTACCACATGAGAAAAGCCATCCGGCAGGTAGTAACATCGTGCGATAATGACTGGGGGCAACTACCATACTCTTGCAAGTCATGTTATTCTGAACAGAAGTACATATTTTCGGTGTCCTTTGAAGGCACAAAGTTCGTTCATGAGTGGTGAATGAGGTGGCACCTTTCAATTTTAAACGCATACATTCCGAAATTGCACTAGGATTACACGTAAGGAAAAAACACAAATCACCTTGTGTGATATTATAGGTAACTATTTGGGACTGGATGGGGGGTATCGGGTCTGACAATTCAGTACACAAGGGGCAATACTGATGGGTAGCGAAATCGCCCAGAAGAATATTGGGGCGAGCGGTTGATATATTGAAAATATGAGTCAGAGTCTCCAACGAAGCAGGGACAGCAACCAAACAAGTTGCCAAAATGTCATTTACTGATCTCATCGGTGTCAAGCAGAAATGAGGGGCGCTAGTCACCCGTTTCGCTAGTGAAGTCCAAAAGTTCGACGACGAATCCCACGCAGCGAAGGAACGCGACACTCGGGTTCTCAACTCATCCCGGGTTGATGGGATCCCTCCTCTCTCGTCGTAGCAGCCCAAAAACAGTCCAACGCTGACACATCCTGCAGCAACAGTCCAAAGAATGATCTGAAAGAGAATCAAATACAGGCATTATTCATTCTCGTAAGTAACATTTGTCAGCCGGGACTGCTTCCCAGCTATCTTTCCCTGGTCTCATAACTAAAATGGTATTATCTTGACCGGTTGCAATGACCTCTGCTTGTTCAGGGGGATTCTTAGGCGACTGCACCCAAACTCTGGCCCCAGGATTATCTGTGGAGCCAAAACCTTTCTGGCCTCGTACAGTTAGCAACGTTGGGGCAGTGCCTTTTACCATCTCACCACTGAAGACAGGCATTATTAGCAATTGAGCCACTCGGTCAGTTTTATGTATCAGTAAGTCAACCTCACTGCTATTCAGCAGGAGCACCTTAATCTCTCCCTGATAATCACTATCAATGATTCCTCCAAGCACCTGAATACCTTTAACAGCCAGCCCCGATCTAGGGGCAATTAATCCGAAATTTCCAGGTGGTATCTGAACACCAACACCTGTTTCAATGATGACTCGATCTTTACTTTTTATAATGGGGTCATCCATGGCATGCAAGTCTAAACCTGCCGACCCTGGGGTCGCTCTGCATGAGCCAAAGCTCCGGGAGTAATCTCCCAGTACATCACAGTCTCTCTGATCTCGTTAGGTTTAGCATCAACATTCGGAGGAAACAAACGCATAAGTGGGGATTCAGCATTTAGAAAAGGACGGTTATTCAAAATCAATAGCGCTTGAGGCAAAAAATCTCGCCAATTCTTATACTTGTCATCTGTTAATTTGCGAAGTTGGTCTTTTAGCAGGCCATTTAACCTCTCCACAAGACCCGAGGCCTGTGGATAATATGGTATATGAAATACCCATTCAATATTGTTTTCCACACAGAATTCCTGTACCAATCTTCCACGAAAATGGGATGCATTATCAGATTGAATTTGGAATGGCACACCATAATACATCATAATCAATACCAATGTTTTAATAGTATTCAATTGGGTAGCTTGCTTACAGGGAAGGGCCACCAACAGGCCACTGTATGTATCAACAATGGTGCTGTGGTAAATATTCTTTTTTTACCTAAACTGAATTTCATACGGAATCTTTAAAATAAAGTAAAATAGCTCAGAATAACAAGAGGCAGAATCCGTGGTATAAGAGGTTTTCTAAATGGGCTTTATTCCATCAAAAATGGCCGACTCGAGTCGCGGCCTTCAGGTTCCGTCACCACGAGGGTTCAGGAAGTGAAGTACAATACTTTATTGACAAGAAGTAACTTTTATAGGTCATACACTTACAATGAAACAAATGCAAAAAAGGCGTAACGATTGATAAGATAAATTAACATAGTGATATGTAATTGAAACTAGGCGTAATAAGGAGCAAAAAGAAACATGATTGGCTCTGGTTATCTTACATAGGTGGATCTATACGATAATACTTAACATAGATGCGTGCGCAGCAGTATGACGTGTGATTGACGTGCAACTAGGGGGTGAAGGGGACTTGACATTTAGCTCTACATGTGGAGACGAGAAGTCTGGGGGGTCAAGTCAACCTAATCCCAAATCATATTTAACATCCTATGTTTAGAGAACTATGTTATCCACAAGGAAGGACTCTCGGACAGAATCTATTCTATACTAACTGTGTGTGCGTGTACAAGCGTCTAAGTGTCTATATGAGATGCGAGGGGCAGAAAACTTTCCATGGCAACAGGGCTATGAATCATTTGCAGGAGGACGGAAAGGCTGAGTCCTTTGCTTGTGAGCTAAAGGAAATGTTTACCTAAATCACTAGACAGGAATGCATCGGCTGGAGAGCAAAATAGATAATTCGAAGGTGAAATACAGCTTCTTGGCAGGCAGGCGAAAACTGGCCGAGGCAGGCACCGTTAGCTGCACAGGGAGTAGGACAAAGTTCATGGATACAGATGCGAGCTCAAGCTGAAGCTGTCAGAGACAGAGAGCAGGGAAAGGCTTTGAGGACAGAATCGGGCCTACTTGCCTGAACTGTAAAAATGTAGTAACTTAGCCATATAAAGTCGGTGGCCTTTCATACTTAGGAATCGAATATCCAGCCCATCGATGGCGGATCTGACAGAGAACATGTCGACGGTAGACACACATATGTTTGCGTCTTAGAAACTGGAACTGGAGGGAACATACATGTACTTGTAACATGCATATAGAACCGTTGGGGTCCAAGATAGGGGACATAACTGATCAGGAAAATCCACATTTCCACATTCCCTCCTTGTCCCCTACTTGCCCTTCAAGAGATATCAATCTTCATCATTCCATCGATTTGCTCATGGAGCATCATTTCTTCTTCCTTCTTCTTCCGGTATTTTGAACGAGAACTGTGATATGGAATGCATGATGTGGCACACAGACCACAAATCGCTGGTCCACATTGCAGGCATAAACAACAACTGAAGAGCATAAGAAGGCCAATACCTAGGAAGGATAGAACTCTCCATCCCCAGGCTGATATCACACTCCAAAACCACCCGGACCACGTCCAAGTGCCTGGATTTTCGTGTATCTGGCTTACAATCTTATGAAGGCGTGTTATAGCTTTATATACAGATGGCGAATTTTCTGGTATGAATATGCAGCAGCTGGATCCGATGACCCTGCAAGCTCCGCCCCTATCGGCCAGGATGACGTCAAGGACAAGACGATTCTGGAGAACAACAATTCTCATCACTGATTGTTCCTCTGTCAGATTGCCTAGGGCGGCTATAGTCTCGTTTACTGCAGCTTCAAGAGTCTTGGTGAGTCTGCGTATCAGCTTACTATTTGATATGGTACCTATATAGGGAAAGATACCTTTATTGAAATCTACATACTTGTCCCATGCCGTCTCAGTATAATCGACAACTGGGAGATCTCTACGCTCTCTTTTGTGTACTAAATGAACATTTCGATAATAATCAGGGGGAGCTAGGAAAACAGGTGGCAGAAGGAATGCTATGTAACAGGTACCATCCCAATCTAGAGGCAGACGCATATATGCCGTCTGACCACATATAAAGTAAGAATGGCGAGAAGCTCTAAATGAAGATTTACCTTGATCACGATATTCTACTGTAGTAACGCATTGGCTATGGCCCATATGTATGGAACCAACTTTTCTCACACATAATTCACCCTTAACTGGAAATACAGACATAGTGGGCAGAATTAGTTCAACTTCGGATTTGACATTCAAAATCATAAGATTAGGCGTAAAATTACCTAATTTATACACTTCATTTTCTAAATCAGTTCCTGTTCTACTGGGGTGACCCTCCTTATTGGGGTGACAGACTTTGAATAAAACTAGATTCAGATTTCCCCATATCCAATGTTGTTGATAAACTGCTGTGTCTGGGTCTATGGAATTTAATAAACTAAACCATGCTCCACAGGAGCCATTGTGTGTGAACGGATGTGGAAAGAAAGGCAGAACTCCTTTGTTATTCTGATAGGGAGGGAGTCGGCCACACACCCAACAATTGGTGGCATTACTAGTCTGATGGGAATGATGTAACATACTAATGAATGTGTTATTGCGCAGCGCAAGTCTATAGGACAACTCATGTGGGGGTAGGTCACTAAAAGAATGTTCATCAGTTATATTGAAAGCACGTTTAGAAACAGGATAATACATATGCAACAATATACTTGCAGTAACTATTAAAAAACTCAAGGAAAACAAAATTAATAAAGTCACAATACAGTGGCTACGCAGTAATTTACAATAAGCATGTCGTTTCATTATGATTCTGGACTCTACATCATTCAGACCTAAGGGATACATGTCGGGACAGATTCAACCGCTTCACCTTGGAGAGGACTTAAACAATCAAATCGTCCGACAGTTTGGATCTGGACCTGAGTTTCTGCTTATAGAATTCGGTGCTACTGGCCTCAGCCAAGGGTAGCTTTGAGTCAATGGGGGAAGACACACGGGGAGTACTGTTTGTGTCAGGAGGAAGTCCATGAAATTTCTTGATATGGCTGGAATGCACCCAGCCTTTTCTCCCTTCGATCTTCACAGCTGTTCTGGTCGTCAGCAGGACCAACTTAGGAAGCCTCCACCTTGGCTCCAGTTGGGTTTTCCAATCGAAATTCCTGACGAGAACATAATCGCCGGGAATTACATCATGAGGTTTCACCTCGGTGTTGTCGGGAAAAGCTGCGACTACCTGTGAACGACAAGATTGTAGTGCAGACATCAAGGAAGCCAGGTAATCTGTCAGCATATTACAGTCAACATCAGTTATTTTACGGGGTATAGGCGTCCCCCACATATTCGGTGGTCTACCAAAGATCACCTCATAAGGGGATAGCCCTGTTCGAGAGTGTGCTACCATTCTCATGTAAAATAGCGCAACTGGTAAGGCTACTATCCAGTCCACACCTTTTTCCTGACATATTTTAGACAATCTGATTTTTAAAAGTTGATTATGTCGTTCCACGAGACCTGCTGCCTCGGGGTGTCGGACACAGTGGAATTTCCACTGATATCCCAACAAAAGTGAGACATGTTTCATTAATTCGGATGAGAAAGGCTGGCCGTTATCTGAATATACAACACGTGGTAAACCGTACCGTGGGAAGAATTCTCGAACTAGCTGCTTGGCAGTAGTCGGGGCAGTGTAATCTGATACGGGATACGCCTCTGTCCAACGGGAGAGAGCGCAGACAACTACGAGAACATATTTGAATCCTCGACAACGTTCCATCTGAATATAATCCATCTGGAGGACTTCAAAAGGATGGTCAGGAGGCTGAAATCCACCCTGCTCTACGGGAACACCCTTTCCTGGATTAAACTGACAACATATCATACAGGTACGAACTTTTTGTTTAGCTGCTGCTCGTAAATGTTTGTTGAACCAAATGTGCTGAATGCTGTCTAGCATAGCCTTCTCTCCTAAATGTGCTGGACTGTGAACTGTAGCTATAATGGCTTGAACCATGGAATCAGGGAGAAACCATACAGATTTCTCCTTCGTCATCCATCCTTGATCTGTCTGGATCCCTCCTAGTTCAGTCCACTTCTTTATTTCTTCTGCTGTGGCATGTGTCTGTATGTCAATTACGTCAAGTGCGGGATCCTTAATTGTCATACACTGTGTTGGTGTCTGAACTATTGGCTTTGTCATGTCTAATGTGCGATTCTGAGCAGTCTGTTTAGCTGTTCTGTCAGCTAAATCATTGCCTTGAGAAATGATATCAGTAACCTTCGTGTGTGCTTTACATTTCATAATCGATATAGCAGTGGGTAGATGTATTGCGTCTAACAAGGCATGAATGAGGGGTCCGTGCTGAATGTGGGCACCATGGGAGGTTAAATAACCTCTCTCTCGCCACAGCACGCCGAAGTCGTGTACAACTCCGAATGCATAACGTGAGTCAGTGTATACATTAACTTTCTTATTTGTGGCTTGAATACAGGCTTGCGTTAGAGCAATAAGTTCTGCTGCTTGGGCTGACAAAGTATCTATACAATTTGTCTCAATAACTTTAGTGTCTGTTGTGACTGCATACGCGGCCACTAAATCTCCTGTACTTGTTCTCATGCACGATCCGTCTACATACAACGTCAGGTCTGGATCTAACAATGGAACGTCTGTCAAGTCTTGTCTAGGTTTCGTCTTTATTTCAATGATTTCAACACAATCATGAGCTAGTGGGTCTGTTCCAATTACAGGTAATAGTGTAGCAGGATTCAATGTATTACACCGTCGGATCTCTATGTGTGGTTGAAACAATGTCAGTTCATAACCGGTAAGTCTTGCTATGGTCAAGTGTTGTGTTTGTGTTCGGTTCACAAGAACCTCTACTGCATGTGGTACTTGTACTGTCAATGGATGTCCTAACACTATGGCATCGCTTTGTCTGATTGCTAAAGCTGTCGCTGCCACTGATTTCAGGCATGCAGGCAAAGCCTGAGCTACGGGATCTAATGTACTGGAAAAATAAGCACATGGCTTGCGTGATCCTGCTTGATCCTGAGTGAGTACTGACAAGGCAGTACCTTCGCGTTCTGTGACAAAGAGTGTAAAATGTTTGCTATAACATGGTGTTGCTAAAACAGGTGCTTGACATAAAGCTTCCTTTAGGCTTTCAAAAGCTTGTGTATGTTCCTGAGTCCAAGGGAGAACAGTCGATGTGGCTGCCTCCTGTGTGGTTAACTGAATGAGTGGTTTTGCTAGAAATGCGTACTGAGGGATCCACTGCCTACAATATGAAGTGAGGCCTATGAAAGCCCGCACCTCCTTTTGTGTCTGGGGTATTGACATGTTAGCAATTAACTGGATGCGATCTGGTGTAAGCTGCCTTCCCTCCTTGGACAGCGAGTGACCAAGATAAATAACTCGCTGGACACAGAATTGCAGCTTAGAAGGAGACACCTTGTGCCCCTTGTCGGCTAGAAAATGTAAAACTGTCAGAGAAGCCTTTTCACATTCAGGTCCGCTTCTCGCGGTGATCAGCACATCATCGACATATTGAAGCAGTGCAGTATTGACTGGCATGTGGATACTGTCAAGTTCTCGTTTCAGTGCTTGGCTGTAAATGCTGGGGCTTTCTGTGAATCCTTGGGGAGCGCGTGAGAATTTAAAACTGCGCCCATTTAAACTGAATCCGAACAAATATTGGCTTTCCGGATCTATTGGGACGCTGAAAAAGGCATTCTTGAGATCAATTACAGTAAAGAATGTTGCTTCGGAATCAATTGCTGTCAATAATGATGATATATCAGGGACCACAGGAAATTGTGGTACAATGCACTTGTTTAGTTCACGCAAATCAATAACCAATCGGTATACTGGTGGGGCAGTAGGATCAGTTCGTTTAAGAATCGGAATTATCGGTGAATTACATACATTGGAGTCTGTTTCTACAACTACTCCCTGGGCAATTAGCTCATCAATGATTTTCAGCAAAGCCACTACAGCATCATGCGGTAACTTGTATTGTCGCATTCGTGGTAGTACCACTCCTGCTTTCAATGTGACTCGGTATGGTGTAATGTTCATGCAGCCAACATCCGTAGGGCCTTGTGCCCATAGATGTACTGGTAAAGTCTGTAGTCGGGGATCCATGTCCCTAGACACATAGTGACCTTTAAAATCACGTAAAAACAACCTTACTCCTTCCGGAGAACAACATATTATGGCTCCTAGTGCTTTCAGAGTTTTAATTCCTAACAGATTTTCTGGGCATGATTTAGTAAGCAGTAAATCTGTAGTTCGTGTCAAAGGTCCTATCGTAAGTGGTAGAGGCTGTGATACTTCATTAACAATAGGTTTTCCTGAAAAACCAAGGGAAACATTTTGAGAGCCTGAGAGGGGTGCCCCTGGAACTTCACTACGTTTTATAGTTGTTCGACTTGCCCCTGTATCGAGTAAGAATTTTCTATCTTGACCTAATAATTCACTATGTACATAAGGTCCTTCTTGATCTACAGGAATCTCGATAAGCGGTAAGTCAACTTCCCTCTCTAGGCTTGTTCATGCGTAACGCTGATACTCAGGATATTCATACTGTGCAGTCTGATACATTTGTCGTGTTGTGGTTTGTGTGGCAGTAGCAGGCAACGGTGGTGCAGCTGGCACAAACTGTATGGGTTGCTGTGAGGCTGGCATGGACTGTTGCTGAACTGGCATGGACTGTCCATGCTGCATAGCTCCTTGTTCATTCTGATCTTGTCTAACTAATCGTGGTCTCTCCTTTGCAATGCCTGTAGCTATATTACGTTTCAGGACTGGACAATCGTGTACATAATGGCCTAGTTGTTTACAGTAATTGCAGGTTCCTTTTACAGGAACTGCAGAATCACCAGAATGTGTCACACCCTTTTTGTGACCATCTGCTGGTACTGTCTGAGAAACTAGCATTTTCATTTTTGTATCCTTCATGCGTCTATGCTCGTGTTCTTGTTCATCCCTAATTCTATTGTGATGATACTGTAACATTTGTAGCATTTGCGACGGAGTGTTACTTTGCCAGGTACTCTCGAATTTCAATATTCTATTCTTCACTGGGGGCAATGCATTTTCCACTAATTTTGTCACAAATAGATGTGGATATGAGTCACTACTTGCTTTTATACCACTATTTATACCAAAACATTTTTCAAATCGAGCATAATAATCGCTTGTGTCTTCATCTTGCTTTTGTTTGCAGGCTGTGATTGCACCCCAATCTTCCTTTTTTGTAGTTAATAAACGTGGCAGTACCTGTACTAGTAAACCTGGTAACAGTTTAACTTTATCCCCGAGCCCTGAACCTGCAGTTCGGGCCCTTTCTTCCTCTGCTAATGCTGTCCAGTCTATCTTTTGGTCTCCCACTTCCCACTCTTTTTCTTTCAGTTTTTCATAAATGCCAGCAGGCAAAAGCACCTTTAATATCGTCATAATATCAGGAAAGGTGTACTCTCCCATTAGTAACATGTCTTTAATTTCTCGGTGGAAACCCGCTGGGTCTTTATCATGACTAGGTACTACTTTCTTCATTTCTAATAATTCCATTTTTGATATGGGTGTGTAAACAAATACACGGTGAAACTCATTGTCTTCGCCTTTTATTGGGTGCACTTCTCGTAAAGGATTTTGTCTATCCATATAGTACGGCGTTCTTTCTCTGTGGGGCAGCGAGAGAGAATCCGGACTTACAAAAAGGACATACTGTTTACGTGACACTAATATCTCTTTAATTAGCTTGTTACTAGAACCTCTCCATCTGTTTGTGAGTAGTTCCGTTAATATATCAGGTAAAGGACCAGGGTCAGCATGTTGGCTCTTATATAATATGAGGAGTTGCTGAATCATATAGATTCCAGCTAAACGTTGTTCATCTGTACTGAGATTAAAAAACGTGTGTGCTACGGTCTCATCACCGTATTTTTCAGGACTGTCAATCCAGTGAACAGCTGATCTGGCTAATTCTTGCTCATCCATGGAATCGAGGAGGTGGTAACCCCTTCGTTCTCGTAGTATTTTATCTGCGACTTGAAACGAATGTTCAGGAGACTTCAGATTTATTACAGGCGTCGGATACGTTCTGCTATTATTTGGACATACAGAGTGTATGGGATCAGAAAAACATCTAGTATTTTCACAGGATCTTCCTCTGCCTACATAGGCTATGGTCTCTGACTGTCTTGCGGAATTCCCTGATTCGGACACTTCATCTTGCTCAAACTCGTCTGTTCCCAATCTCTCTTCATGAATACGCTCTATTTCTTTACGGATTTTTCGGCACATGGCTATTATACAATTTTGCTTATCGTGTCTCCCTTCTGATATATTCTGACTCCATCTTGTAAGAATAAGCATTGCATTCGGGTCTACCCCCGGACGGTCTTGATTTCTGATCACACAGTTTATGAGGAAACGTAACAGTTCCCCCTGTATCTCTACTTTCTGGAATTCCATAGCTCTGTTAATACATCCTGGATCTCGTCCTGTTTGAACAAAATGATATATGTTATCTAGATGCGTAATCATCCCTGGTAACCTCGCTAAATACTCTGCGGCTCGCCTGATACGTAATGATGCCAGGACCATTTCATCCTCTTTACCAACCACCGGGTCATATCTACAATTTACAAGGAGTTCTTTAAGCGTACGTTCACTTACGAATTTAGGTGTACGAGAATGCGCTGACTCTTGAAAAACAAGTTTATTTATTCTGGGTGGTGTAAAGGTACTGCTAGCACCTCCCGTGGCCCCATCTGGGGCGTCGGGTGTGAATGGGTTCGTTGAACGTGACACAGCAACTATGGGCGTCGACACCCCTGTAGAATCGACTGCGGAGACAGATGCGGAAACAGATGTGCTTGCCGACGCTTGCGTCGGGACTTGCTGTTGCACGGGTACAGATACCTGATCCTGACGTTGAACCCCTCCGCCAGACGGTCTATGTGGTGTGGCGTTAGCATACTCGGGAGCTGCATCGTCTAGATATGAGGAAAGAAAAACATCTTCTGCGGTTCTGGGATGCCCTTTTTGATGTACCTTAATTGGAAATAATGGGGGTGGCAAGTCTTTTGGCATCTCTGTAACAGCCTTAGGTAGTCCTTCGGCTAGAAGGGGATACATACCATTCATAAGAGCATTTCTTTGTCTATTTACTTGTTCTGATTTCACTCGGATACCTTCCTCAATTAATAGATTTTCTTGAACTTTATTTGAACTTTCTTTACTCCTCTCTTCTTGTCTACGTGCTTTTTCTGTACGTCTATGAGATTCTTTACGCCATAACTCAACAGCGTCTTTCTGTGACTGTCTGACCTTTCTTTTCCATAACTCTTCCTCTACTTTCATGATGCACTCTGCATCCCAGGTTCCCGCTGCGGGCCACCTTTGACTTTCCGGCAATCCCTTGGTATAATCTACCCATAGATCAAGAAACAATATGGCATCTAAGCCATGCTTATGGTACATAAAATGCCCTGGAGTGTCCCTAGGAGGAATAGGAACTGCTTCTTCAAGCACCCCTTTTCTGGTGGTAATCTGTCTTAACTTCGAGAAAAGCGGCATATTGACAACTGATCTGATACTTACTCTTGAATTCACTTAATACGAAAAACACAATAATGAACAGTGAACAATGAACAATCATTCATACCACAATATGCAAGACATTTAAACACTTTAAATATTGAACATTAAATATTTTAACGATGACCGACAATGATGACAGTCTGCCTAACTAATCACCACGCTGAATTCTTGACAGTAACTGAATACTTCGGAATACTTGATATACTGCTAAACAGTACATATACACTGCTAAACAGTGCAGACCGGATTTGTGTACCCAAATCCGTCTTGACCGGCACAACCTATGTGCGCGTCAACACGCCTCCCCGGCGATGGTACTCACCGAGTAGCTCCTTGAAACGGAAGGCCTCAGAGAAAGGACAGGACTCGATGACTGCGGACAGCGGACCCTCTGGACATCGGGATTTCGAGAAACCTGGTGGGCCTCTGTATACCTCGGATCTTGCTCTCTCAGCTAGGCTCTGGTCGGGATACTTCGCACTTCTCACCGCCTCGTCTGGGTTGATCGCAGCCTCAGTCGCCCCCGCTTGACCGGAGGGAGCTTACAGGAAATCCTGCTGGTACGCGTTTATGGTCCGTCCAGTTGTGGCAGGAGACCGGGCCTGCAACGCACCGCCGGCGCGTGAGATGAGAAAGTGTCCCTGTTCGGGCGCCATTATGTGGTAAATATTCTTTTTTTACCTAAACTGAATTTCATACGGAATCTTTAAAATAAAGTAAAATAGCTCAGAATAACAAGAGGCAGAATCCGTGGTATAAGAGGTTTTCTAAATGGGCTTTATTCCATCAAAAATGGCCGACTCGAGTCGCGGCCTTCAGGTTCCGTCACCACGAGGGTTCAGGAAGTGAAGTACAATACTTTATTGACAAGAAGTAACTTTTATAGGTCATACACTTACAATGAAACAAATGCAAAAAAGGCGTAACGATTGATAAGATAAATTAACATAGTGATACGTAATTGAAACTAGGCGTAATAAGGAGCAAAAAGAAACATGATTGGCTCTGGTTATCTTACATAGGTGGATCTATACGATAATACTTAACATAGATGCGTGCGCAGCAGTATGACGTGTGATTGACGTGCAACTAGGGGGTGAAGGGGACTTGACATTTAGCTCTACATGTGGAGACGAGAAGTCTGGGGGGTCAAGTCAACCTAATCCCAAATCATATCTAACATCCTATGTTTAGAGAACTATGTTATCCACAAGGAAGGACTCTCGGACAGAATCTATTCTATACTAACTGTGTGTGCGTGTACAAGCGTCTAAGTGTCTATATGAGATGCGAGGGGCAGAAAACTTTCCATGGCAACAGGGCTATGAATCATTTGCAGGAGGACGGAAAGGCTGAGTCCTTTGCTTGTGAGCTAAAGGAAATGTTTACCTAAATCACTAGACAGGAATGCATCGGCTGGAGAGCAAAATAGATAATTCGAAGGTGAAATACAGCTTCTTGGCAGGCAGGCGAAAACTGGCCGAGGCAGGCACCGTTAGCTGCACAGGGAGTAGGACAAAGTTCATGGATACAGATGCGAGCTCAAGCTGAAGCTGTCAGAGACAGAGAGCAGGGAAAGGCTTTGAGGACAGAATCGGGCCTACTTGCCTGAACTGTAAAAATGTAGTAACTTAGCCATATAAAGTCGGTGGCCTTTCATACTTAGGAATCGAATATCCAGCCCATCGATGGCGGATCTGACAGAGAACATGTCGACGGTAGACACACATATGTTTGCGTCTTAGAAACTGGAACTGGAGGGAACATACATGTACTTGTAACATGCATATAGAACCGTTGGGGTCCAAGATAGGGGACATAACTGATCAGGAAAATCCACATTTCCACAGTGCAAACATATTGACAATTCCTACTCATAGGAAGTGGACCAATGTAATCAATCTGCCAAATTTGAGCGGGCAATTTCCCGCGATGTAAATGACCTTTAACAATTTGGGGCACTTTGCGCTGCCTGATATGCTGACAAATGGGACAATGTAGAACAACATTTTTAATTAAATCTAGGGGAATATAAATTCCTCGATCAGCAGCCCACCTGCTAGTGGCTTTCTCTCCAAAGTGTCCTGCTTTCTGGTGGGCCCATTTCGCCAATCCCGTAATATCAGAATCTTGCGTGTCCACCACTGCCTCAGCAATTTTAGATTTCTCATCTGCAATGTTATGAAAGAATTTGTCAAGAGAGTCTATCGGGGTATGAGCATCCACATGGAAGATTGTAACAGTACTCTGTGGGAGCATTTCCCAAATCTCCTGCCATAATTCTTTTCCCCACAATTCCTTGGAATGGATTTTCCAACTATGGGAATGCCAAGTCGGTAACCAAACTGCCAGTCCATTGGCAGTAGACCAAGAATCGGTAAAAATATGACATGTGCCAGGTAACTCTTGTTTCAGAACTTGATAAACAGCATAGAGTTCAGCAAATTGACTGCTCTTACCCTCACCAGTTGTACTCAGCAATTTTTGTGTGATCGGATTATAGGACACTGCCTTCCAATGCCGTTTCGTCCCTATGAACCTTGCTGAACCATCCGTAAACCAGACATGGTTTCTGTCCTCTGCGGACAAATCATCAAAAGGTTTACCCCACTTAACAGGAGACTCCTGTACTAAAGGTACGGAACATTCACTCTCAGTCTCAGTTGATGGCGCCCGTGCCACCTGCTCATGCAAAGATGCAACTCCTTTTTGTCCCACACGTGCCCTGTCTTGTATATACCATTTCCATTTAATCACACTCGCCTCTTGAGCGTGTCCAATTCGGTGAGTTTTCGGCGAACTCATAACCCACTGCATGATAGGAATTTCAAGTCGCAAAACTATATCATGTCCCAAAGTCAATTGCTCGGTATCCACCAGAGCCCAATAACATGCAAGTAGCTGTTTCTCAAAAGGTGTATAACGCTCACCAGCATCAGGTAACTTTTTGGTCCAGAAACCTAACGGTACTCTACTCTTGCCTTGTTTCTGCCACAAACTCCAATTCGTATAAAGGCCTTGTACAGACACATTCAAATCCACATCACCATCACATACAGGCCACAAATCCAGAGCATGCTGAATTGCTTCTTTTGCCAGACTGAACGCATCTTGCTGTGGTTTACCCCATTCAAATGCATTCTTTTTACGAGTGACCTGGTACAAAGGGGCCAATATTTGACTCAAATGAGGAATATGCTGGCGCCAAAATCCAAACAAACCAATGAAGCTTTGGGCTTCTTTCCTATTTCTCGGAACTGCAAAATCAAGAATTTTCTGTTTAACCTGAGGGATCACTTCTCGGTGCCCTTCATGCCAATTAATACCCAAAAATTTCACTGCCTGGGACGGACCTTGTAATTTATCCGGGTTGATTTCCCAACCTTTCTCACGCAAGCACTCAATGACTCTATCCAATTGGGTCTGAACTTCCTCTTGTGATTCACCTTGGATCAAAATATCATCAATATAGTGACATATCTGAATTTGTGGATGAACTGGTACCTCAGCCAGATGCTCTGCCACCAGCCGGTGACATATCGTAGGACTATGCACATAGCCCTGAGGAAGACTTCTAAACGTCATTTGACGCCCGTTCCACGTAAAACTGAATTGTTCCTGACACTCAGGGGCAATCGGAATCGAAAAGAAAGCATTAGCAATATCAATGGATGCATACCATGTACCTGGATGTTTCTGGATTCTTTCAATTAGGGTAATAACATCCGGTACTGCAACAGTCAAAGAGGGTGTGTGTCTATTCAATTCTCGATAATCAACAGTCATGCGCCAAGAATTATCACTCTTACGTACAGGCCAAACAGGATTATTCCAAGCAGAAGTAACTGGGGTTATAACTCCTGCATCCACCAACTCCTGAATAGTGGTACTAATCTCTTCATGACCACCTGGAATACGATACTGCTTCTGACGAACCACTTTTGTCGCCTGAGGAACTTTTATGGGGGCATTCTTAAACGACCAACCCGTACAGGCCTGGACGATATATAATGTTTAGTTCCAAATTGGTAACATCCATCATCTAAGTGCAAAGTCATTCCTTTCAAAATATCAATTCCAATTATGAATTCTAAGAGTGGCACCACTAATACAGAGTATTCTTTTCTAGGAATTCTACCTATTCTTATTTCAAGTAAGGTTTGAACTGCGGGAGTTTCCTTTCCACCTAATCCGGTAATTGTAAAAGGCTGACCTTTAAACTTCTTTGATTTTCCATGAATAAGAGTGGCCTCCGCTCCTGTATCTACCAATGCTCGGGCCCTTTGGATATTACGATGTCTCCAATAAATATCAATATCTACATAGGGTCTATTATCTCTGTGAGCCCATCTGCGTACTGGAGCTTGACCTATTTCCTAGTCCTTTTTATTGTGTTCTGTGTACCAGGATAAATCAGGATAAAGACTCTCACGGTTCCTAGGTATCGATACCTCCTGTTCATATCCATCTCCATTACGAAATGGATTACTGTTCCCTGCATTGTACTGCGGGTTTCGATCGGCCAATATGTGTCGATCCTCTCTCCTTCTCAACTCAGGGGATTGATCCCTATCATCTCTACGTCTGCTGTTAACATAATCATCTCTCCCCCTCTCTCTTTCCCCCTCTCTCTCCCTGTCTCTCTCACGACGGGGGGACAAATCACGCGCATAACGTCGATCATCACGACGATCAGAGCGCCCACGGCGGTCGTCATCACCGCTACCGTCAGAAAAACCACGATCACACTCAGTTGTCCGAACACGCCGGGCACCCTCCTTTCGATCCAAGCCACGTTTGCGAAACATTTCCCACAAACGAGAAGTAGTCTCACCATCAATGTCCTCCTTACGCACACCATCAGCCAGAAGAGCAAGAAACATATCACGTCTAGTAAATTTATTTTCACCAGGAGTACGAGTGTCAGGCCGGGACTGCCGTTCAGGTTTAAACCACTCACCCAACTCACCGAGTTGGCGTACCGATTCCAGCACCACAGATAACATGTTACCAGTCTGATTAATCAATAAAGTCATCATGACCTGCTTATAAGCAACAGGGGAAGAACGAATAATACGATTCCGCACAGAAGATGTCAAGAAAGCATCAAGCAACCGGTCGGCAGTATTCAGAAAAAGTGCCGTTTTCATCACCTCCTCTTTGAGACGTTGCGCAGCATCGCGCAAAGTATACCACGGTTTGTCATTCACAGGCCAGTCAGACTCAGTAGGATATTTTTGATTACAACCCTCAGTCGCCAATTGAAGCAAAGAAATTTGACCACCACCATTAAAGTTACGAAAATGATCCTGTACAGTAGAATCCGAACTCAAGGAGCAAAACTTCAAACAATCGCCAGCATCCAACATAATGCCAGCAGCGCCCAGTTCATAAAGGCGCACCATCCATGTGAGCAAGGGCTCACCAACTCGCTGCCGAAATCGCTGCAAAATATCACTAATTTCTTGTTGAGTAAAATCCTCCAAAGAGTCTAAAGCAATACCATTCGGAGCACCGGGAGCCTGCTGCACCTTCCGTCGAAAAACTGGATGCGCCGAGACCGCGGGATGAGCATTACAAGGAGCTCGACCAGTACACGTAGAGGAACAATCAGTGGAAGAAGCGTCGACCCCGCTCGAAGGACGAGCGTAATCACGGGGTGCACCATCAGAGGCGCAAGAAGCAGATTTACAAGCACGGCCGGAGCGAGAGGACTCGCGCTTGGCAGACTCCTCACCCGAGGAAGGAGAATCACTCGAGGTCCAGATATTACCATCCCATTCATCAGGATTCCAATCCAGTCCGGCTTTCGCCACGACCAGACGCACCTTCCGCGTCGAAACTCGACCACGCCGATTCTTGTATTTATAACGAGCAATTCGCACAGCCGCTCTCTCGGCAATAGTTTGGTACGTCTCAAGTTTGTCAACAAGCAACTTATTTTGACACCGCAACAAAGTATGAGCATTCTGAATTTCAACAAAGTTCGCTTCCAAATCCTTATGCAAGTTCTGCAATTTCAACAACCTCTCATGGAGAATCCTGTACGCAGACAGAACAATCCAACCTCTGCGCCCTAAAACGGGAAGCTCATCACCCTTAGATACCGGCGCCTTCTGTAAGCAAGTAATCACATTAGCCGGCTCTGCCAGCTCCAAAAAAGAATTCCAATTCTCACTCAAACCAGTAGAATCAGCCCACTCACGGGCTAAGGCTTTATAAGGCGTTGAATCCCAACCGGGAATATCAACGGGCAACTTAAAAGCAGATTTCAACTTTCTAGAAAACATGTTTGAAAAGAAAGAAAAAGAGAAAAGGAAAAAGAAGAAAGAGAAAAGAAAATTATACGCAGGTAGATACAAATAATATACAAACAAAACCACGCACGCGCCAAAGGCAAACACAATACAACCACAACGCACACAGGTTTCGTAAACGGTTCGTGACGCCAAATGTTCTGCTTGGGTTTTCGGATCAGATAGAACCCGCTCATCAGAGCCTCACTAACCCGGCCAGAACGTTACCCCCTCCCTAGAACCTATTTACAATCCTACAACCACATATATCTATCACCTAAGGACAGGGAATTCCTACTATGCATACCAAGATCTCATAAGTGGCGGCCTCGCGGTCCCATACGAACCCAGACCTCTCTGCCCATACGACAGTATCACAAGTGGCGGCCTCGCGGTCCCATACGAACCCAGACCTCTCTGCCCATACGACAGTATCACAAGTGGCGGCCTCGCGGTCCCATACGAACCCAGACCTCTCTACCCAGACGGCAGTCTCAGTACAATCGGCGGCCTCGCGATCCCATACGGATCCAGACCTCTCTGCCCATACAACAGTATCACAAGTGGCGGCCTCGCGGTCCCATACGAACCCAGACCTCTCTACCTAGACGGCAGTCTCAGCACAATCGGCGGCCTCGCGATCCCATACGGATCCAGACCTCTCTGCCCATACGACAGTATCACAAGTGGCGGCCTCGCGGTCCCATACGAACCCAGACCTCTCTACCCAGACGGCAGTCTCAGCACAATCGGCGGCCTCGCGATCCCATACGGATCCAGACCTCTCTGCCCATACGACAGTATCACAAGTGGCGGCCTCGCGGTCCCATACGAACCCAGACCTCTCTACCTAGACGGCAGTCTCATACGACGGTTCATCCTATGATCACCATAACATACAAAAAGGGAATTAGTCTCACTATTCATCAGATCACACAAGGATTGCCAGTTCGGGCATAGCCTGTTCTCAGGTTTGAGGGGCTCCTCTTTCCCTTATTCAGTTACCACTTACCTGATCAGGGTTAACATCTGTTCATGTAGCCGCAGCTGACTAGAAGAATAGGCTACCCTCTTATACAAGCACACACAGCATATGTTGGTTCACTACAAACTGGATACTTTATTACTCATTGCACATACAATCACATAACATTACGATATAACACATAACCTGCAAAGAAAAGTGAAAGATTAAGTTGTACACTCTAATAAGAAAGGGTCGACATCACCTTATTAGTATGTAGCCTGCACTCAGTGGTCATCTAGGCTCCCTTCTCGTCTGTGCCTCGGCTCGCCTGGAATCACCCTTCTCCGAGTCACTGGGACCTCTTCCTTATCGGCTACTCTCTCCTCTCTGGTTATTCTGTTAGGAAAGCATCTGTCTCTCAGTTCTTCTCCGCCCTCAAGATGGCGTCTGTCTTCCCTGGAATAAGTAGTAGCTCTACTGCTAACGGCTAGATGCCGCCTACGGACTGCCCCTGTAACTGCCTCAGACTTTCACTAATATAGAGGTGTATTTCCTCATGGAAAATTCCGGCCCGTAACCTGCCGCCCACCAAATTCTTGTACCTCCCCGTACCAAGGACACGTTCCCAGCCGGCCGGCCTGATGTAGTGTCTTCGGCATGAAGAAAAATACAATCCTTCGATAAGGGCCGGCCTGAACCGGTTCTCTCCAAGCAAATAACACCTCATAACTAAAACATTACGTTTGACCTAGAAGAATCCCAAGCTGCCGGAGCAGAAAGAAAGATGGAGTCTCTCCCGTTTGAGGCCTACCAGGCCTGCATTCAGCACGGCTCCATGAAATACCCTCACTACAGGACAGGTTATCCCTAATACTAACGAATCTATCCCCTAGGCTATATGTGCAAGCCCTGATC
This sequence comes from Triturus cristatus, assembly GCF_964204655.1. Classification (NCBI taxonomy): domain Eukaryota; kingdom Metazoa; phylum Chordata; class Amphibia; order Caudata; family Salamandridae; genus Triturus; species Triturus cristatus. Next base: position 1,150,523,943 of record NC_140581.1, on the reverse strand, counting down.
TATGGGGAAGAGCACAGAATCATGTCGAAGTGCCTAGTAAATAGGCTCCATCCACTACTCTAACCCTTAGGCTTGAATGGTAAGAGACTGAAGTCACATTCAATCACTTGTTAACACAAGAAGGTCAGGAAAATCGAGCAGAACAGGGGGGGAGCAGGTTCTTCTCATATCGCACAGCAGAGTCCATGGAGATAAAAATCCCCAAATACACGAAGCCCTGCTGAGCGACCTGTATCGAACATGTTCTAGGGATCGGTGGAACCTCGCCACTAAGAACATACAAATACGATTTACTCCAGTTGATAACAAGACCCGAGTTCCTACCAAAAGATGTGAGTACGTCACAGACCACTATAAGTGACTTCTTGGGTGAGGCAAGATACAGCAGGATATCATCGGCATAGAGCGAAATACGGTCCTCGTGTTCAGGCGATCATCTAAGGCCCCGTATATCCGGGTGCCAACGTATCCACGCAGCCAGCGGCTCGAGGGCGAACAACAAAGGCGACAGGGGACAACCCTGCCGAGTACCCCTCCCAAGCTGAAACGGAGTCGACGCCCGACCATTCACCACCACACTCGCAAGTGGCCCCTCATACAACAACCTCACCCAGCTCACAAAACCGTGGCCAAAGCCGAACTTGGTCAGCACGGCCCACAAATATGCCCATTCCACCGTGTCAAAGGCCATCGTGGCGTCAAGAGACGCCACAATAGCTGGTTCACGCAGCGTGCCCGCCCTGGCGATTACACCATGAAGGCGCCGAAGATTTAACGCTGTGTTTCGGTGCGGGATGAAGCCGGATTGATCCGGATGGACCAAGTCACCGAGCACCCTAATCAATCGGGTCGCCAGGATTTTAGCCAGAATTTTCGGCTCTGCGTTAAGAAGTGAGATAGGCCTATATGAGGCGCACTTATCTCGGGGTTTGCCCTCTTTGTGTATAACCACGATCGTCGCCAGTCGCTGGTCCAACGGGAGGGTCCCACTCCCCCGCGCCTCCACAAACATGGCGCGCAGGTGAGGGGCGACCCTATCCGGAAATAGCTTGTACAGGTCGACCGGCAAGCTGTTCGGTCCCGAGGCCTTGCCCGAGTTTAACGCGTGGATAGCCCCCGCCACCTCGTCAACCGTTATGTCACCATCTAGATCGTCCCTATCTATATCAGAGAGACAGGGCAACTCGATATCACGGAGGAGGTCACACGAGTCCTCGGGCGGCCTATCCGACACTGAGGCATAAACCCTACAGAAATAGTCCGAGAAACACTTTACAATCCTCTCAGGTTCCACAATCGCCTCTCCCCTCTCTCCCGTCAACTCTGGCACAACTCTATTGACCCGTTCTTTTTTGTCCAGCCAAGCCAGGAGTTTCCCTGCTTTGTCACCAACATCATACAAACGGCCCTGCTGTTCCCTACTGAGGGTCTTAGCGGCGTTCGTCACCAGGTCCTTATACTCAGCTTGCTTCAAGCAAAGCTCATGCAGTGAGGACTCTGTAACCTCCTCCTCCAGCGCTCCCTCCAGAGCCGCGATCTCCTCCTCAACCTGCAGAACCTCGCCATCTCTCCGCCGCTTGGCAGCTACTACTAGGGAGAGGGCTTCCCCTCGGAGCACGGTCTTAAATGCTTCCCACAGCGACACTGCCGAGTCCACGGATCCCTGATTGTCCTTGAAAAAATTATCTACTTTCTTTACCAGCGCGCTGCGCATCTTGGGGTCTCGGAAATACCACGGGTTGATAGGGGCCACCCTTCCTCCTCCCTCCCGACCTAGATCCAGCCGGATCCACACTGGCGAATGGTCAGATATACCACGCGCCATGTGCCTCGCCTCGGAGACCAATGAGGCATGCGCAGCCAGAGTGAGTAGGTAATCAATCCTGGAAAGACTACCATGTGCCCCGGAGTGGAACGTGTATTGGCTCTGTGTGGGGTGCCGGAGCCTCCAGCAGTCTATCAGGCCAAGCGTGTCTAGGAAGTCTGGAAGCCACTTCTGAGCCCCCCCTGTGTCTCTGGGCGGGCATCTATCCAGCAGGCCGGAGCCAACAGCGTTGAAATCACCTCCCACCACAAGCATACCCCCGGGAGATCCAGCAGGGCCCTACCCAGATCTGTGAACGTGGAGGCCTGCAGGGCCGGCGGGACATAAACCGAAACTAAAACCAAAGTTCTTCCTTCCCACCGCCCCGCCACCGCCACAAACCTCCCCCTATCATCAACAATGGTGGAGTCCACCTCAAATGGTAGCGAGGCTCTGACTAGGATGCCCACACCCCTGGACCCAGAGGAGAATCCCGAATGTGCTATGAATTTATAACCCTTCCTATTCAGAGCATAGCACGTATTACCTATAAGATGCGTCTCCTGCAGCAGGGCAACATCCGGCATTGACCGTTTCAAGAATTGCAAAACAATCTCACGCTTAATGCGATCCCCCAAACCATTAACATTCCAGCTTATAACACTTAAACCCCTACCCCCCATCCTCAAACGTAAAGAGGCCCACCCCACACCCGAAGAGCCACCATGGAACAGTCCTGGAAAGAATCACCATGCCTTGCAGAAATAAACCCCCCAACAACAAACCCAAAATCCCAGAAACCCCCCCCACCCTGCACCCCTGCTGCAGCTTACAAAGCCCCCCCAACTTGCAGTGTGCCTGTCGCCCTACAAAACCCAAAATCTACAAAAAGTACCCTAAGGGAGGAAAAGAGCACCCCTCGTCCTCCCGCAGCCCTCCGCATTGACTGCACTCTATTCAAGTCTTCAAATATAGCCAAATCGAGTCAGACCGGCTCCGAAAAATCAGCCCTGCCCATCCCGGCCACTGTCCCCATCCTCGGCAATGTCCTCCCCCGTCCGTCGCCGGGGCAAAGCGTCCAGCCATTCATCGGCCATAACAGGAGAGTCAAAGAAGAATGTCCGATCTTCGTGCACCACACGTAATCTGGCAGGGAAGAGCATGGCATACTTCAGATCCCTCTCCCGGAGCCGCCTCTTCACCCCTAGAAAGCCCTGTCTCTGCCTCTGCACCTGCTGGGTGAAGTCCGGATAGAAATTCACCGACGCGTTCTGGAAGGGGACCGGGCCCGTCACCCTCGATGCTTGCAGGATAGCGTCCCGATCTCGAAAATGAAAGAGCCGAGCGACGATCGGCCTCGGTGGGGCACCCACCTTGGGCCTCCCACCCGGCACTCTATGGGCCCTTTCGACCGCAAAGAACTTTCCAAGACCCTTAGGCTGCAGATGATTAAGCACCAAGTCCTCGACAAGCAGGTCAACCGAAGCCTCATCCGAGGACTCCGGGACCCCGATGACGCGCACGTTGTTGCGCCTGGCCCGGCTCTCAAAGTCCTCCAGCCGGCGGGCGGCGCGATCACTCTCGGTCCTCAGCTTACGAACCTCGATCTGCAGTTCCGTGACATCATCGGTGAGGCCCGTGGTCTTGAGGTCCAGGGTCCTAACCCGTTCATTCGTTTTGCCCAAGTCCGCACGGATCAGGTTAACATCCACCAAGATGGCATCCACCTTATGCGCCAGGGCATCAAACTGTCTCCCAATCGAAGTCTGCATCCCTTCTAGCGCGCCCATGACATCCTGTAGTGAGAGCTCCGGGGCCAAAGGCGAGGCCGCCTTCTGGGTATCCGGCGACTGGCTCGACCCACTCGGTGATCCCTTCTGCAGAGCATAGCGGTCCATACTATTGACTTGGGTATAGGCTCCCCGCCTGGTAGACTTAGCCTTCAGCCGATCCACCTCTGCTTTGCCCGACATGGTTGATACCAAGCAGGTCGGTTCAGATAAGACGGGTCCCTCTCAATGAAAGGAATCAGGAGTGATCAGTTCTGCAGTGGGCCACCAGAGTAGCCTGCAGAGCGTCCATAGGGTAATAAAGCCACCAAGAGCTCTCCAGGGGCAGGGCTGACAAAGGGAGAGAAAGCGAAAGTGAAAGGACGGGGACCTCCGTCCGACAGTTCACACCTCGCCTGGCCGTTGTTGTTCAACTAGAAGTCGGGCATCCTGCCAACTCTAGCCCCTGGCATCCCTCGGAGATAGGCCGCAATCTTCCGCCAGGCATAAGTCCGGTTCCCGGTGGGCGATCCGACCGCGGGTAGCATCAATCGCCTCCCTGACAGGTCATCCACACAATGCCATGCATACCGACAGGATTAGAGACAGGATAGTCGACGGAGGGCGCGAGGGTCTCGGGAGCTCAGAGCTCACGCGGCCATCTTGGTCAAGCGCTAGGCTCCTCCTCCGGAATAACACTGTTTTAATCATTTCTATGTATTAATTACGATTTTGTGTTTCTTTGCTTAAAGTTGACTATTCTGGCCTACCAAAAGATGGCCGCCGACTGAAACCTAACTAAATTACATGACTTCATCATTTGAACAATGGAGAAAGGCGCCTGCACTGACTTCGCTCATGTCCCTTGTATGACCTGTCATACCATGCCCATGAAGACTACCCTGGGCGAGGTGCCAATGTCCCTGAACCTGAAGCAAATGTTGCAAGTTGCGAATGAACTAACGAACTCAACCGGTTACCAACGAACGGATACAATTTGTACCTGAGAACAGTCTTTCCCATACGCCTATTGTAGAACTTCGACCACATGAGAATATTCGAAAATGTTTCCTAAATGTATTGAGATGCATTTGAATTCAGCCAATCAGTGGCCTGGGAATAGAGAAAATGTTACTGTTATATGTAAATTTTAGTATAAATATTAGTAGTCTAGAGAGGGAAGGGGCTGCTACTCTTTGGGCTACTCGCTGCTCTATGCTATGCTACTCTACGCTACACTCTATGTAGCTCTTCGCCAGAGACCACTTTGTGCCGAGCTATTGATGATCAGAGCCCCTTATGCTGACGGAAGAGGACGGAGACTTTAGAACTTTGATGAACTTTCTGAGGACCAGTTCTGACTTAGAAAACGACAATTAGCCAGAATAGGTAAATATGACAAAAGATAATATTGCATTATTAGGATTTAACCTGCATTTAAATTAGATAAAGAAAAGCATTTATTTGAATTACTGTGTCGGGTGATTATTTCTTGAAATGTTTATTGATTAATTTGAGAGTTAAATGTGTCATTAAATCCTATATCAACTAAATGATCCAATTGACCTTCGGATGGAGGAACTGTTAGGGTAATTTAGTAGACGTGGTTTTCCTCTATCCAAATGAACAGCTGTGGTTCGGGATTTGATATCCCTCTGTAGGCACGGATAGTTTGAGAGAATGAATGTTGGTGTTATGGGCCCCACCAGCGTGTGAAGTGTGTATGTGCGTGTGACTGAGAAATCATTCCGTCCGTGGAAGCAGGGGGAGATTTGGTAACTCGAACTGCACCACATGCACTACAGTGTTGAAGATTTTCCCAAAGATATCCCATTGGTCCGAAGGCGCGCCAAAGGCAAGCCCGTCTGCGCCCGTCCGCGCCGGGCAGCGCCCAGTGGCCAAAAACCCTGTCGGTTTCGCTTAAGATACACCTAGACTCGCCCCTCTTTGTCTTAAAGTATCCTTGGACAACTCTGCCGTATGATCGGATAACAATGGGGCTTATCCAATACTCGAGTGCTCAACTCAAAGACCTAAATGCCTTCTCTACGCAAAGCATCTGCTCCTCTGTAAAGGACTTGCTCCTATGCCCTGAAATTAGGCGTTTATCCAGTCTAACTAATGCAGCCTTACCGGCCAGTACCAGGCTCCAGAGGAATCGTGAAGCCCCCCTCCCCACATTAAAAGCTATTTATTTTAATGCCTGTTCTGTCTCTAAACATTTTTTAGAGATATGGGACTTACTGGATCAAACTGAGCCAGATATATGTTTTATTGCTGAAACCTGGCTACAGGAACATGCCGGTCCCGATCTGCACGTAGCCTTCCCCCCTGATTATAAAACGATTCATATTGACAGGAAAAGAAAAAGGGGGGGTGGTCTTTTAATTGCTTATAAATGCACTTTAATAATCTGTGTTTCGGAAAATGTATCATGCAGTCATATGGAAATCTGCATTTTTAAAATTTCTGGCCTTTTAGGTGGATCTTGGAGAGGAGCCCTGGTATACCGTCCCCCTGGTACGAAAGGGGACTTTTCGGATCAACTAGTTGAAATCATAGCCCCCCATGTTTTAGCCTCCGACAATTTCCTTCTCCTTGGTGATTACAATCACCATGCGGAATTGCTCCACAACCAGGACACAGATAAATTACTCTCTAATATGAACTCTCTTGGTTTGGTTCAAATGGTGGCTGGGCCCACCAATTACGCAGGCCATACGCTTGATCTTCTTTTCTCTAATGCTCCGGAACTGGTCATTGAAACCCCGGAGCCTCTGTTGTGGACTGACCATTTCATGTTGGAATTTACTATTCCTACTGCCCTTAGAAAGAAATCACACTTGGACAACAACCAAGTATCTAGCAGGCCTTGGCGTAAAGTAACGTCGCCACTATTCAATGATAAGTTCTGTCCTTATCCTTTAAACCCCGAGGCGAGTGTTAGCGACGATGCTGCGCAACTAAGTAATGCAATTTTAAGCACACTGGATTTTATTGCCCCAAAACAGATCATCAGGTCTAAGAATCGAACCTCTTCTTGGTTCACAGATCATTTAAAAACCTCCCAAAAATTGTGTCGCACCGCAGAAAAACTGTGGCGGAAAACAAAACGCTCAGCAGATCGTGAAAGCTATCAAAAACTTCACCATAGTTACATGCGCGAAATCAAAATAGCTAAAAAAACTCACCTAGTAAATCGGATAAGTATGGCAGAAAATTCCTCAAAAGAACTATACCACATTTTTAAAGAATTCACTACTGCTGCTAATGAACATACTGTTCCTGTCTCAAAGCTGGACAGATTCCTTATCAGAATTCTTTGAGGAAAAAATTATGAATATTCACAAAACCTTCCCCACCACCTTCGATCATGGCCACATGGAACCTCTATGTCCTTTACCCGACCCGTGTGCCCTCCTGACCGATTTTACAGATTGTGATCTGAAATCTGTCACCATGGCCATGACCAAAATAAAATCTGGCTCCCCTGCTGATCCTTTCCCTTCTAAATTCTTTCCAACTATGGCATCTACAGTTCTACCAGGACTGGTTAGTCTATTTAATAAATCTTTGGCTGAATCCGAGTTTCCTCTATGTTGGAAGATCGCGAGAATCAGACCAATCTTGAAAAAGCCTTTGGCAGACCCTGAGATTCTTTTGAACTATCGGCCAATTTCTCTGTTACCCTATTTTGGGAAAATATTGGAGTCCCTGGTAAACAAACAGTTGATATGCCACCTTGAAAGCCACGGACTTTTGGATCCCACGCAATCTGGTTTCAGAGCGGCTCACAGCACTGAGACCGCTCTGGTAGAGGTCACCGATAACATCAGACTAGCTCTGGACAAGCATCAGTCAGCAATCCTCGTTCTGCTCGACCTTACGGCTGCCTTCGACACCATCTCCCATCGTATTCTTGAACGACGTCTCTAGGAGGTTGGTGTCAGGGGGCAAGCCTTGAAATGGTTCATCAGTTACTTGAAGGATCGCAAAACTAAGGTCCAGATGGGTAATACTACCTCTAGTGAACGACCAGTAAGGATGGGTGTACCCCAGGGCTCTATTTTGAGCCCTACTCTTTTTAATATTTACATGGCCCCCCTAGCTGCTGTGATCAGAACTTATGGTTTCGATGTCTTGTCCTATGCGGACGATACACAGATCCTGGTCACGCTGGGCCCTGACCTCAAAGATACTAAGAAGCGTTTTAAAGACTGTCTGATCCATGTGGACAAATGGATGACATCGAATAATCTTCAGTTAAACGGGACCAAATCTGAGATCATGCTTTTTGGTAAAGCAACCAATCACTGGACGCAGGATTGGTGGCCATCCAGGCTTGGCCCATGTCCTCCCCACAAGAACTTAGTCCGGAACCTAGGATTCCACATGGACAACTGTCTGTCTATGAGGGGCATGTAAATCACATTATTGGCATCTGCTTCGGTATCATGCGGAGCCTTCGAAAGTCCTCAAATGGCTACCACTAGAGGCCCGCAAACCCCTTATACAAGGTCTAATAATTAACAGAATGGACTATGGTAATGCTCTTCTGTTATCAATTAACTCTGCTCTCCTAGACATACTTCAGGTTCTCCGGAACACTGCTGCGAGGCTGGTCCTCGACCGCCCGTACAGATCGTCGTCGGCACCCTGCCTGAAAACCCTCCACTGGCTCCCAGTAAGAAAACGTACCCTTTTTAAGACCTTATGTCTAACGCATAAACAAATGTATGAAAAAGGTCCCAAATATTGGGTGCAAAAATTACGATGGTACAAACCGCCCAGGTCACTGCGTTCTAGCGACTCTGCCCTGCTCACCCCTTTCAAGATACATACTGCTAGACAGGGCGGGCGTGCTTTCTCATTCCTGGCTCCAGCTTCTTGGAACAAAATGCCATTTGAACTTCGCAGTATGTCAGACCACAACTGTTTCCGTAACAGACTGAAGACTTGGCTGTTTGGATAATAGCCGTTGTCCCAATCTTCTTACCTGCTTCTAGTAGTCTGCAAGCGCCATGAGACTCGCAAGAGTGATATGTGCGCGATATAAATATCCCTGACTTGACTTGACTTGATTGGTTGTCTGATAGAATATCAATGCTAAAAATAATGTGTGGACAGAATATCACATAAAAAATATTGAGAAGGTAAGTGCAAATAGGTAAGTATAGATTTACTCTTCTTAATTCCACATCTATGTACCTTGAAGATATATATATATCATCAAGATACATCTATCTGGAGTTAAGTACATTAAAACTTTCCTTACCTATAGAAACTTACCTTCACAATATTTTTGTCTTCAATTTTCTTAACACAAACTTTTGTCCACACAATATTCTTGACTTTATATTCTGTTATAACGCCCCCAAGGCCCACAAGGCACCATAACAATCCTTAGAATCACCTTCCATGCAGTGTGCTAGAGGAATCTTAGGGATTTATTCGACCGGAATGTTCACACCCCTGGAAAGTTAATTCTAAAAATTACCATTGCACTTTGAAGCATAAGGATAACAAGAATTGTCTTCTCCTCCCTGCGGTTCCCAGAATCATAAGACAGGACCCCGCCACCCAAACTTCATGTCATACCATTTGAAGATCAAGTGCCCACCACCGAGAAAAAGAGCTCCTCTTGAATTACGTGTGCAGACAAAATATCAAGATGGAAACTTCGAACTACAGAAATATTGAGTCCTAAATATCGTCAGTGAGAAATATCGACAGCAAGAATATTGTGGTCAAGAATATCGATTTGAAGGTAAGAAATATTGTTTTTTAAAATATAGAAGTCAATAATATCGCAAAAATTTAGGGGTATATTCACGAGAACTTGTGATAAACAACACCAAAAAATGTTAACGCAACTTTACACATCGCAGCCTATCGCGGGAAAATAACCCTGATTCAATGTGGAAGTCAAAACAAGGCGGTACCATGCGATAGTCTGCCGACACCGCGGACATTGTCCGCCATACAACCACCTCAATGGAGATAAAAGCACAAACCACAACACAAAAAAACCTGCGATGGGCCAAAGCGCGATAAGGAAATCAGCGATAGGCAGCGCCAGGCCTGCAACACACACCTGGCAGGCGGGAAAAATTACCATAAAAGTAGAAAAAACACCCAAACACAAACTGACCAACACCCAAGCACCATGGAGGCAGCCGGAGCAGGCGCAGAGGATGAGCGCAACCCCACAAGCACCCCGGACGACCAGCCCGGGACATCGGGGACAGGGAAGGGCAAGGACAAGAAGAAGAGGAAGACGAAGTTCAGTCCGCAGGCAAACAGCATCATAGTCACGGAATATGGCGGGACATCGTGGACAAGGTGAATGCCGTCGGAGAGCACAAGAGGACAATGGACGGGGTCAAGAGGCGATGGAATGACATCAAGCGAAAGTCCAAGGAGAAACTCGCAGCCAACCAGACGGCAGCAATGCAGACTGGAGGTGGGGGCCCAGCGCCACAGCACGTTCTGGATGACATGGAGGAGCTGGTGTCGACAGTCATCAGTGTGGATACTGTGGCCGGAGTCTGGGGATCGGACACTGCTCGACAAGACACAAAACAACCGCAACAGGGTGAGTGCCCACCAGGTACTGGCGGGACGGGTGGAGATGGCCACGATGGCACGCATGCACAATCAAGCAGAGCACAGTGCACGCCCAATGACTCCGGGTTATCACCCAGATCCACAGACTGTCACAATGTGCAGTGCCATGCTGTCTGAATGTCAACATGTACCATGCAGCTGCATATATGTGGACACATTGTAATACACCATCTCCCCTTCACATTGCAGGGCCACCATCAACACCCCCTGCAGAGCAGTCCCAGCCACTCTTCACTGATGACGAGGAGGACAACCCCAGCATCGACGCACAAGCCCTCCTAGACATCATTGACATCATCCGCGACTCACCTCCAGGATCAGGGCAGCCCAGCTGCCATGAGGAGACACCACCCACCACCCAAACCACCCAGCAGGAGGCTCCCACAGCCCCAGCAGTCTCCCAAGACCTCCAGGAACAACACACGACCTTCCATCGCCGTGTGCTGGAGGGCCAGAGGGAGACGGCTGAGCAGGTGCAGGTGAGGTTTGACGTCATGGCTACCAAAATGGACGACATCCTTGGGAGTCTAGGCCCACTCCATGGTCTCCAACAAGCCCTGACTGACATCGCTGGAATCATGACGCGGAGAGAAGAGCACCTGTCCGCTCAGAGGGGCGCCAGCGATGCCGGCCATGAGCTGGCAAACATGTGGATGCTCATGGAGGACATGGTGCGGATGAAGGTGTAAAAGGATGGCAGCCACCGCTGCACCAGCGGAATGTAGCTTGGATCTACCATGCCCTGCAGATCCTCATCATGGCATTGCTGCCACAAGGCGTGGCTTTGATTAATGCTGCGGCCCCCACACCATCAACATCTCCGCCCCCTGGTGTGCAATTGCGTCACAGTGCGGCAGGCATATCCACTCCGGCACCTGATGTGTCAGTGGAACACAGTGCCTCAGCAGGTACTGCAACACCTACAGGTGGGGCAGAGCACACATCCGGGGATGAGGACGTATATGGGTTTGTGTTCAGAAGGAGGCACTAGCATTAATTTCCGCCACCTGGCCTGTTTTTGCTTAGTGCCGCACATGGCCCCATGACCTTCCACTGACCCCCGATACACTCTGATGCACTCACCTTGGACAGCGACATGGACTGCCATATCCTGTTTGATGACCAATGACACGGCGACCAGACTGCGGACTGTACCCTTCCTCTCCCGCAGTAATTGTCATCCCCGGATGGACTCTGGCTGGCCCTCCATGTGCCCATATTGTGTAGTGTGCTTGGTATTGCCCTGTACAGCTCCAGCTACAAAACTGCACTGGATGTGCAACAAACATCCAGTGACGCACTTCTGTGTCATGTCTTTCATCAACCATGTATGAATGCGTGGATGAATGTAGGGACAGGGCTTTCCCTTTTTCCCTTGCGTCAATGATGCTCATCCTGTGGGATGCCAATCAGAGGGTGCTACATTGCCTATTGTGTTCCGGTTGCCATGGACACTACAATAGGGACACACGCATCAGTCACTTCCTTGTACGGACATGTAATGAACCACGCCAGAGCCCGCGAGTCATTGTTGCAAGCCCTGCGCTGGTCCGGCGTACGGCAGGCCAGACCACTTCGCTTACACTCCGAGGGGGGCCCTCATTGCTACCTGTCGCAGGCGTACTCGCTGGTGGTGTGCAGGTCACTGGTCTAGTTGTCAGCATGTCACAGCCACTCCCTGAGGGCAGGTTTGCACACACACCACACCCATCCGGCACAGGCGTCACAGGCCATGTGACTCTGCCAACATAAGGGGCCGACGACGTCACATTCCCCTCTGCCGGTGGTGACTGGATGATGGATGCTCCACGGTTCTCAATCATAAAGGGCCCATGAGTTGTTGCGCACAGGGTTGGTGGCACCCGAGTCCTTGAGGCCAGCACGGGCCTACCACCACATGTCGCTGACTGGGGTTGCACAGGGTTAGTGGCACCCGAGGCCTTGGGGTCATCATGGGCCTACCACCAGGTGGCGCTGACTGGGGTTGCACAGAGTTAGTGTCACCCGAGGCCTTGCAGCCGGCACAGGCACTCCGCCACAGGACGGTGACTTTGGGTGCACTGAGGTAGGGGCACCTTAAGTGCTGTGCGGGTGTGCAGCCTGCGATGATGCCCCGTCCTGGCTGTCCGGACAGCTCAGGTTTTGTGTGCCTTCTGGACCGCAGTGTAGGCCAGAGCCAGTGGGCAGCGCGGGCCTACCGCCACGTGGCATCACTTCTGGGATCACAGAGTTAATGGCACCTATTAGGCTGAGCGGGTGTGCAGCCTGCGTTGATGCCCTGTGCACTGGTGTGTTCTCTGCCATGGAGTAATCAAGACCCAGTACCAAACGTGAGACCTGGTGGCCTGCGGAACGTGGCTGCATGATGTGGAGGGTGCCATGTCCGCGGGCCCCGGGCTTTTGACTTGCAGTGGCATGTGGTTGGACCTCTTTCATGCACGCCGGTGGCAGAAGGTGAGCAGTGAGCCCTGGGTGGGCATGCTCCGCTGGACGGTGGGAGGAGCTGGGGTGCATCTACCTGGGTGCGTAGGGTCGGGAAGGCGATGTTGTCTTGTGCAATTGTGTGTACTGTGCCAATCATGTATCTGGACTCTGTTTCAGATGACGGGTCTGTCTCAGATGTGTTACCTGGTGAACTGCAATACATACCGGCAAGTGGTTGGAGACACACCAGTGGCAGCAGGTGAGCAGTGTGGCCTGAGTGCGCAGGGGCGGTACTCTCTCTCTCTCTCTCTCTCCCTCTCTTCTTCTCTCTCTCTCTCCCCCTCTCTTCTTCTCTCTCTCTCTCCCCCTCTCTGTCCGTCTATCTCTCTCTCCCTCTCTTCCTCTCTCCTTTGCTCTCTCTCTGTCGTTTGATGTGCACAGGACACACCTTCTCATCATGGTTTTTGTCTTGCAGGCTGTGACCTACGTATTATCCCGAGGGGAGCCGCCGTGTGTCTTCATTTCAGTTCAGTGTTCCTTTCAATAAAGTTTCATTTGTTGCTTCGGAAGTGAATGTGTGATGCTCATTTTTGTGACGATACATGCATGTCACCAGTTGTGATTGTGCGACATCATGCTGATGTGTCGCTGATGTGGCATGTCTTTGGTCGGGGGGGGGTCCTGGGGATGGTGGCAGCGGGTGTTGTTGCCCTTTCGGCCCTCCGGGCAGCATGTTCAGTTGCCCAAGTGCATCTGTTGTTCTTCAGGTGTAGCTGTGGGCTGTGCTCCCTTTAGTGGTGCAGGCTGCCATCCAACTTTTCACCAGCTCAGAGCAGGTGTTAGTTTCCTGGTGCTAACGCGCCTTATCGCCTGTTTTGTGTTCCTATCGCCGATCTGGCTGGTCGTAGAGAATGTTGAGGTGTGGTGTTGTCGCGGATTTTGGCACGGGAACGCCTACTTGGCATCTCATTAGCGATAGTTGCGGGGGTCGTCGGTGGCGATGTTTTATTGCGGCTGCTATCGCGGGTAAACTGGTGCTGTGGGCTGTTAACATCAACTTGTGATTGAGGCGATAAATTTATCGCAACTTTGGCTGCAATAATGTACTGTTAACTCGGCGATGGCTCCTTGTGAATATGCCTCTCAGTTGTTTAAAATATCGATTTTTTAATTAGTGTTAAGTATTTTAGTATATATTTTAAATGTATGTGATGTGTTTTTTTGTATAAGTATTGTTTATGTATTTTAATATATGTGTTACATTTTTAGTAGTTATCAATTTTATTTTCATTACATTTTGCGTTTTTCAGTTCCTTAGCGGGTTGTGCGTTTATAGGGGAATAGGGTGGGAAGTAATTTAATTATAATAAATTTATGAGATTTTTGTATTTATTCCTATCTATTTATTTAGTTGATATTTTATAGTGTTGATTGTGGGAAGTAGTTCATTTTTAATTAATTATTAATTTGTTGTTAATTAATCTTAATTAATTAATTGAATATTACATATTGAAATTGTATTTTAGGTGCAGGTTGTGGGGTTTATAGGGGTAAAGGGTGGGGAGTAATTTGTACCTGAACCATGAGACCAAAGAGCATACATCATTAATCATCTATTCAATATGGAATTTTTTAAACTTCAAGAGATGCAGTCATTGAATTAGAAAATACAGTAAGGCATTATCAGTCAGAGAAATCCATTATTAGATTTTTAGGAGGGAACTTTGTCATGCCCATTCATCATTATAAAAAATTGAATTAAATAAAGAAATGTTTGCTGGAAAATGTCTGCAAGGACAGTAGTCAACCTATGTTAATACCCATGTTTCAGACAGGTGGTGAGGGGGGTTACAGAGCTCTGAAGGAGTAGTGTGCTACTGTTTATTATTTGATTTAAAGTAGTCATATAATTCCGACTTGTCTTTTCTCTTAAATTTTAATATCTGGGGTGCTCTATGCAAAACGTTCATATTTTGAAGAATATACCTTTCAGATCCAGCTCAGAAATTTCCAATGCAAATTGGTTTCTTAGGTGGCCCAACTAAATGTGGGGAGTTGCGTGTCCTGTAGTTGTTCATAAACCTTAAGCTGAATGTTTCTCAGGTTGGTTGAATATAATACTCTGTAAATTAAGTCCTACCAATCATAGATTGTGTTTTAGTTATTGGTTCTCCTTAGTTCTTGATTCCGTTTCTACTAGGTAAAGAAGTATGCATAACCAATAAATAAAATGTATTGGCTTTGCTTTCACTAGGCCTACCAGGCACCCAGGGCCCTATTTATCCAGGACTTGAGTTGCGTTTGCACCACGCAGCATGGCGCATGCAAGACGCAAACCCTAAAATGTGATTTATTAAACCACGCAAGTCCACTTAACGTGGCCCTGCGTGGCTTAATAAATCAGGAGTAACGCCATGTAGAGCAAATCGCTGCGCTGCCTTTCACTGCCCTGGGAGGACGTTCCATGCATGTTGTGTGGGTTCCCACGCAATCCTATGGATTTCGATGCATTCTCAAATTTACCATCACTGGTAGACCGGGAAATGTGTCAAAAAGATACATCTTCTTAGGGGAGGCGTAATGAGGGGAAATATTGTTATTTCTCTGTGTTATTTCCTCTTTGTATCTGTGCTACATTCTACAGATCACACAGAAAGGGGAATATGATTCTTAAGATGTTTTGTGTGCTGGTATGTGCCCCTTCCTGCACAAAAACCCTGCATGTAATACAGCCACCCTTGCACCATGGTGTAAGGGTGCCTGCATTTGCGCTAAGCTGCCCATTGTGCACCAACACTGGGGAAAAACAGGAATGTGTCATATTGTAATCCATACAGTGCCTTCCTACCCTTTCCCTGCCCCGCAGTGCAGCAAGATGACTTGCTGTGCTGCATTGCATTACTTTTTCTTAAATATGCCCCCCAGTTTATAAGAAAAGACAAACAAATGATGGACGGAATTCAGAGCAAATCAAACATTCACCCCAGTCAACAGGTCTGGGTTAAATACATCTTTTTTTTGCTCACCACTTTAGACCCAGGCATATCCAAATCAGTCTTGACCATGTTCCTCATGGGAACAGGCCAGCCCGAATTGCCAGGCCCTCCCTAGACCAGAAACAAGCATCCTGGGACTAGTTTCGGGGTATTACCCCTCATCAACCAGGCTAACTTGAATCCAGTGGCACAGTGAGCCCTGGACCTACGTCTGGGCATACCCGACACACTTAGGGCGAGAAAGCAAAAGACACACAAATGATGGATGGAATGCAGAGCAAATCAAACATTCACCATCATTCAACAGGTCTGTGTTAAATCCATTGTTCTTTGGCTCACCATGCCACCCCAGTTTAGAGCCAGCCATATGCAAATTAAACCCAGATCTCTGTGACTGGGGGTGAATGTTTGCATTGTTCAGCATTCCAGCCATCATGAATGAGGGTATTTTGTAAAGCGCAACGTTCACTCCAAGGAGCATCTTTGCGCTAGCGAAAAAACATTTGATAATCTGTAGTCGGGGAGAAACCAAGTTAAGATACTAGAATCAAGGGATTAAATGAGAGATAAAGCAGTATGGACTGGTATAGTAAAAATCCAGGTCTTTAGGAGCTTCTTAAAAGTGGGTTCCATGTGTGTATGTCTAATCGGGGGGCAGGGAATTCCATGCTTTAGTTCCTAATACCGCCATTGTCTTGTCCCCTCTCGTTTTCAGTTTAAAGGAGGGGGGCGCTAGCAGATTCTCCAAGGCTGACGGCAGGACGCGATTGGTAGTGTACGGTGTGATTCTAGATCCTAGGTATCCTGGTCTTGTGGCTCTTTTGGCTCTGTAAATGATAGTCAGGATTTTAAATAGAAAAATCTTGTGAATAGGCAGCCAGTGAAGAGTTCTCAGTGCTGCTGCTGAAGAGGAGCCTTTTGGCAATTTCAGGACCAACCTCGCTGCAGCATTTTGGACAATCTGCAATCATTTCAAGACCGTCTTTTTTGTTCCTGCGTACAGACTATTACAATAGTCCAAACAAGATAGAATTAAGGCAGCTGCAACCGTTTTCGTAGCAGGTAACGGAAGAAAGTCAAAACACTTTCTCAGAGTTTTTATCATTTGGAAGCAAGTACCCACCACCGCAAGGGCTTGGTTGTGGAAGGGTAGAGTGGGATCAAACTTGATCCCTAAATTTCTCACCGTGTCCACTGTATTGGGAGGCGATGCTGAATTTGAAAGCCACCACTGAATTGGGGAAAATTAGATGTATTTTCCAAACAACATAATTTCTGTTTTTGAACTGTTGCATTTCCAGTCCATCGCGGCTGTTAGGCAATGATGAAATTTCTCTTCCGCTACTTTATAGTTTTTGTCAAGAGTAAGGAACAACTGGGTATCATCTGCATAAGCTATGGATTCAACATCAAATGTGGATAGCAGGGTGAGGAGTGGTGTCATATAGAGATTAAAAAGAGTTGGACTCAGGGATGAGCCCTGGGGTACCCCTGATGACACCTGTTTTTCCTCAGATTTATAACTACCCAGTGTTATTATCTAGTGCCTGTTTTCCAAAAACGATGTGATCCAGGCCAATGCCTTGTTCGTAATTCCGCTATGTGCAAGCCTATCTCTCAAAATATCATGAGAGACAGTATCGAACACGGCCGACAAGTACAACAGAACCAGCACTGCATCCTTGCCCTGATCAAGGGCAAATTTTAAAGCCTCAGATGTATGCAGCAACACTGACTCTGTTGAATGGCCGGGTCTAAAACCTGATTGCTTGGGGTGTAATATATTGGCTTTTTGCAAGAAATCATTTATTTGAATATTTACAAATTTCTCAGTGATTTTACTCAGGCATGGCAGTAGTGAGATTGGTTTGAGATTGGAGAGAGTGGTAGGATCAGGGATTTTCTTTTTTTGAAAAGGCTTCACCGCTGCGATTTTCCAATTTTCAGGAACTCTCGCTAGCCTGAAGTTTGAATTAATTATCTGGTTGACTATAGGATTTATAGTATCTACCAATGCATGTAGAACTTTTGGAGGACAGGGATCGAACGGTGAACCTGACTTACAAGAAAGAATAGCTTGGCTAGATTGGTCTAAATTGATCTCTTTAAAACAGGTGAGTTCGCTTTTATTTTCCCGGAGTTGAATTTCATTTGGCGGAGAAAGACCGTCCATAAAATCTTTCCTAAGGTCTATAATTTTTTTGACAAAGAACTCAGCAATTGGATCACATAGATCCTGTAAAGGAGGGATTCTTGTTCAAGACAATTTGGATTTATAAAAGATTTTACAATATTAAACAAATGTTTTTGATTGTCAGCCTTGTTGATTAGATTGGAGTAGTATGCCCTCTTTTCTACTCTAATTTGCTGGTGATATGCTCTGAGTGCTAGTATGAATGGCCCCAGAACTTCTGGTTTATAGTCTTTTCTCCATAGTTTTTCCAGTTTTTTACATTGACTTTGTGGGTTTTTGGGTGGGGTTGAACCAAGGGGCTGACTCTTTCTTAATACTATTTTTTCTTAAAGGGGCTAAGGGTACCAAAGTGTTTGCCAGGGACAACATCCAATCCTTAAAGAGATCGTTGTCAATTTATGGGTTTCCTGTAAGGATAGGTTTCCCGGCTTCTGCTATGCTCTGTAGGTCGGGATTTGAGAGCATGCTGTTCCATCTCCGAATTTGTGCACGTCCCTGTTGACTAGGATATTTTTCTAGTGGAACATTTTTATAGCCGAATTTAAAGGGAATTAACTTGTGGCCTGGCCATGTTAAAGTAACTGGGGGGTCAGTAGTTAGGCTGACAGTGTTGGTGCATATCCCATCAAGGGTATGTCCTGCACAGTGGGTGGGCCCCTCTACCTGTTGCTTTAGCCTCAAGGTATTTATAATTTCTGTAAAAGTTTTAGTATTAAAGGTGTCAGCTGTTTCAAAATAATCTGTTCCTTTTGCTTGTGGTGCCCTAAGCGGGAAGGGTATGCCCAGACATGGGTCCTTTGCTCGCTGCACCACTGGATTCAAGCTAGCCTGGCTGATGAGGGGTGACGCCCAAAACCAATCCCAGGATGCCTGTTTCCGGTTCAGCAAGGACCTGGATTGGGAGTTCGGGCTGGACTCTTCCCATGAGCAACAGGGTCAAGACTGATTTGTGTATGGCTAGTTCCAAACTGGGGCAGCGTGGTGAGCAAAAGAAGGAAGGATTAAACCCAGATCTTTTTGACTGGGGGTCAACGTTTGCATTGTTCAGCATTCCGTCCATCATCTGTTCCCTTTACTCTAGTTTATTAGGGCTTTCGCTCCTATTGAGGTTCTGCACCTAATCATGGGTTATCCAAGCATCAGGATTGATTTGTGTAGTGTACACAATGGCAATAACCACTACTTGGCAACCCATACACTAGCAGCTTCAGTTTATTCATTTTATTATAAATAGTGTTCTCTATTCAAGGGGGCCTCAAGGACACAAGAGCGACAATCAGGGTTATGGTTTAACAACCAATATTAAGAACATAAAAAACGATCAATAAAGGTAAAATTAGGGAATTTATTATGGGTGTTTTCTTTAAAGAATACTCAAAATGTTCTTGAAGCTATGTGCACTTGATGCACACTCGATTTCTGGCAGAGTGAAAAGAGCTAACTTTGTGCACTTACAAAGCCTCCCATGGTTCCTCTCCCCAAATCCTCGTGCGTGTGTGTGTGTGTGCGTGTGTGTGTGTGTGTGTGAGAGCGTGAGACATGGCAAGACAGCCTTGTCCATAGGATTTTAGGGCCTTGATATGATCAAGCCACAGACACTGAGTTTCATTTTCCTGAATAACTTTAAAAAACATATAATCTAGCTTGAATTGTCCAGAGCACTTTGTTGCAATTAGAGGTCACTGGTAGAGAGTGGGATTGGTCTAGCTGAAGATAGAGATGCCTCTGAGCATCAGTGAAGCTGGGTTCTGCATTATATGGATTTCCTATCAGCCATCATGATTGCATTTAGATACAGCCACGCATGCATGATTCAGGGCCTTTAGTCAAGGAGGGGAATCCCAAGCGTATCATTACTTTCCAATGATATCCTAATTTCTTATTAGTGGCGATCTAAAACTGCATATTTAACCTCCCATCCAACATTATTACAATATCCAACACTTTTGTCACTTGGGAAACTCCAAATCAACTTGTTTAGAAACATCTAGCTTACTTTGGTCCAATATGAAGCAGCATTTGTCTTCTCTGACCATATATTCCCTTTCAATAGGATTTACCTTCAACCCCCTCTTCTCAGTCTATTGCATCTTCAGCCATGAAGACTAACACAGAACGATAAAGTGAAGCCACGCCCCTCATGCTGCCAGCTGAAACAACTTTCTCTGCCTCAAAAAGTGAGTTGAAGGAATAATGAATGTGGCCTGCTGGCAAGTGTTCATTATTTCTCTGGGAACTGGAAACATTCCTGCTAGGACAAGTTCAGGCCGGTGGCCAGGCCACAAGCCCTGGACACAGTAGACTCACAACTCCCTCACAAGCTCTTGGGGCACTTCAGGTCCTCTAACGAGTGCGGCTCCAGTCTGTTCTGGAATACCCTCTCCTACACCACACACAGAGTCCCATGCAGCCAAGCAAGCCAACAAACGCATTAATCCTCGCTGCATCTAGTAAACTAGTGATAGCAAACAGCATCCCTGGCCAAGAAATTCCAGGTATGTTGCCAACAACATTATTCACACAACCCATATGTCAACACTGCATCAGGCCACCCCGTCCTTCAAAATGAGGGTGTTTGCCAAATCTTGGTTAAAGTCAAGAGCAGCAAATATGTTGTTTATGCAAAAAGACAGAAGAAGTAATTGAATACATAATGTGTTTATGCCCTAAATTCCTTAATTATTTTAAGAAATACAAGAGTTCTCTGTTCAGGGCCACAGAATATTAGGAACGTTAAGTCCCCTATAATGTTTTAAACGTTTATCACAAACCTTATAGGATGTTTTACAAAATGAGTCAGTGCAGTTCACAAACATTTATTACACACTAAAATAATGATTGCTTATTTTTAGCAAGTGACTTTAAGAGACTTATTCTGCGCATTGTATTAGTATTTTAAGACTACGTGCATATCTTTATTGTAACATGCTTGTTGTAAACTTTTCTTGTACAGCCAGGTCTACTTAATGGAAGGTTAATGTGTTTTACAAAGTTGGGTTTGATTTTAACTGCTACATTATCATTGACTTTTATTAATGCGTGTAATAAAAGTATTTTCCGACCTTCCTCGCCTTCCTATTAGCATAGCACTGTGTATCACGTCACCACCTCAAGCACAAAGGTCGAGGCGCTCCAACTCAGCTTCAAGTTCCATGCCCCTCCTTCCCTTTGTTATTAAATGCACAGCTTATCATGGTTCTCCATACAGCTCCAGGCACCTAGTGTTACCTCCTGAAATCAAAGTTAGTGAAAATTATCTAAAAGGACTGGACACTAAACAACGACACCGACCTAGTACGATTTAATCAGAGCCGTCGCATCTATATGTCCATTGAATAAATAATTGTAATGTTCTTGTCGCAAGAATGTACCTACTGTACGAGATCTAAGGACTATATATGCAATTTATGTGATGCTGATTGTTGCTGTTACTGTCGTAATAAAACAAAAACAATAAAAGAGATTTTTTTTCAAAATAATCAAGCAGAAATTGCCCTTGTATTTTTCATCAAAATGGCATATTTGTCTTTCACTACCCTTTGTATGTTAATTTGTAAAATAAAAAATACAAGGGCCCAAACTTTTTCTTAGGAGCCCACTGCCGGCGCTGCTGAATTCCAGGGATTAATGAATGTCAAGACTGTATAGTCTTAATTCTACCTCACCCCTCTTTCTTTAACCACCCTGCACTTCCTGTCTCTATCTCACTCTTGCAGCTTCTCTTTCATCTCTGCTCTTTACCATTGTCATGGTTTTCCTATCTTTATCGCCCCCTTTTCTGTCTTTTGCTCTTTCTCAGGGTCAAAGTCTGATGATGAAGAACAAGTCCTGGACCCCGACCTATAAAGGATGGCATTAATGTATGCGCTACATCCAGGGCCGGACTGGCCGTAGCGGGCACCAGGCAATCCCCCGGTGCGCCGCACGGGTGGGGGCTGGTTTTGGGCCGCTGGGGCCCGCTTTTGCAGCGTAGCTGCAAAATCGACCCTGTAACAAAATCGGCCAAAAACCGGCCCTGGCAAAGAGCTCGGCAGCAACCCCCCCCCCACCCTGGGGGGACCCGGCCGAGCACTTGGCGAGGGCCGGTTGTGGTTCCCAGTCCGGCCCTGGCTACCTCTCCTCCTACCCTGATTGAATTGAGACGGCAATATAGACACTCCGCATTAAACTATGGAGGATGAAATGTAGTTCTAAATAAAAATTCCTTTAATTCAGCTGAAATTGATCATTTGTCCCGTGCAATAGGTTATGTGTTCTTGTTGCTGCATGGACATTGTTTTCCCCTTAATTTCCATCTTTCAGCTCATAGCTATTCAACTTCATAGGGATACAGATTTAGTACTCGGATACGTTTTTAAACTTGTATAAGAAACCGGGAAAAGTATCATCAATGTGGTTTCCATCTGCCCTGAAAAAAACACATGCATGCATGAGACACATGTACCACCATGTGGCATATACATACACCACCTGAAGATCACACAGACCACCACAAAGCACTGACAGAAGTAGGCCAGACCTACATCCAAGGTTTATGCTTTGTATATACTCGCCCATTGCATCACATAGGTGCAACCTATGTACCTAAAGAGGTCATCTGTCACTTTCCTCCACATTCACGCACCAACTATTGAGGTGACTGGGGACAACTCTTCTATGAATGTCCATACATTTATAGAAAGACAAAAGGAAGCAGTGCAGTATGTGCAAAGAGGCCACTATCCCTGCCGCAATACCCTCACCATAATAAAAGGCCAGTGGCCTTGCTAGACATTTTGCCGCTCCTTGCGGTCCTTGTGGTGGCCGTATGTAAGAGCGGGGGACTGGGGGTTGCAGGCAACAACCACAGGAAAGAGCAGGGGAGGCCGCCTCCCCCAAAACTTGTGCCGCCTGGTTTGAACCCCCCCCCCCCACCCAGACCCCCCCCCCCACCCCCATCCTCCACCACTGTGAAAGCCACGCTGTCCCTATGCTGGTAACCAACCATGAGCTCAGGAAATGGAAAATAGCCGAAATCATACAGATAAAAAGCACTTTTGACTCAAATGCAGAGCCCTTTCTAACTCTTCATTAAGCTATGCTAAGTAAATGAGGTCTTATGCTTCCATGAATGACCACATTTAGCAGTGAAAATAGGGCCCATGATCAAGAATCCACTTGGACAGAGCAGAGTGAAAAATTGAAAGAAAATGATAAAAGTTGACATTTACATTTTGAACAAAAAAAAGGCTATGTGAAATTGCCTTGCCGTCCCTAAAATTCCTACAGTCCTCCAACTAATTATTGAGGAGCATGTGCTGAAGAATAGATTGTTTTGCCACATTTTCAATGTTTTGAATTGATGGTGAACACCCAGCACTTTTGGTAGGGCAGGGCTTGGTTGGCACAGCATTAAAATATTAGACTATTTAATTAGTGTCGCTTTAGAATCTATGAATGTTTGACCAGCTTATGTGTGACTAGCGTGGCAAACACACCATCTAGAATGCCTTTTTATCATTATTTTCAAGGGAACGACCTCCATGAATCCCCCTATGGAGGTCTGGATTACAAGCCTCACTTGCTTGATGCATTTACAGGCAGGAATTTATGCTCCGCCACTTTCAAATTCCACGGGCATCCACTGGCTATGCAGTTCAGGTGTTTATGCATTTTAGGGCACCTTTTTAAGATCTGGAGATAGACAAATTTAGGTATTTGCCAGTGGTGATGTTAGTACAACACACACAACTCACAATATAGAGAGAGGGGCTTTTGTTACTTTGACTTGACACAGCTAGCTGTCATCCTTATCATCAAAATGTTATTTTATTTAAAAAGTTTTATAGGGCACAAACATGACCTAACCGGGTATCAGAGCGCTGTACATGTAAGCAAACCACAAAGAAGTTAAGCAGACATAGGGTGATCAGCATAGATATAACATAGATTTAAGGAGACAAAGTAAAACATGGTTAAGAGGATGATCCGGGTTGTAAAGCATGAGCTGAAAGTCAGTTTGGTGACTTCAAGTCTATAGTTGCAGGCGGCTGGTCAGGAACAGTCCTTTGAGTTATTTTTTTGAATGAGGCGATAGAGGGTTAACTCTGATTTCCAGACGAGGAGTGTTCCATATTCTTGGAGCAAGGCCGGAGAAGGCTTGGTTGTACGTTTTCTTCTTCTTGAATTTATGCGGTTTCAGTAGTACAGTGTTTGAGCTTCTTGGTGTCCGGTTCAGACCGAATAGTTCGAGTTTTTTTGCCAGGTAAATTGGAGTGTTATAATAAAGCACTTTGTGCGTCAGGCAGGCTATCTTGAACAGGATTTTTGCTTTAATATTTTAGCCAATTAATTTGAGTTAGATCTGGTGTGATGTGCTCTCGTTTTCGTGATCCCGTGATGAGTCCGCCAACTGAGTTCAACGTAGCTCTAAGAGGGGGCCAGTTGGGATTTAGGTAGCCCTTCCAGGGTTGCAATTCTGTAGTCAAGGCGGGAGATGACCAGTGATTGGACTACTAACTACATGCCATCCACCGGCAGGGACGGTTTGAGTTTCCTTAATGTGTTGAGTTGGTATTTGGCTTCTCTGGTGGTTGCACTGATGTGGTTTTGCATATTCTGGTGTTTGTCCAGAGTTATGCCCAATGATTTACCAGAGTCCACAACATGAGCAGCGCAGTTGAGCACCGTTAGTAGTTTGAGCCAGTCTTGAATGGGGGCAGATTGATTTTGAGGAGCAATCAGGAGGAATTCGGTCTTGAGCACATTTAGCACAAGGTGATTATGAGTTACCCATATGTTGGGTTTTCAGCAGAGCAAAGTTAAGAGTTTTGCTGTCATCAGGCTATGAGAACTTTAGGTATAATTGAGTGATGTTGGCATTGAATGTGTACGAAGGTCAGAATTTCGGTGAGGGGTTCCATGAGTATGTTAAAAAGCATGGGTGAGAGTGTGGATCCTTGGGGCAATCTGATTGGTTCCGGCGTACTGTTAGATAGAGAGTGGTTTATTTGATTCTTTTCGTTCTGTTATGACGGGAATCAGGCAAACCAAGTTAAAACCGGATAGCCCCATCCTTTTTTCGAGGAGCTAACTAAAGTTATCATGTTTGACCGTGTCGAATGCCGATGAGAGATTGAGAAGTATGAGAAGGCAGAGTTCGTCTGGTCAAGTAATCTCAAGGCATCATTGACGATGTGTATTAGGGCAGTTTCGGTACTGTGTCCAGATCTGAAACCCAATTGGAATTGGTCCAGGAGTTGAAACTGTTCTATGTGTTTACAGAGTTGTTTGTGAATGCATTTCTCAAGCAGCTTGCTTAAGGTCATGCTATTAGAGATTAGCCATAAGTTGTTAGGATCAGATAGTACTGCACTAGGATTCTTTGGGATGGGGGTGACTTATCCTATTTTGAGACAGTCATGAATCAGGCCCTGCCTGATTCATGGATAATCTTAGACCAGTGTGGGGGCATGGAGAATCTAAGCTCTTTGAAGCACTTGGTGCGCAGTGGATCGTTGGAATGATTTGAAGTTTCAGGGAGGTTATAATTTTGAATAATTTGTCATCATTTGACCACTTTGGCTCAATGCCCTGAAGTCATAGCTTCGTAAATGTGTTTTTTACTACTGAAATAGTGCATGGTTTTACATTTAATTTTGTTTAGATGATGCATGTAAAGTAGCCCGTTCGGGGATTTACTTACACAGGCAATCAATCTTTGACTCTTTCTGACTCAACAAATAGTAACAATTACCATTTCCCTTCTCCCCTTCCATTTCCTGGCAACTTTACACAGTACTTTAAAGAATAGGAGTGCAAACATCATGTCTATAATATTGCCAGCCTCAGTTTGTGGGGGACTGATTAAGATCATATTTAGTGTCATTCAAAATTCGGTTACCGCACTACTAGTGGTTCTGGCCACTGCAGCCTTGCATAGGTAGATCTCAAGCGAAAAGAGAGAGTGGTGGTAGGAAGGCTCACAAATACTAGAACAATGGCGAGAAGGAGACCTCACAAATACAGGTACAAGGGGGAGTGGTTCTAGGCCATGGCCAACAGTGAGTAATGTTTTACACGTGACACTAATGCAAATTGGGCTTATGCCCATATCCCCACATAGTTATGCATTCTTTTTTAGATCGGGCTTTACAGAGCAGCTCTTGACAGGCCTTAGGTATCAGAGGAAGACATTTTAGCAGCGCTAATGAGCGAGGGGCTTAGGCTCCATCCACATATTGATTTAATTGAGTACAGCATGGCATTGGACAGAAGTTGTGTGCTTCCACTTAAAAGAGTGCTTGCATTACTATTTGCCCTGTGAGTACTGAGTTGGTTACTGTGAAAAGACAACAATAAAGGCTATAGGCCTGATTGCTTTTTTGTAAAGGTTATTTCAGGTGCCATAGGTCTGATCTGTTTATTATAGAAAGTTACACCAAAGGCAGTAAGCCTAATATATTTATTATGAAACAGATGTTAAAACCAGTAGGGTTTTAATGGTGAATTGTTATTGCACCTTGCTATAGATTGAAGAGATGTATATTGTTACATGGAATCTCATAGGCAATCAGTTTGGTGCTGAGTACACCCTTTGGCAAACCTTAAGGGTAGAAGATTTGCTCAGTGATAATTCTTCCTAGAATCCCTATGGAAGGCCTGCCAGGCTTAGTCATCGGCCAGGGTCCCAAAATCAAAAACAATAATGGGTCTGCGTAAGTGGCATTTACATTCTGCTTCTGTCCATGAATGCATACATCATGGGGCAATGGGCTACTTCACCACAGATATTTGTTTTCTTTCCCTATGAGTGATGGTCTTTGTCTGATCATGTGGAAAAAGAGTGCATTTCATTGCCAGGGCTGTGAAGTACATTCCATGAACTTTAGTTCAGTTCGTTTACCATTTTCCCCTTTTATATGTCGCCTTTGATTTCTTTCATTCTCCTCTTCTTAGTTTTATTTTTAATGCATATTACAGCTCCCCAATGAGAACATAGTTTCATTATATGCCACATTGTATGTATTTTCAATTGCAATTTAATTTTCATACTTGCTTAAAGTCCACCGATGACATTAGCATTATGGCTCTTTTAACCAGATTTTAAATGTGCTGCCATTTGTTATAATGTGCTGTGTATTCTAGTTCAACTATCCTAGTTAGCTTAGCCTCATTGGGAGGTTGGTGCAATGTAGCAAGAACTGCGGAAAATAGTTTAGTCGGCCTTTTTCTCAAGAAAGTTCTATCCAACCTTCAAGGTCTTCTAACATTTTTCCAATTAGAAGAGTCTGTCATGTACTCATTAGTGTCTATCTGCAGTCTCAATTCATCACTTGTTATGTTCTCACTTTGTTTGGATTGAGAAAAAGTGTATAAATGTAGCACTGAAAGGTACGAATTTTAGCATTGCATGCTGCAACTGTATGGGGGGGCGAAGTTTTGGTCTGTTCATTTTGTGATTTGCCTTCGCTTATTTTGATGCTTGCTGGCTATTTATGCATTAAACATGTGTTAGAGTTCTATGCACTATCCTGCATATCTATTTTCTTTTACAGAACCTGGTGCATTGTGCGCTGGGAAATGTCTTCACTCGTGAGCAGGTCAGGTGCTGGACCGGGTTCCACACAGTAACTCAAGGCACCATAGGTAAGGATTGTGTGTGTGCAGTCCACGGCTGAGAGGGAGCATGATCTAGATACAGTTTACCTGAGAAAGCCTAAGAAGGACTGTGGCCTACAGAGAGAGGCAGGAGGCCTACTGTTGTAATCTGTGTATTGGGAATTCCTTGCCTCTTTCCCCTCCTCACCCCTTCCACTGTTTCTCCTTTCTTCACCCCTCCCTTCTTCCCTGTTAGTACTTACCGTTCCATGGAACCTTCATGTGAAGCTCACATTAGACGGCCCTGTGAGCTTCAACGGCAGCTGGTGCTAGAGGATCTTGCTGAATAAACCTTGTTCTTACCTTATCCTGGAGTCATCACCTACCTTCACTCTAGTCATGCAGACAATAAAGTCCCCAACCCTCCCATTCCTGATACCCTCTTTCCCTTCCCTGAGAAGTAGAGTCACTGTCCACGATCCTTGACCCCTTCTGATTTATTGAACATTAAGGAACAGTTCCCCAATATTAGGGAAAATCCCATCCAAGTCCATGAAGAATTGCAAAGTATGTTTGAAGTATACAGACCAAACTGGGCATCTGTGAATCAATTGTTGCGCTCAGGGGTACCCAGTGAAGTAAGAAATTAATTGGATGAAAAGCCGGTGTGGCTGAGACAGGACCCCAGGAAGGAAGGGGCCCTGAATACAGCAAAATATGCTTTTGTCTATGCGTGCCCAGTGAAAAAAGATTGAATTAAAATTACAAATTGCAAACAAAATAAAGATGAATCGCCAGAAAATTGTCTAGACAAGCTCAAAAATGTGTTTCAGACAGTGCCGGTTTTAGGTAAGTGCCACCAGAGCTGACACACCAGGTGCCAAGGTCAGTGGGAAGCTGCACCTTGAAATATCCCACGAGGTGAAAGGCCCCTGCTGCAGAGCTTGCCATGTGGTCAGCAAACTACCGGCAACAAAAATGGCAAGATAACACTAACAGTGAACACATCTGTCGGAAAGATCTGAGTCCCATGGAGTCAAAGCCTGGGCCTGTCACATTGCAGAACAGAGGGTCAATGTGACAGCTGCAAAGCACAACATGCGACACACAGATCCCAATCCTGCACTCTAGACAGCTCAACTAGCTACCGCCCCTGCCATAGAAATCCCTCTGCCACCCGCAGCCCACAGGTCACAATTCTTCCAGTGTAGCACACTGATCCTCAGCCCAGCATCAAGGAGTGCATGCAAACTGCAAGGTGCAGAACTCCACCATCCTCGTCTCAATCTTTCACCAACCCAAGGCACCAAATTGGGCTCCCTCTAGTAGGAGCAAACTCCCACCAGTATAGCAACCCTAATCACTGTGGAGTCATCAATTCTTGAGTCCATGCCTCTCCAGATGAGACTCTCCTGCCATACAATGCCCACCATCATGAATGACAACGCAACCACCACATATCACAGCCCCCACTGTCCCTTGCAACACCTCCCACAGACTGACCCACGCAGAGCACCAGGCACCACCAGCACCTAGGCCAGCACTGATTGGAGAGATATTCAGACATTGCCCATCCAAAACTGTAGGGGCTGCCTATGTGCAAGGACTGTCTCTAAATGTTAGAAGTCAATTGATGACAGTTTGTATTGTATGGCAAACTAAGGAACTAGCTGAATTAGTGATTGCTGCTAATCATTGCGTAGCTTCACAAGAAAAAAGGAGAATATTGATTCTAAACTGATATCTTTGAAAAAATAGAACTTGATGGGAAGGGGGAGAGCCCCCACAAGGGGTGAACAAAGGAGGAAACAAAGGGGCGGACATGGGGAGGGAGAACAGGGTCATATTCTGCCTGATATCATTTTGGGCATTGAAGAAGAGAGTACCCTCATACTGCTTCTTATGTGCCTGGTCACGCTAACACCCAAACATAACCAGATTATGCAGAACCTTTACCCTGAATTGTAGGACAGACGGAAAGTTGCAGACAATGCATTGAATACCCTAATTCATGTAAATGAGAACTGTCCTTATGTCAATTGTATGATAAATTGTAAACTCACACTTGCCTTACTGACAGTAGCATCATCCGTTCCTCCTTTAAAACCTCTGAATTCCTTTCATGACTCTCAGGCTTGTCCATTGACACAGTCAGTATATCACACAGTGTGTTCCCCATCACATTTCCAACTTGTTTCTACCACCCTTGGTCCATTACAGATAAACATGTTTTCCAGCTAAGTGCTACCTCACCAACAAATCTTTTGACTTAGGACATTTTATGAATCATCAATTGCACTGTATTCTCTACACCTAACGGAGTCTACTTCACTATACCTGAACACAGCGAGAAAGAAGTGCTAGCTTTACTCTGTGAAGCAAATTGTTAAGCTGGTACAAATAGTACAGAAATGGCCAATGATTTACAAATTTACTTCCTTTGGATCTCTACACATTTTGGTCCATAGGGGGTGCATCGCTTCTATGGACCCAGTGAAAATAAAGATCAATCCAATAAAGTGCGTGCCACAAATTCCTCAGTACCTTCTAAAACCCAAAGCCAGAGCAGGAATGTGTCCATTGGTGCTGACTTTATTAGGCAGGGGGTTTTGGTATTAATCGTTGGCTGATTTGGGGGCAGATGTACGACCGTTTTTTGGGGGTCGCAAACGGGAAATCGGCCTGTTTGCGACCGCAAAAAAGGTCAGCCCCATGTACCAACCATAATTTGCGAGTCGCTAACCTATTAGCGATTCCCAAAATATGGTTCGCGACTCGCTATTAGGAAGGGGCATGCCAAGGGCGTCCCGTCCTAATAGCGAGTGCAAAAGGCATGTACCATTGTTTTGCGACTGCATTTGAGGTCGCAAAACACTCGCAGTTTACCACCCTTTTCAAAAGGGTGGTAAGACACTCGCAAACGGGAAGGGGTCTCCAGGAGACCCCTTCCCATTTGTGAATGGGTGCGAATTTTTGTTTTTTAAGGGCACGCAGTGGTCCCAGGGACCACTGCATGCCCTTAAAAAATGAAACTGAAAAGTTGATTTTTTCTTTTTCAAATGCATCCCGATTTACTTTAAGGAAAACGGGACGCATTACAAAAAACTGCTTTAATGAAAAAGCAGCCACAGACATGGTGGTCTGCTGACCCCAGCAATCCACCATCCCTTTGAGTGCAAGCAATTCCTAATGGGGTTGCAAATTGCGCCACCCTCATGAATAATAATGAGGCATGTAATTTGTGACTCCATTGGGAATCGTAAACAGTGTCTGAGACACTGTTGTACATTCATTTTTGAGAGTGGCAAATTGCGAGTCACAATTTGACACAATTTGCGACTCGAAAAAATGAAAGGTCGTAAATCTGACCCATAGTGCTCCCATTCTTCCTATAAAGTAGGTGACAAAGTGCGAAGTATACATATTCATATAGGATTTGTGTGCAATTAATAATGTGGTGGTCCCAAATATCCTTGTGATCCCCAACCCCACCATCATCATTTCATGCATCCCCACAGATGCCCAATGGTTTACTCAACAACATATGCAAGATAAATTAAAAGAATAAGACTAGAAAATTAAAACACGCTACTGCCTAAAAATAGCGGGCTATGGTATTGAGTTTGTGTGTGTGTCTTATTGTGGTTGTGTAAGTGGGTGAATGCAAGAATATGTCACTGGGTGGATGAATAGATGCATTCGTGCACGTATGAGTAACAGAGTGGCCAAAACCACTAATGACTGAAGAGGCACTTTCATTTATAAGCCAAAGCTTGTTCATTATTTTTATAGCTGGTTATGTTTTTTGGTTCTTGGGTCAGCTTTGAAATGTGCTGAAAGCAATACATCTGCTATGAAAGTGATTTTCTAAAGAGAAATGTTCACAAGCTGCCCTTTCCTAACTCATGCTTCTCTATTTCTTTATGTATTTTCTAAGCATTGGTGTTTTGCAGTCAAGCTGATATTTAAAGAAAAAGCCTCAATGATGAAGCAATATATAATAATCGTGACACCTGCTATTATGGCAATGCAAATAAACAAAACTAGTTTCTGTTGATGCAGGCTCATGAAAGTTTGCATCTGCTTTATTAAATTATGCTGTAAATATTTATTGAAATAAAGAGTATCAATATTTTTCACAACTTACGTTTCTTTTTTGCCAATCAAGAAGTCACGAGATTCCCTTTGGAGATGTGGTTGCACTTTAACATGATCCTAAACAAATAAATGAAGGTTTGTAAACATTTTGTATCATATTTGTATGTCTATCAAAACGGTTAATAAAGAGCATATAACTGTCACTCTTCCATCAAAATCTTGATATTTTTCTCAAAACTTCTAACCAGTTTAGCATTGAAAGCCGGAGTATCAAACAACAAAGATGAATATAAAAGGAGCAATGATTCTAGTAAAATATTAACAGATCAATGTGCCTACATGGATAGTCTTTGAAAGTTTACCCATACTTCAATACAGTAACAACTAGGCTTTTCAAAAATATACAGAAACACATAATTTACAAAGGTAAACAGGAACCAATGCTGGGGCAAGTGGAACTGGAAAATTTAACTTATACATACATGGTGGTGTGTATGTAAGTTGTTAAATTGTGTTTTTTATGGTCTGGCTTGAAAGCACAGCTGCCACCAGACAATTATATGACCATCACAAGAGAGGGGTTATGGCTCCGCCCACTTGCGGGAAACCAGGAGTTCAGGTTTTGATTGGGTAGAGGTTGTGTACTTCCACAAAAAAGTTCTTGCCCTCCACACAGTTGTGATCATTTTGTTTATCTATCCAGCTGCCTAAGCTTGAACGTTCAGGGGGACACACATGACATTGAAATGCTATTAAAATGTCTTAGATAATTAGATAATGTATGTTGATTTTCTCTGGCAGCAGCACAGATGGGAGGAGGGCATTCACTAACCTGCATGGATTTCTAGCTCTGGGTTGACAGTGCAACTGTCACCTGACCTTTTAACCTACACCTCTATTATTCTACAGTTCTTTGCTTCCACACAAATATATTTCTATTCTCATGTTATGTACTTGTAATGCTTCACATTGCGATACAACAATCCTTTAATGCCAGACCTACTGGCATTGTCAAAGATCGTTTACTATGCATTCTGGTACTTGCAGTTCTCATTTCTAACGAAACAAGCAGAATAAACAGCTACACATTCTTAGGGTGGAGAAAGTTGAGCTCTCACCATTATACATGTTAGAAAAGTATGCTCTGTTTTTACTTAATGCACAAATTTGTGTCTAGACACAGAGAAGAAAATAAATAGGAACCAAAAGAAGGCAACTTTAGATATTTCCATAGCACTAGTCCAGTTGTCCCATATCAGGTCTGAGTAGTTGAGCCAGTCATTTCATTTTCCAAAGAACTCTGGTACTTTGTGTTTCTAATGATAAACTCAAAGTAGTATGCCTCCAAATGCACTGGAAAGATAATAAAAAGCTGAGACTAGAGATCTCGGCCCTGCATTGGTTTTCTCCTTGCGATAAAGTGTCACTCAAAGTGTGAAACGTGAGTTATACAAACATAACATCAAGTGTAGAAATAACACACTTATGCATACAAAAAACCTGGTAACTATGCTCACAAATATTTGTAGCTGGTGTAGGAAAAGAGTTTTATGAGTGGGGAGTATACTGGATGGTTGATGGCTGTAGGCGAGTTGATAATTATCACGGTCGGAGTAGTTCCTCACCTGCATGGTGGTCACCAAGGGTTGAACCAGGTGTCTGTTACTACTGTCGCAGGGAGACCTGAAGGTCAAATCGTGGTGCCCTCACACACCTGTTAAGGTGTCATGCTTCATCATTGAGCGCTCCTCGTCAGGCCAACGCTGCAATGCCTGATGGGCCTGGGAGCTCTTTGACGGAGAGCTTTTGAAAATGCCGTTTAGATGAGTGCAAGTGAGAGGGCTTGACGAGGATGTAATAGAAGTGAAAAGTGAGTGGTGTCTAAAATAGGCTCCCGTATCCTAAAAACTAAGATTTATAGGAAAAATTGTACCAGGACTAAGTAAAAACAGTGGTGCTATCGTATGGTCTTCAAGTACCAGGACAGCTACTAACAAAATGTGGTGAACATGTTTCGTGCCCTGTGAGCCCAAGGATTGGGCAGCACTTCATCAGGACCAAAAAGAACAACTTTGTGCCCCTGTCAGGGGCTTAGGGTCTCCCTTCTATTAAAGGATGACTGTACAATGTTCCTGGACCTGTACCAGAATGGCTGCAGGCCAACACTTCCACCCCAAGATAAGCAGAGCAATACACCTTAGACAAGATGGAGGGTCCCAGACATACTGCGGGACACTTGTTAGGCGATCGAGACACTGCCATCTGACCTACCGGGCTCCATGCAGCCTGGGAGCCTGGACCTGAGGGATATAAAGGGCTATCCTGGAAGTATGAACTCACTCTTACCAGGAGGACTGGACTGGGAAACCAAAGCAGCCCTAGCAACATTTTTTAGACTAGCCCCTGTACAGTGCATAGTGAGCAAGTGCAGTAAGCGTCCTGGACCACTACTAGGGGTTCTCCCCTACACAACAGGATTTGGTGGAAAATAGAGCTTTGTACAAATCATTTTTCATTATATATTCAATTGTATAGCTTTTAAGGCATAGTAAATGATGACCTTACAGTGCACCGTGATACCCATCCACTCAAAGAATTATTATAAGGCATTTTTTCACATGCGAGGGTTATAGGTCCAATTAGAAAGTTTGCACATATGCAGTTAAGACTCCCTTACAAAGAGTCATGCTATCATTTTGCAAAAAAAGACACTGTAGGCATGTCGAAAAGCAATTTGTTTTATTGATGTTTTACCATAAAGAAAAAGTTTAGTAATCATGTCATCCTCTAATCACATTACAATTTGTATTGCCGTGACTTACAACACATTTATTCCTCAATTACCGAATTGTTAGTTGATTAACACAGGAAAGCCTGAAAAGGCAGTTTAGTCTTTCACGCTGGCCATTTATTACCCCCAGCGCCTCTGAGGTCTGATCCGGAAAAAAAGGTCACAGCGCAATAATTTGTGGGCAGGGGGCTTCTCTCTAAGGGAGGGCCAGGGCCGACTTTAGTGCTGATGGTTGACAGTGTGACAATCTTTGTTGGGACCTTTCAATGATCCTCTCACATAACCCTCTAACAATGCCCCTCATCTCTCCATAGCCCCTTTCTTACATGTATTTCATTTGTTTTATAGTGCCTCTCATGCCAGCATAGGGTGTCCGAACAGTTTACATCACACCCATACAGACACAATGGATTATAAGTGTGTAAATCAGTGTATAGAAAATACTGCATATGACAAAGGAAAACTATAAGGGGTAGGGGTCATGTGTCATCCCTACTGGTAGGTATTTTTTAAGAGTGCTTGGTCTGGAGAAGCACAAACTCATGATTTAAAACATACCACAGTAGTTGGAGTTGGCTTTACTAATAAGAATGTATTTGTATCTAAACAAACTCTTTTTAGCAATATAAGGTTAATGAAAGACTGGAAAAATACAGAACTTTCTAACCTGTATGATGCATTTTGCATGCCGCTTTGTAATGGCAGATCATAGCTTACTGTGCTTTATTATGATTGTAACTTTATGAACTTCAAGTAACAAGTGGATCTATGTGACAAAAGCAGTAGCCCACCTGAGCTAAGCACTTAAAATACAGTTCTGTGACCTGCAGGGTACACATTCTTTGCAGGAGGCTCTACTTTATGATAAGTCAAAACTGCCTAGACAAAACTCCAATCTCACTCCAGCAGGAACATTAATCACCAAAGTTATCTTGACTTTTTTTGTTGCCCAAAACTGACTGCTGGACACACAAGGAACTCTACAGCAGGTGCTTTTAAACCAATATCAAATTTCAAATCACAGTTTCCCCTGGAAGGGTGGCGTGGTATTGTAGCACAGCTGCAAAACAAGCCCCCAATAAGAAAACCGCCCCCCAGTACACAAAACCCGGACCTCCACCCTTTCAGGTTTCCAGTAAAAAGCCTGCCGGTATAACCAGTCTGGCCTTGCCTATCAGTCATATACAGGGGTGTTATTTGATACATGTGTTTGGGCCGGATACACAATAGATGGTCCAATAGGATGGAGGTCTGTTAAAAGCAATGTAAACAAGCGTAGGTTGGTGCCATCCTCACTCATAATGATATATTTGGTCTGGGGTCTCAATTATCCAGGTTCAGAGTTTATGTGGCACTAGTGCTGGGGAATTTAAAGGCAATTTCATTCTTCCATCATGTCCCAGTGCAGGCTTTGAACACCAGCACATGGCCACACATGTAACAATGTTTTGGAGTGCTACCCATGGAGATGATCAGTGGGTAGATTTTTACAAGCAGGCTCCTGTCACCTTTTGTGTGTTTCATGTACCTCCCTAAGTAGCATGGATATGCCCAGACATGGGTCCCATGCTCACTGTGCAACTGGGACCAAGCTGTACCAGGCTGGTGAGCACATAACTAGGGGTAAACCGGTCCTTGGTTACTTGTGCTCTGGTTTAGAGAGGACCTGGCTTGGCAGTTCGGGCTGGACTGCTCCCATGAGGAACAGGGTCAAGGCTGATTTGCATTGGCTGGGTCCAAACTGGAATGGCGTAGCAAGCAAAAGAACGATGGATTGGCGTGCTACCCTGAGTGATTACCAATGGTTAGCCTTATTGCAAGCGAACTTCACACATGTAGGTTAGCCATGAGAGATTGCTGCCAAGAATGAATGGTCTAACAACAGCATCAGAATCCACGATTCTTCAACTGAGCAAAAGAGAGAGGTCAGAACCTGCACCAGTAGAATACAAGGCAGCTGTAATAGCAAGGGTAGAAATGAAATGAGTCAAACACCAGCTACGTCACGATCATGCTATGGCGATATAATGCAAATCTGTGTAGGTAGTCTGTGCATTGAAGTAGAGAATGTGTTTTTAGTGAACAATTTAGTGACTCCTGTGAACATTGCTTAAAATAAGTCAACTAAGCCGTGACAATTAACTGCTGAACTCTCCAACTGTTTTTGAAATTGCTGAAGTAAAATAATTGCAATTTCCTGTGTATGGCTGGTTATCATATTAGAACCGTAGGGCATGGGTGTGAGTGACTATCCAATATTGTTCATTTATATGGTTACTTAAACAATAGTGTAATAGATATCGGACTTTTTAGTGAGGTATGATACCTTATTTCATATATTTACATGTTTGTGGAATGGAGGGATGTGGCTTGATGATTCATGATAGTTTTCTACAAGGCTGGGTCTTCCACCTATTTGATTGTTAAGATTTCCCTGGATGCATAACATTGAATAACGTTTGAATTGTCTTACTTAAATCATTGAGTGACTTTGCAGAAACACAAGTCCTGAATGCCACTGCTGAACACCAATGTAAGAAATTGGGTTATTAGCTCAAGGGGTAGTACCTACTGCAAGTAATAATCAAAATCATTGTCAGGGTGAAACCTAACAATTAATAAATTAACCTGAGCTCAACCCCTGGGTATCTATGGTACAGAGCAGGTCTAGTTATTTAGGGCTCTTCTAAGGTGTCATACAGCAGGCTCAATGCTCTTCTGATATTCCACAGTTCCAGGAGTGTTTTGATGTGGGTGCCTGTAGATGCCACATTTATGCCTGGCCTGAACTAGTTGGTATGAATGATACTTGGGTATACCCTAACCATGGGGTAAAGATTCCCAGGGCTAACCCTACCTACTTTAGGCAACTGCAAGACAGCGAAAGCTTTTGGCCACACTAAACTTGCGCTCTGAGAGCTGGGGGTGTTTGTGGGCAGTGAACTATGGTAATCCTAGTGTCTTCAAACATATAACACTAAAATACAGATTAAAGCCAATCCAGTACCCACAAGAAACTCATAAACAGAAGTTTTGTAGAACAAAAGCTAAGCTTTCCAGCAACCAGACAGTAGATATAAAAGAACTGTTTTGGCATCTGGTTCTTGTCCATTAAAATGTTCCTGAAGTGTTGTATGTAAAACGCCAGCAGATCTGTCAAACAGGTTTTGACATTCCAGCAGGATTTGACACTGCAATGTATATAAGAGGCCCACTGCAATTGGAAGGGTGGCAGGCCTGGGTGTTAGCTACATCTGTTTGTGACAGGGTAGGCCTCTTTTAGGCCGGTGAAGTTCCTTGGCCTACCCCATAGGTCAACCTGTCACGGGCAAAACAACACCTTTCCACACCCAAGGCCTTTGTCTCAACTTGATCACCAATAATCAAGACCATCATAAAAATTTCACACAGAAAATTCATACAGTAAAAATACAATTGAATATCAAAATAAAAAGGAAACACAATTAGTAAAAAGTGCATTCCCCTACAATAGATTCGCACATTTGTGATAAGACATGGCAGACTTTAAAAAACACCCCAAACTAAAACATACATCAGCATTAGGTTAAAGTTGTAAAAAGCTAACTTAAAACACTATAAAAATTGAAAAATAAGGTAAAATGAGAGGTTGTTCCATCACAGATGCATTTTTTTCCTTCCAAGTCGCCAAAATAGCCCAAAGGAAAATAAAACAAATGACAGATGGTGCTGGTTATAAATCTCAGAGCTTTCTTCCAGCAGAAATACATATATCAGAAAGGGTTCCGGACTGATATTAGTCTTTAACATGACATACTTTCAAACTAAGAGCTTTTTAATTTCCAACATTCCCTTCGCATACAACGCCAAGATCGGCTTAGGTCAACAAAATTATTTTTAATATAAATAAGCCAGGCAATTTTCATTCCATGCTGACACCGCAGGCAATCCACTATAATGGATTGAGTAAAAGTAGCCCGTGAGTTGTTCCAAACAGAAAGCCATGACAGGAGGGGCCCTAATTTTATCTAATCCTCTAAATATGGCAAGGCGAGTTCTGCATGATAACAAATAGTGGGATGCTGAGTGGGGAAGGGAAAGGAGACACCTACAGAATTGTTTCCTCCACTTGCAGTGCCTGACAATCAGCATAACCCCAGACCCCCTTTCAATAGCTAGCTGTATGAGCACGCTGATTCTGATATATTTCCAAAAGAGAGGGAATCAGCTTGTCCCCTACTAATGTTAAAAAGTTACATACTGCTTGCGTAAACTTAGTGTTACTCAACTTAATTTTTACCATTAGATTCAAATACAAGGCATGAATAGGGAAAGCTGGTCAGGCTCTCTAGTTTGTTCCATTAATACAAAGGGCTTGTAACACATTAAGGTTTGGTCACAAGCCATGGTGTGTGATTTAGTAGAATTGGTTGATAGATCAAGTTTCAACATAAAATCTGAAAAAGCTTGCACTAAGGAGCGCAGGGGTATGAGCAAGAAACACAGCATCATCTGCATACAAAAGCACCGGAAAAAGGATTGAGTTAGAGTGAGGGACATCTGAGATTACATCTTTTAAAAAAGCATTACGTTTAGCATTGTACAGGAGAAATAATAAAGGCGTTAGCACGCATCCTTACCTCACACAAAGATGTAAAGTAAAAAGATCAGATAGCTCCCCATTAAGTCCAAATCTAACCCTGGCTGTCACATTCTGGTGCAAAAACTCCTAAAAGTACACCATTTTTGAATGAATCGCTAGCTCTGACAAAGTTGACCATAACTTAGTTTGGTTAACCTTGTCAAAAGCAAATGACAGGTCCATGAAAGCTAGGTACAGAGCACTGCAGTTAGCTATACTATATTTGTCTACTAATAGATGGCGATTTATGCACTGTTATGTTGTGCCCAGCCTTTCTGTGAACGCATATTGGCAGCAGGCTCCCACCTTACCAAAGGGGCTTTTCAAATGCTAATTACTGGCTGGCAGTTGTGAGAGACCAAAAAGCAGATCAGTCAGCAGGAACTTCAGGCAGGGAAAAGGAAACTTTCTAGATGTTAATTTTCCTTAATATTTAGTAAACATCTCTCATGCCACTCATCTGGCTCTTGTATGCAGAGATGATGCTGGACCTCCTTTCTATTCTAGGATGGTGTCTGATCAGGGATTCAGTCAAAATAACAAACAGGGAGACTTGCTTACCTTCGAGATCGGCCATTTTCTTTTTGGAGTTGCATGTATATCTCTTCTCAGTCTTGGAGAGCATCATTGTGATATGTGTGTAATGTAGCGCGGCTGAGCTGTACTGCAAATACAAGTGGAGAGGTTATTCATCAAATGAGTAGTCATGAAGTATTCCCTCCCACCTTTGACATGTGTACTAACAGTCACTTACACAATAATTAATCTATTCATGCATAGGCTTCCAATAATCAACTGTTACCCTTGAAGTTTGTGGCATTCCTGGCAGATGCTATATTGTGTTTTCACATCACACACTGAGGTGCAGCTTGTTTGTTCAACACTAGGCACAAGGTGCACAAGAGTGTGCTTTTGGATTTCACAGACTACACCACAATAAAGGATGGCACAAAAGAATGTCACTAGGCGCTAATACCAAGGCCTCGGTATTCGCGTTAAATAATAATCACAATGTCTCAATGTTCAAGAGTTGTCCTGTTTTCTGATTTTCAGCATCATAAAAACAAGTCTTTGGTTGTTACCTGTTCTGTTAGTGCACTAACCTTAAGGGTGTTACTAAAACATGTTTTCACCCTTTATTTTGTAGGTGTGGATGGTGCGGATGTAGGGATGGCGTTGCTGAGTCGCTGGATTTGCAGGGGTGATGTTCACAGCATCAGAGATTTGCAGGAGAGCCGCAATGCAGAAGAAACTCTGCTGGGTTGTGGATATGTTCAGGTGAGTCAGACTGCTGAAGAGGATCTGTCCTCTTCAGCGAGTGGGTAAGCCAAGCACTGCTTTGTGGTTTGGGGTGGTATAAATTCCCAAATATCTCCTTAGTCATGATGAGTCAGCATGAAGGCCCTATGGGATGTTACTGTTTGTGCTTTGGTGTTTCATAACTCAGTGGCCTAGGACCCGGGGGATAATAACCATGCCAAGAACGTTGTCAAGCCTACGGGGCAATGAGTCCCATGAACAGCCAGGGAGGCATTGAGACATGTGCTAGATCCCACGAGTGAGCCCTCCCACACACAAGGTACAGGAGAGTGAGAACATAAGGTGGTCAGGCTCACGAAAACATCCAACTACACCATCAAATTAGATTTTTCATAACTAATATAATAGTTGTTCAATTATTTTTTTTCTAGCCTCATTCCCAAGATACAGTATTAGTATTTAATATTGTATCCCAGTGTTTTCCCATGGAACAGTTAGCTTCGCTACAGTGAAATTATTATTTTGGGCAAAAATCCTACATTGGAGTGGCTTATAAATAATTAAAAGTAAGATTTAGGCCTGTCAAAAGGGGTTGTTTTGACAGATCAAACAATCAGTTTAAAAATGCACAGCCAGTCTACAAATAGTAGGCCTCTAGTCCTGTTTGGACTGTCACTGTAGTGGAAGGCACAATGGGTGCTGCAGTCCAATAGTAATATTTATCTTACAGGCACATGGTACCCTTTGTAGCATATACTTGGGACTTATGGCTAAGTAAAATATGCCCATTAGAAGTATCCACATTTTAACATGTTGAAAGTAGGAGTGCAAGCAGTTTATCAATGGTAAGCAAAAATATAGGGTCCAGGAAAAGGTGGAAAAACCCGGGGTGACCATGCAGAAAATGATGAGCTCCTAAAATTGCCAAACAAAAAAAATAAACAAAATAAGTAACAGAAGGGACATTTTCAAAAAGGTCATTTTGAATAATGGTCCGTTATCAAAAATGCAGTCCACAGTTCAGCAAAAAAGAAAACATAGAGTTATAGGGATAGTCTTTTTTTAATGATTTTTATTGGTTTAAAAAGAGAGTACCAAGATTACAATCAGCATAAGGAAGAGAAACATCATAGTAAAAACAAACAACAGAAACATATTACGATAAGAGATATGATACTGTCATAGTCAAAAGAAAAATACTGTAAAATGCAACCTTGTGCTGTAAGGTAACAAAAAGAGAATAGAATACCTATCAAACATGAGTTATTATAATATTTTAAGACAGAGAAAAAGGAAAGAAAGAGGGTAAAGGGAATGAAGAGAAGAAGAGAAGGGAGGGGAAAGGAATAGCCAAAAAGAGATTAGTGTAGAGATGAGTGTGAAGAAAGTAGTAAAGGGTAACTAGAATAAATCAGACTTAATTTTTTGAGATAACACTGAAACTGAAACAGTAGAAATTCTATGCTCATCACAAATAAGATTCCACCATGTTAACGTACATACTTTAGTATTATCTTTCCAGCAAATAAGAATAACTTTAAATGCAAGAGCAATAAAAAGGTCAAATAATCTCAATTTCGAGGAGGTGTCATGAAAATCAACAAACAATGATCTGAGGAAATCATTTTGAATTGATAATGAATACAACATTGAAATATCTTAGAACATTTAGACCAAATGGATTTCCAAAATTTAAAAAGATTAGGGCAGTAATATATTAGATGAAGTAATGTGCCATTAAAGGTAAGACATGACCAGCAAAGAGGAGAAGTAAAGGGATTAACTTTATGGATAAAGATGGGTGTACAAACCCCCCTATTGTATAAGAAAAATAGGGATTGAGTGATATTGGCAGTTCTGGAGGTGGTAGAAATTCTGTGCCATAATTTATCCCATTGTTGGATCTAAAGGGACATTGAAAGGTCTTGTTCTTAGGCTATTTCAATTGAGGATTTGGTCTATCAGAGATAGGATTAGATAAAAGTATATATATATGAAAGAAGTTTTAGGGTTAGAATCAGAAGAGATATTGTATAAAGGAGTCAAGGAAGTAAATGGAATAGAATCAAAAGGAAAATATTTGGTTAATAAGAATGATTGAAGTTCCTGTGAAAATTGGGAGTATGGGGTAAGCAAGAAGAAGGTAGATTGGATGTGGAGAAGTGTGGCTCAATGATTAGAGCGGCAGACCCTGATGCAGAGGTCTAGCCTGGGACCAGGGTTCAATTCCCGGCCTCGGTGGGTCTTGGGCTCAAAAATTCCATGGACCTGATAATTCTCGCCTTGGTGCCTATTCCAATCATGGAGTCCCACTCTGCAACTCTGGGCAATAGCTTGCTTAATCTCCACAACGGCCCCCACAACGCTAAGGATGCCTGGCCTCCACCTTGGGGGTGCCCAGGAGTGGACGCCTCACAGGGAAAGCCAGGATGGGTTCCACAGTGGTATTCGTACAAGCGCCTTGAGACCCTTGCGGGTGAGTAGTGCGCTATACAAGTATCAAATTTACATTTACATTGTAGCGTTCTTGTAATGTAGTAAAGGGTATAACAGGGTTATGGGATACTAGTTAGTGAACATATCCTTCTCTTTACAGTGTTTGAAATAGAATGATTTATGTTAAAATGAAATGAATTTATTATACCAGATAGAGGAGGTAAGAAATGCTTGATAAAAGTTGGAGCCATCTGTGAACAGTGACTGTATCAGATGTTGGGAGTGTTTTCAGATTGGATGTTTGGAAATAAAAGTGCAATTGGACATAAAACAAATATCATAAAAAGAGAATTCATGTAATAGAGAGCATTCAAAATTGATCTAACTAGGTATAGGTACGTCTTGATATTGTCTATTTAATGCATAAATTTGTCTAATTAAAAGTATGATTTAGTTAAAAATTAGGAAACCGTACACCCCCTTCGTTTTTTGGTTTAACTAATTTAGATAAGGCAATACGGGCACTATTGTTATTCCAGAGAAAGTTAATACAGAAAAAATTAATTTGTTAAAAATAGTAATTGAGGATTTAAAAGGTAACATAGAAAGCAAGAAAAGAATATAAAAAGTACAATCATAATTTTGATAGTATCCAATCTCCCCCACCAGGAAAAATGGAGAGGAGACCAAGAAGAGAATGAGGGGACGCGCTTTCTCAACTCACCACTGTCGCTGTTTGGAATCAGGCTCGCCGTGAGGGGAACGGCATTTTCAGCGGGGCCACGACGAATCCTACCCGAACTGGGATACCGCCGGGAGGCAGCAGAACTACAGTTCCCAGCACCCTCAGCTCCGGGCGCCTGCCGCTGATGTCATCAGGCAGCGCCCGGGCTGTATAAATTACACCCAGGCCACACGCAGCGCGGGACGCGCTTTCTCAACTCACCACTGTCGCTGTTTGGAATCAGGCTCGCCGTGAGGGGAACGGCATTTTCAGCGGGGCCACGACGAATCCTACCCGAACTGGGATACCGCCGGGAGGCAGCAGAACTACAGTTCCCAGCACCCTCAGCTCTGGGCGCCTGCCGCTGATGTCATCAGGCAGCGCCCGGGCTGTATAAATTACACCCAGGCCACACGCAGCGCGGGACGCGCTTTCTCAACTCACCACTGTCGCTGTTTGGAATCAGGCTCGCCGTGAGGGGAACGGCATTTTCAGCGGGGCCACGACGAATCCTACCCGAACTGGGATACCGCCGGGAGGCAGCAGAACTACAGTTCCCAGCACCCTCAGCTCCGGGCGCCTGCCGCTGATGTCATCAGGCAGCGCCCGGGCTGTATAAATTACACCCAGGCCACACGCA
This sequence comes from Triturus cristatus, assembly GCF_964204655.1. NCBI lineage: Eukaryota > Metazoa > Chordata > Amphibia > Caudata > Salamandridae > Triturus > Triturus cristatus. The sequence continues at coordinate 1,150,479,980 of NC_140581.1, read as the reverse complement.
CTGCCTGGACCTGACTGGACTGGGCCATCCCTCTGACACTTCTAAGTGCTCACCGCCAGTAAGGTAGATTTGCACTGTATTTCGTCATTTGTGATATGAGTAGTAGTTTGTATTGTATACGTATGATCTGAGGCTGCTGATCCCTCAGGCTGATAACGTGAAAAGCTGTAGTGAGACGTAACACTCGGACTACCATCATAATATATCACCAACACCGCCCTGGGACTGTATCCTGTCATAGGGGCGTACACAGTGCCTGATGGCAGGCAGGGTGAAGCGTTTGGGAGGGGGCGGGTCTGTGTCTGGCTCTATGGATCATTTCATCACGAGAGCGGTCTCGGTTTTAGAACAAGAAATAGCTATTACCGAGCGCCGGTTATCTGCCGAGCTAAGTCAAGTTAGACGTTCCTCTTTAGGCTTACTTGCCCTAGCAAAATCACCCAAGAACACTGTATTGCAGGGTGTGGAAGCTATTGGGCAACAGATGGATAAAGCAGTTAGCTCCATTACAATAGTCGATCAAAATGATACAAACGACATAAATGATCCCCCGAGAGAGGCTCCCCCTACAGTTACTAGTGCTCTGATTCACACCCAATCTGCCTCTAGTCATCCACAGACAAGAGCCCAAAAGAAGGGTAGTAACAGTGTAGCATGTAAGAGGAAGAGAGTAGGGCTATCACAGGGCGGGAGATCAGCAAAGCATACTAATATCGCGACTGGCCCACCAGCAAAGTCTGGTTTGGTTCAGTCTGTCGATATCACTATTGGTGATAAAACTGATAATGGACATCAGGATCAGCCCCAACATAATGACCTGATCCCCCAGATTGAACAAATAGTCCGTTCCCTGCTATCACCACTGTTGGATAGGGTAAAGGTGGTTTCTGACAAAGTAGATCGTCTTGAGCAAATTATTTTAGATAATTTTTGCTCATTAAAAAATGTTATTAAATTAGCCACCAAGGACTGTGTTAATCCCACTAAGGTGACCCACACCCTTCCTGCCCTGCCACTTTCTTCCCCCAAAACTGTTATACCCCCTATAGTCGACTCTGGGACAGTTCCACCCAGAACCTCGATAGCAGACAACACTAGCACCCAGGGTAGTATCCAGGATAGGGATCGCTCAAAGGACCTACCCAGAACCAAAGTGGATAGTAGGTCTTTACACAAAGGTTTAAACATAGTCTATGGAGATAGGATAACTAAACCCTCCAAATCTTCGAATGTCTGCATTCATTTACCTCCTGAATCTATTCCATTTGTTGCTGTCTTATCCGGTGTTCCGGAATTAAAGAGCGACATAGAGGAATCTTATCAACAACTCAAAAATAAAGTCATCTTCTGGCTCAATCAAAAGAGACCTATCCCGAACTTTGTGGACGGGAAAATTCTCTTTGCCAGAAGAGTTAGTTGGGTTGGTCCCAGACCAAAAAATGTCCAAGGGGATTGTATTATCATTAATTTCAGGGATACCCGAGTTGTGCGCATCATCTGTGACCATACACTTAGTTGGGATAGGTCAGAAATAAGGGTCCATGATTTAAGGCATTTCTATAATCCTCACTTTAACACCCCCGAAAGCCTTGTTCAATCCCAGGATAGGACCGGACCCAACCCAAACTTTGTAATGCCTCCCACTCAGAGTATCGATAACACATACCACCTGGATGCATCAGCCTGACCGGGCCTAGAGGGGCCTTTCCATAATCTGTCACCCTCTGTTGATAACCCACCAACAAGATCTGAGGGAAAGGGTGTAGATGTCTGTGTGTCGCACGATCTGTCCGACAGAAAAAACACCTGTAAAATTTTAAGTTGGAATGTTGCCGGCACCAGACTTAAAAGCCAGGATGATCTATGGATTGGTTATGTTGTGTCCCACGATATTATCGCCCTACAGGAAACTTGGGACATATCAAACAATCTCTTTTTGGACGGGTTTGTTCACTTCTATATCCCAGCAACACCTAGCTTGGCCGGGAGGGCCAAGGGGGGTCTTGCCTTGCTCGTTTCTTTGAACCTGAAAGGATCCGCCAAACAGGTTGATTCTGGCTCCCAACATTGTTTAGTAGTAGAATTAGTGGTGGCAAAATCTCCCTCTCTACTCATGATAAATTTTTATAATTCTAAAGACAGTGTCAGTCCAAATTACCATCTAGAATCTGTGGGGGAGGTTCTGGATAAATATAGAGCTCTACACAATAATTTTGAGGTAATTTTAATGGGCGATTTTAATATCCATCCGTGCAGTCTAGGTTGCATTTTGGATGACGAGGAGGGCTCTTCCAACGCTTCACACACACACTTCGAACATACTAAATCAGGTGAGGCTTTGGAGAGCCTACTGGCCACCTCAGATCTCTCTGAACCTGGTCACTGCACGGTGGGGCAGAGACCGTTTACCTTTAAAGGCCCGGATTCAGGGTCAGTCATCGATTACATTTTTGTTTCCTCTTTGCTTCTTGTTTTGATTTTAAATTACAGGGTGGAGGACTCCGCATTCAGTGATCACAATCCAGTGATAGTGGAGGCCGCTTCGGATGGGTTATTGGCATTTAAAGAGCCTAGTATCTTGGGACCTAGAGCCCTGATAGTAAAAGACCAGGGCAGGAGGGTAAAATGGGCTCAGGTGTCCCCGATCTCCTTTTGTCAAGATGTACTGGCTAAAGTTAAACCGGAGATGGATATATGCCTAGACCATGCCAACTCCAACTCTAGCATTGTTGAGGCTTTTGCCATCATTTGTCAACATATAAATGCGGCCCTCCTGACCAAATCCAAGGCAGGACGTGCCATAGGGAAAAAATGGTTCAACACCAATTGTATTAAGGCCCATTCTGCTCTTTTGAAGGCAATAAAAGGCAAACCAAGAAACAGACCTCTAATTACCTCTTTGCGGAAACAGTATAAATTGGCCATCAAAGCACGTAAAAATGAGATCCAGGAAGAAGCCTGGAACAATTTGCTGTTACCGGACACCTTGCGGGATAGTTCCAAATTTTGGGGATTGATAAATCACCCCTTTTTTTCCGATAGTGGGAACCAGACCTTAGAATGTAGCATACCTGATGAACAGTGGCTAACCCACTTCGGAAAAATTTATAGTTCCGTCTCGCATGGGAATTCAGAGGAGTTGTTAGCCTTAAATCAGGTTGGTCCTGTTTCAGCCTTCAGGGTGGAGGAGGTGGAAAAAGCCATCCAAGAGACATCGAAGAGTAAGGCACCAGGCCCTGACGGCGTCCCGGCTGACCTATATAGGTCCGCACCCAAACTATGGGCCAAATTATTAACTAATGTTTTTAATGTTACAAGACATAAGTATATCCCTGAGTCCTGGGCGACATCCACTATCATACCAATTTTTAAAAAAGGCCAGAGGGATGATCCGGCATGTTATAGGCCGATCTCCCTAATTGACTCTGCTGTCAAAATTTTAGGCAGAGTCATCTTGGGCAGACTGAATACATGGTTGGCAGGTAACAATATATTATGTGACGCCCAATATGGTTTTAGGGCTAACAGGAGCACGCAGGATCAATGCTTGAATCTCCACTTACTTATTTGCAAATACACCATCGCAAAGGAGGGGTCGTTGTTCATGGCCTTTATGGACCTCTCCTCAGCCTTCGACCTAGTCAATAGGTCGAAACTGTGGAGTATTCTTTTGGACAATGGAGTTGATCCCCCACTGGTTGGTTTTTTGGCAGATCTCCACTGTGATTTATCAGCTTCGGTGAGAGTCACCCAGGAGGGAAGGTGTACCAGCCGCTTCAAGTCAGAGCGAGGTGTAAGGCAGGGATGCATTTTGGCACCCCTCCTTTTCACGCTTTACATCAATGCACTGGACCCCGCCCTGGCAAATGCTGCGGTGGATGTACCACAGGTAGGAGACACCAAGATCCCAGTTCTCCTTTACGCGGACGACGCTGTTCTTTTGGCGCGTACAGGAGTGGCCCTTGACAGATTATTGGCCTCTTTCGGAGACTTTATGACATCGTTAGACCTGAAAGTTAATACTCAGAAATCACAGGTCATGATCACGGGCCAGGCTAGTAGGAAAAAGAAATTTAAATCCTTCTTTTGTCTAAGCCACGAGGTCAAAAGGGTCCCAATTTTCACCTATTTAGGGGTCATTTTTGACGAGAAGGGATCATGGGGTCCTCAACATAACCTTAAAGGCAATGCAATGGCAAGATCTGTGGCAGCTATACTTGGCTTTGCCAAACGGCTGGGTAGTCACCCCCTGGACGCCATCTTGAAAGTCTACAAAGCTAAAACCCTGGCATTGGCCACTTATGGCTCCGCCATATGGGGCTATTCCAGAAATGACACCATCCAGAGGGTGGAAAACAAGTTTTTAAGATCCTTGTTGTCCGTTCCTCAGTCCACACCTACTTTTACATTACATTCAGAATTGGGCTTGGGGTATGTTGTTGATCTAATTAAAATGGCACCTGTCATATGTTGGCTTAAAACCTGGCTTAATCAAGACATTCCTTTAACGCATTTAATACTAAAGGATTGTCTAGCCTTGGAAAGAGCCCACACAATTCCATGGCTAGTATACGTCAAAAAGATGCTGAGTTCAGTGGGACGTTCAGTGCTCTTTAATTCCCCCGAAGGCATTAACAAGCAGGACATTAAGGGGATTAAGACCGCATTAATGACAAGATTAACGGTCGAGAGGGAGGACACTGAATTAATTAAGCCGGTAGTGAGAAGGAACTATGGGCTAATTACTGTTCCGGGCCTTGAACCCTACCTGGCTTTTGTCACAAGCCCACTCCACAGGTCTCTCTTGATTAAATTTCGTTTAAACTTGATACCGTATGTGCTAGGTTTTTATCCCATGTGGGCAACCCCGGATAATGCGCCCCCATGTGACTGCGATAATTTTTCTAGCCAAGATACATTACATTTCATCATGTTTTGTGATCATTTTGTACATATCAGGAGAAAATACCTGTTACCCTTACTTAAAGAGGCTGGCCATGTTCAGGTTCGGCCAGCGCTCTTGTCCCTACAACTCCTGCCTAATATCACCACTGCCTTTTACGTAGCAAATTTTTTAGTCGCTGCTGTGCGCATTAGCAAGATGCGTGCCAGAGAGCGAAACACTATTAACACAACGGTTGTGGCTGTGATGGGCGGCGGTCTTTAATTATGGACTATTTTATCCCTGCTAGTCTTTTAGATAGAAACTGTATCCTCAAACTCTATTTATTCATTTTAACTTAAGAACTGAATCGATGTAATAGGTTCTCTTCGTATTTTTAAATTTTTAAATTTTGATTATGTTCCTTATATACCAGATTTGTAATTGATGTACCTTTGCTCTGTATTTTCGTATTGTGATTTTATGTGTGTTTTGTCTCTTTTTATGATCTTTTATTGATCGAATAAAAGTATTTGACTGACTGACTGACTGACTGAGTTTTAAATCTTTAGTTTTAGTGCGCTAAAATTGTGGGCAAGAGTATAAGGGATGGTAGGTGAGAACCAGACACCTAGGTATTTAATTTTGATGAACACCACTTAACATTGGTGTCAGGGAACATGAATTGGTAACATAATTAATTTAAAAGTAAAACCTCAGTTTTAGAGAAATTCAATTTATAACCAGATATTTTAGAATATAAATCAATATACTGCAGAAAGGGAGGTAAGGAATTTGAGGGTTTTCAAAAGGTAGACCAGAAGGCCATCTGCATAAACAGATAATTTAGTTTCATAGGAGTTGTGTTGGAAACCTGTTGGCTAATGCGTTCAAGAAAGGGTTCAAGACATAGGAGAAATAAAAGAGGAGAAAGGAGACAACCTTGCCTGGTACCTCTGTGCAAATTAAAGCAAAGGGGAGAAAAAAACCATTAACAGAAATACAAGCACATGGTCCTGAATACAGTAGCTTGATAAACAAAATGAATTTTTGGCCGAAACCAAACCAATGAAGAGTTTTGAACATCAAATGCATTTTCAGCATCAAGAGATAATGCAGCCAGAGGATCAGGATATCCTCTCCCCGATGCAAGAATATTTGAGAACATCCTAGCATTATCTGAGGTAAGTCTATCTTTGAAGAAACCAGATTGATCAGGTTTAATAAGCAGGGGTATAACATCGTCTAATCTAGAGGCAAGGATTTTCGTGAAGATTTTGCAATCATAGTTAATTAATGGGATTGGACGGTATTTTTGACACAGGGCGTGCTCTTTATCAGGTTTGGGGATAATTACAATGAGAGTATCTAAGAAGGAGCCTTCAGGCTTATATTTCAATAGAAAAGAGGTGAAAAGCTCAAGTAAATGTGGTGCAAAAGTAGATGACAAAGAAGAAATAAGTTCAACAGAGAAATCATCAGGACCAGGACCAGGAGCTTTAGCTCTCTCCAGAAATGTAATGGCATCCAAAATCTCCTGAAGAGTCATATCTTTTTCAGAGATAGCCATAGTGTAAGGTATGGAGAGATGAGATGGGAGGCCATCCCAAAATGATTGGGTGTCGTATTCAGAGGGTTGTGTATCTTCCATATATAATAAATTAAGACTAGAAAGCATTAACAATGTCTGAATCATCGGTATAAGTTGTTAGTGAGGACATTTCAAATAGGTCCAATGGTTTTCTTTTCCGATTTGACTTTTAGATAATTGGCCAACATTCTACCCGCTTTGTTCTGACCCCCATGATATTTGGATTTTATTTTAAGTAGGTTGTTGTAGCCAGCGTGTTTAAACCGGATTTAGCTTTAATAAGGTCCCGAATGTGGAAAGGAGATTTGGAAGAAAAATAAGAGTGTTTGAGGATGGATAGGTATTGGGTATTTAACAACCTTTTTCTTTTGGCAGTGTAGGCAATGGTTAAGGGTCTTAAGGAGGCTTTGAAGGCATCCCAATTGTTGTGGACAGAGGTATCACTAGCTTTATTAAACTAAAAAAAATCTCTTATAAAGGAGGTAGCTTCTGAAATATAAGTTTAATCGGATAGTAAGGAGTTGTTGAATCTCCATCGAGCATGTTTGGGGGTAGCAAGGGAAAAATCAAAAGAGGATGAAACAGGTGCATGATACAAAATAAAAACGGAGCCAATCTCAGAATATTGGAGAGAAGGGAGTAGAGGTTTTGAAACAAAAATGTAATGACTTCGAGACATGGTGTGGTGAACATTTGAAAATAATGTAAACTCATATTTCTCAGAGTTACTAGTTTTCCATACATCATAGAGTGGACGAGAGGCAATAACAGATTTAAATGCTTTATGCAACTTATCTGGCTTAAATTTGCAATTCGATTTTCTGTCAGAAAAAGGGTCTGGCCAATCATTGAAGTCCCCAGCAACAATAATATTAGGATTAGTAAATTTTAGTTTAATATTATTCCAAAAATCCAGATCAGACTTAACCGGCCCATAAATATTGAAAAAGGAGACCCGTTTATTATAAACAGTGCCATTTAGTATTACTTATCGTCCACTAGTATCACATTAATTTGATAACATTTGAATTTTTAGAGATGTATGACATAAGATAGCAACACCCCCTTACGGTTGACAGCAGGAGAGAAAATAACTTGACCCACCCATTGACGTTTGAGCTTGTGTGATTCAACATCATTACAATGTGTTTCTTGCAGAAAAGCAATCTGATAATTACATTTTGATAAATGTGAATGTACCTTTTGACGCTTAACAGGATGACCCAGACCACGGATGTTCCACGATACAACATTAAACATGTTGATGTAAAAAATAGGAGTACAGGAACAATGATGACGAACTGCAAAGACAGCAATGAGAACATAAAGACACAGTTTTTCAAAAATCGGATAACATGAAGGAATTACCAAAAACCTAAAGAAGTAAAAAGAAATAGACACTCTTGAAGATATAGAGAAAGGAAGAGAAAGATATAAAAGTAAGAAGAGTGTGGAAAGGAGGGCATAGAGAAAGAGAGAATGAGAAGATAGAAAAAAAAAGAGACAGATCAAGGACAGAAAGCTAGATCTGAAGTAAAGAGAGGAAGAAATGAGATCCAGGCATGTCAACACCTAGAAGCAAGAATGACAATGGGGAGAAAGAAAACAAAATAGAACAGAGAGATTCGGGCAATATAATCCCGTATTTGAAGAGCAAAATTTAGGATTACAGCAAGAAACGAGAAGCCATGAATATATTAACAATTTAACAATTTAGGAGCATTGTGCATTTGTGTCCATAGGTAATTTGGTGATGTTCTGCAAAAACAGTTTTAGTGTAATAGGATCTTCAAACTAGTGAGAGACACCCTCATAAGTAATTTTGCAAAGACAAGAATGTAGAATGCGCTAACGGATGTTCAGAGATCGCAGTTGAGAATGAAGTTCAAGGAATTCTTTACGCCTACCGTTGGATTCATTGGAAAGATCTTGCAAAATAAAAATGCTATGTCCAGACTAAACAAGACGATGTTTTTCTCTGGCAGTTTTCAATACATGCATCAGGTCGGTCAATTCTAAGAAGAGAATTATAATACCACGTGGTCTAGTAGATTGAGGCTGAGGGCGACCAAGACGATGAGCCCACTGAATATTAAGAGGAGCATAAGACTGAAAATTGAGAAGATCAGGCAAACATTTATTTGAGAAGGAGAAGATCAGGGCCTTCTACATTCTCTGGTAAACCATAGAGGCTAAGATTATTTCTTCGATTTTCGAGGTCTTCGGTGTGTAGCTTGGGTTTTTGAATTTCTTGTTCCAGCAAGGTTATTTTAGTAGCCATGTCCTGAAGATGGCCCATGCGTTACATTTCGATCATTTTGCCTTCCATATTGATCCAGCAGTCTTCAATCAGTTTTTCATTGGTGGTATTCATGAGTGGTTTAAGTGCACGTAGTTCGTCTAAAATTGTATCTAGGACCGGGTTAGAAGATGACTGGATGGGAGATGGAGGGTAATTTTTGGATCTTTTAGGTTTTGTGCCATAGGAAGATGCTTTAGCGAGATTAAGGGAATCGCTAGCAATCTTGGTAATGCATACCCATCGATGAGGTGTGTTTTTTAATGGTAGAGAGCCTGCCCATATGATAGGTAGCTGGTGTGAGAAAGTTCTTATATAATTGTGCGATGATGCACACACTATGTTAATGAGAAGATTGATTAATTATATGCGAAAGGCATACAACCATATAGTAGGCTATGAAGCGGAGAACCATAGAAGATCCCACTGGCCTGCAAGCATGCAGGGAGACAGGAAGCAAAAAGTCTTTTGAAATACCGCCTCACAGCTTATGTGATCTCATTCACATCCCATCAGGCTCAGTCTCATGAGGGAAGGAGTGTAACAAATCCACAATGTCACTATACCATTTAAGCGCAGTAATAATATATAAAAATATATATTGGGGGCATTAGACCTAAAGTCTTGAAGCAGACTAGGAACATGGCATCATTTATAAAGGTCCTTGAGAGAGAAGGATACGTTGAATATCAGACAGAAGAAACCGATGGTTCAGAATTGGACCAAACCATATTTGTGCCAAAAATGCATTAGTAATGGTGAGGAATGAAATGAAGCTCACATCAGTGTTGTTAGCCGCAATGGAAATCGGAAAAAATTAATGCGATAGGCTCACTGCCAAAATGGCAGCCGCTCGCGTTTGTGGAAAATCTTTGTCGTGGCTGAAGTAGATGAATGACAGGTTTTTAAGATCTCCTGTCAGCTCACGAGTATGCCACAGCACTATGAGGCACGAGACCAGCTTGGGGAGGGCTGGGCATTGTCTCGGCGTGGCCGAAAATCCTCACAAAAGCTCCGTGAAGAGACGGAGCTTAGCGGTCCACTGCCATCTTGTCTTGGCGCATAAGTCACACTCCCTTAGGGATAGTCTTGAATAAATGTATCCAAATGAAAACCATATAGAGACCAAAAAAAATCAACAAATTAACATATCAATGCTACAAGACTTACTTCATATCAATGTCTTACACATGCACCTACAATTGTCATGGTTCACTGACAACACTCCAAGCACAATGTAGCAAAATCAGTACACACATTAAATGATGAAGAGATACAATGCACTGTCATTTATTAAGTACAATTACCTGCTACATTGACATGAATGGTCCTACATGTCTTGCTTCCATGTGTGCTCCTCAAGCTGCGCATGAAGGCTTGGGCAGGTTATCAGAACGCTAAGAACGTACTGTAGCCTCCTTTTCACAGGCATGGAGAGCATTCACCTTAGACATCACAATCTCAACTCCAATGTGTACTGCTGGCTGGTCGTTTTGTGGAAGAGGACTTTACCAAATCCTTCTCAAATTAATATTATGGTTTTTTCTCCTCTCAGGAAAAAGGGTATGGTCAAGAATCTCAATTACTTGAGACTAAGCTATGAATTGCTTCTTCTGAATGAACTACTTCTCAATAACCAATGATTAAAGTTTACGACAGCTGCACACACTAGAGGCTGACACCAAAAGACAGAAAGAGGATATTACACGGCAATAAGCATACAACACAAGACAGCTTGTTTTGTCAGCTGTGTTCTGAATGAACTACAATGCTAAAACGGGTGTAATTTACACATCAGGTTAAACAAAGAGGAAAATAAATATATGCCTTTGGTTACTCCATCCCATATGCCATGGTTTTTTTCCCTTATGCCAAGAAGTAGCTCCCATAAGCTAGTGCCAGCATTTTGCCATGGGTGCTCCTTAGGCCAACAATTTCCTCTGGCAAACCAGTATGTTTCCATGGGTACTCATTATGCCAAGAATAACCTTCAAGCTCCAACATGCCAGTACCGGTATTTTTTGCAGGTGCCTGTCATGCTAACAATTGCATTCAGTAAGCCAGGGTTAGAATTTTACAATGGGTGCCTCTATAACCCAAGAACTACTTTCAATATGTCAGGGCCAATGGCAGACTAGCAAGCATAACATCATATTCTCACTAACACTCCATTATTCATTCTCTTGTGACCTCAGTATTCTCGCTTACTATCTGGCACTCACTCTAGCTCTCTCTCACGGATTCTTACTGTGACTCATTCATAATTACTCATACTCTCTTGCACTAACTCTGTCATTCTCACACACTCTCACTCACTCATTCTCTCCTATTATTCACATTCACTCTCACTCAAATTCACTCTAACTCTCACTCACTCACTCACACTTTCTTACTCATGCGCACTCACTCTTATTACCAGTCATTCTGACTCACTCATACTCACAGACACTCAACCTCGCGTATTCTCACTCACTACCTGTTCTTGAGTCTCATTCACAGCCTGTAACTGACTCTCACTCACTTTCACTCACACACACTCATGCTCACACATACAGACACACTGTCAAACACACACTCTCTTGCAGACAAACACACTCTCCCACAAGCACGCACATTACATCCATTTAAAAACATTTTTTTCTTACAATGGTGCGCCAGTTTGCTATTACACTATATAGTGTAATAAGAAATTGTCAAAAATGTAGGTGGAGGACAACGTCCTTAAGAGCGAACGGACTTTGTCTTCTTGGCACTGATTTTGCTAACTCTGAATTCAGGGGTCGCAAAAGCAATGGCAGGTGTCACAAGGGGCAAGCCGTCCCTCGAAATAACGTTCATGCTTTAATGCCTGGTACACAAAACCACTAATTAATGATTTATTTGGAAGCGTTATTTGTTATTCACCAGTAGAGAGCTACATACCACTCTCGGGCACAAGATATTTTTGCACCACTGAGTGGTATATAGTTCTATTAAGTGAATAGAAAGTATACTTTTGAAAAATAGAAACCATGCCAAACTGAAACAAATGCCACAGCTTAACATATGCCATCAGAATATATAGCAATGAGAAAGGAAAATATAGATGTATATATTTATAAGAGATGTAATACTTTCAAAATAGGTCTGTCAAAATTCCTGTATCAGAATGAGGCAATCAGGTTTCCTATTCCCGTCTATATACATTAGCTTAGGTGTGTCAGAATACCAGCATTATCAGACCACATACTAGTAGAAGCACATCATATGTGAAATGGAAAAATAGTCCTTTGCCGTTATTAATAACATAAAGCCTGTCCATCATTGACATGTTTTGAAATGTCTGGTTCATATGCTCTGACTAATAATCTCCGTCAAATTATCCCTATCGAATGAGGTTTTTTATTCAGTCTTTTGCGTTTTTGACTTGTCTCTCACTCATTCTCACTGTGAATGAAATCCACCTTCGGAATTTATACAGAACTTTAGAACATTATTTAAAAACACTTCACTCTGAAACTAACCGTAACAATCCAGAATTTATTAAGTAAGGAATAATCAATTATTTGTAGAGCAATAAGCAAATGCATGCTTGAGGGCTCAATGAGACTGCATGATAGCTGCCGCTGTGTGGATGCCATAAGAATGGAAAATGAAAAGCATAGAAACAACTTTTTAAAATTATGTTTATACTGATTCGGTACAACAAAATCAGCAGTGCAACAGGAGGGATTGCTGGGCAGTGTAATTGTTTAAGGTGTAATTAGCAGGAGGAAAGTTTGCCTTCAGTAATAGGCATTGCAGTGCCATCGCGATGTGGAGCAAAGCCCAATGACGTGGGTGAGGGCAATTGTCCCTAAGAACACATGCTCCCAGTAACCTGCCAGATGCTCGAAAGAGAGTTTTTCTATATAGTTACACACAGAACAGTATACTTTGTTAAGTTATAGCTATTTGGAGAGTGTATATTGGATCGACAATCTCTATGTCCTCCTTTATTTTGATATATATCAAAAGGTTACCCCAGGTCCTCAGCTCTACTCTTTATGATTCTCCAATCGCCACATCTCTTTCCTGAGATGTGCCCATGCCCCTTCCCTGTGAACTCTCTATGAATCAAAGAGCACCCTTTGAAATGCACTGGAGAGCTTGCCCTTCCTCCACTATGTCCCACTCAGCTTACAGGAATGCAGCAATACACAAATCTGTCTGTGGGAATTCCTCTACCTCTCTCCCCATGTTTCTCCATGCAGCCCTGGGTTTCCAAAATCAAACCCAGAGTCATCTGTGCATTGTGCCCTTCTCCAGCACACATACACCCAGCACGTGCATATAGCATACATCCACTACACAGCACTGCATAATTAATGTATTGTACCATTCACAGGCACAAATACTCCCAGCAGCTGCATATCCTAAAATGCACTGCACAGTACTGTATTATCGCTGTACTGTACCATTCATAGGTGTGAGGAATTGGGTTACTGGTTGAGGGAAGTGAAACCCTATTTAAGCAACAACTACTTTCCATGTCAGGGTGATCTACCAAAAGTCATTAAATTAGCCTGTGCTTAAGCTTCTTACAGCTAGGCACAAAAGGAGTTAAGCTTAAATTAGAAGAAATGTGTAAAGTATTTATGCAGCACACAAACAATAATAAAGTGAAAACACAAGAAGAAAAACACCAATTTAGAAAAATAGTGTACATTTAACTAAATAATTTGACACCAAAACAACAAAAATCCAATTAGGAAATAAGCAATTTAAAAGGTTTAGGTAAAACTAGTGCTTAAAATCACAAAGTGCCAACTGTGGTAATCTGATCACACCTATCCAGGACAAAGTCACAAGTTCAGGCCAACAGCAATAGAGCGTGGGCCAAATAGACCAGGTTAGAACCGCAGATCATTGTACCTTATGTCCTTAAAGCACTGGGCGACAACAAAAGCCTGTTGTAAACAAAAAACAACGTTTGCGTTGTGCCCGCGGCTCTAGAGGTCTTGTGAATCTTGGCCCATAATTTATTCCAAAGAGATAATGGCCAAGACAATACAAAGTCTCGTTCCCAAGCCTCTTCAGTTTTGGATTTCTGCCGAACCGTTCCAGTACTATGCAGAAAGTTGTATATTGTGGAAGCTTTGGGTGTTGTTTTTAACAAGGTTTGTAATTGTGATGACAAGTTTGGAGTATTGGAAGCATTAAGTGTCGTTATCAATTTAATACGCGTGTCCATCACAGCTGTTTTGAGTAGAAGGTATTTGTGAAAGAATGAAGCAGGTAGGTTAAATGAGTGACTGAGGGAAGAAAAATATATAAAGTCTGATTGCGAGAAAAGCTGATGAATCCAAATTAGACCTCGCTGATGTCAAGTTTTCCAATAAAATGGTTTATTTCGAGTAAGCAGGTTTTTGTTGTGGCAAATTGTGGAGTTAAGGAAGGAATCTATAGTGGGATGAGGAGAGGAGAGCATTGGTTCATAGTAGTTTCTCTTCCAGAATCTTCATACACCATAGCCACTCCCCTCACTATTTCTTCTTATTACCTGGGACAAGGAGCTGAGCAGCAATCAATTTTAATTGAAAATGGTAGAACAGCAGTGTATTTCAGGGAGTGAGGAGGAGACCTGGATGCACCCTGAAGGTGTCTTTCAGTAGAATGACAAAATGAAAAGAAAGATAGTTGTAAAATGGAGGCTTATATACTTTTTTTTAAAAAAAAGAACTCATTGGCTGTTTCAGACCATTTTACAATAAAAACTAGGCTGTATGTTTAAATTTTTAAAAGCATGTTTTGTATTGGTCCAGAGAAATGTGTTCCCACAGAACATTACTTTGGATTTGCTGTTAGGTTTGAAAAGTTAAGCAATCTTTCTCTTTGGATTAGAAACATTATGTGCTGAACTTCTGACGTCTCTGCTCACACCAGTGTTCCATGATCTGTTGCTATGCTAGCAGGCAGAAGTCATGTTGGGGGTAGAAATCATTTGAAAAGGGTTGAAATATGCAAAAAAAAGAAATGTGTGTTTCCATTTAAAAGAAAGGTGGAGAACGTGAAAAGGGGGCAGGGTACAGAGTTCCTGACCCCCTAGCTTTTGTCAGGGGGTCCCTGAAGGACCATGAAGGGTGAAAAAAACATTTTTTTTTTTTTTAAATCGCGGGGTGCGCATACCGTGCGCGCACGGCGGAAAAAAAACCATAAAAAAAATAGAATTAAAAAACAAATGTAAGTGTTTAGATGTTAGGTGGCTCTAAAAAGAGCCGTTGTGTTAATTGAGGGACAGAGGAAAAAAAAGACATGGCAAAAATTATAGGGTGCCGCACGTGTGCTGCTGTATCTTGCTCTCTATTAGCGGAATGCTGGTGTTCGCATAAGAGAGAAGAGCATTACACGCATTGCACCGTATATGCACCGTATATGCACCCTCTTAAACAGAGGGTGTATATCCAGAGGAACCGAAGAAGGTGAAGCTGCCGCCGCAGATGAAGTGCTCGGCTGAGCTGCCGATGATGTGCTCGGCTGAGCTGCTGCGGATGTGCTCGGCTGAGCTGCTGGAGGGTTTTCTCTAGCAGCTAGAGCATAAGCCACAGGATGTACATCTCTAACGTGCCTGATCATAGTGAAGATACTAAAAGAGTATTTCTTTTTAGGATCTCCTCTTGATAAGACACGATCACAAAGAGTGCAGGTGACTTTGGGAGCATTCACTTTCTTCTGCCCCTGTGGAAATGTAAAAAATTGCCATATAAAAGAGTCTTTCTGTTTCCTCTGTCTCTGTCTCACAAGGGTCTCCTGCTCACTCCCAGAAGATGACTGCTGCTCTGCCATTCTGAAGTACTGAAGTACTAGAAAAGCTGCTCAGCTCCTTCTCCCAGGGAATCAGAAGTAATAATGAGGGGAGTGGGTGTGGTGTTGGAAGTTTCTGGAACTGAAACTACTATAAACCAATGAAAAGTGTTGTTTCTTAATCACATGACCTGAAACTACTATAAACCAATGAAAAGTGTTGTTTCTTGATCACATGACTTGCCGTTATATATGTTTAGAGGTTTATAGAAGTTATTAACTATGCTGTTCAACTATATCCAAAAAAAAAAAAATAGCTGGGCCATTCCATATTGCAGGATACCGTAAATCTATAATTATATACATAGGTAGCTTATTGTAAAATAAATAATTACAAAATATAATAAAACATTCATAAATTAGCATTTAAAAAACCTTGCAAATTCACTTAAAAAACCATAGGTTTCACACACATTAAAGTTAGGAGTTAGCATTTAAAAAACCTTTGAAATTCACTGAAAAGACCATAGGTTTCACACACGTTATAGTTAGTAATTAGCATTTAAAAAACCTTGCAAATTCACTGAAAAAACCATAGGTTTCACACACGTTATAGTTAGCTGGACATTTCACTCGAAAAAAAACATTGAAATTCCCCCGTTATAGTTAGTTCAGCTAACTATAACTCGCGCGCCCGCAATCCACTGCTGATGACGTCACATATTACATCACTTTTGACATGGTCAGTGACATCACTGATGACATCACTGATGACATCTCAAATTACATCACTGATGACATCATCAATGTGATAAATTACTGCATCTTCTCACACCCTAATTTAACCGATGATACACAAACTCAAAATTTCAGACGTCCATTCTCAAAACCATAGATACTCCAATACCATTACCTACATACCCACTTATTAACTCTTAGGTTTACATACACCTCCACTCACTCACCTGTACAGTCACTCATACTTACAGTCACTCCGTACAAGACTATCATATGCATTTATGCACCTACATAGACACTCACACACCACCAATCATCCATAGAGGTACTGTCACACCTAGTCAGTCATGCAAATAATTAATCACATTCCCATTTACTCACCTATGCAGTTATACACACACAAGTTCACTTACTCATAAAAATAGTACCACATTCTTACGCTCTTATACAATCATTGATACAAGCACACACTCATCCATACAGCCACTCTCACAATCACACACTCTCACATATACCCACTTGCATACTCTTACACGCATATATACTGCCTTTCACATATGTAGTTAGTCACAAATGTACCACTGAGATATACATTCAATCCCTAACACTCCCATACATACACTCCCTCAACCATACAGTCCATCACAGATGCACTGTTAAAACCATGCACCCATGGAATCACCCACTCACACATCTATGCACAGAGTCACACACAGCCTACCCACACAAACACTCAAGCACCCATACAGATACTCAGACAACCAATCGATAACCCATATAGACACTCATATAGATATTCACAATACCATGCAGCCACTTATACACCAACAGACAGAAACATGAAGACATTCACACAGTTTAGTCACTAGTCTGCAGTAAGATACATTTAATGACTCACTTTTCCAGTCAATTACCCACGTAGAAAATCATCCATTCACATACTTGTGCAGCCACTCATTCTTCCACAGGCCTTTCACTATAAATATATGAAACATATTTAAATTTTACCGAAACACACAGTCACTGGATGATGTCATCAGTGATGTCATCAGTGATGTCATTTGAGATGTCATCAGTGATGTCACTGACCATGTCATGAGTGATGTAATATATGACGTCATCAGCAGTGGATTGCGGGCGCGCGAGTTATAGTTAGCTGAACTAACTATAACGGGGGAATTTCTAGGGTTTTGTACGAGGGAAATGTCCAGCTAACTATAATGCCCCTGAAACCTATGTTTTTTTCAGTGAATTTCTAAGGTTTTTTAAATGCCAATTCCTAACTATAACGCCCCTGAAACCTTTGGTTTTTTCAGTGAATATATATATATATATATATATATATATATATATATATATATATATATATATATATATCCAATACCAGTTCAAAGTATGTGTGCTCTCAGGATAATCAGATAATCAGGACCCAGGACTCCAGATAAACTTGCAAAGTGTCTTTTTACACAATGCGTTTCAACTGCAAAAGCAGCCTTAGTCACGTGTAAGGTGCACTGTCTGTGACTGGCTTATGTAACAGAACATGGTAAAGATAAACAATGGCATTGAAAAAGGGTGTAATACCAGGTAACTGATGCGGCCATTTTGGAGGGGTTACTGCAAATAAATAAAGATATTGCATGTCAAAGTACCTAATACATCAGTGCTAGTTGAAACGTTGCTATATAGAGATAATACATATAATTCACAGGTCATTCAAAATCATAATGCAACCGAGAAAAAATCCTCTGAGAAAATGTCCTGCATGTAGCAGCTCATGTCATATTGATAACATATGAATGAGGATTGCCCGAAGCACAAATAGGGGAGAAGTAGTTAAAAACCGATTCCCAAACATAACCCATATAATGGAAAAATCCTGTATGCTGGGTCATTATGCTGAGAACCTTCAATGAACTGAAAATGGCATGTCATACAATAGTCTGTGTTGTGAAGTGATCCAGTCTGCCCAGGTGGGCTGACTTAGTCAACTGATGGTGTCATAACGCTACTGTGTATGTCAAAGAACACAGGAATGTCAGTGCAAAAAACGGGGACCCCTCACATACATCGGTGAATTGAGAAATCACAGTCAATGGCAAGTGCCTGAGTGTGTCTAACCCGGTGAATGAGACTCATGCATAGAAAGTGCAATATACACAACCTACTGTTCACACTATGCCAACATAGTTCCTTCCTCCATTATCTATTAGTGCATTAGGAACTTAGCAATATCTACTTTGTGACCTTATGCAATTCTTTGAGGTCCACTATTTTAATTGTGTATCTTTTTTGTTTCTTTTGCAGGAAGAAAGGAAGGGGCCCAACTCATCTGGCATCACTGACACGGGCTGCCTAACCTTTTCTTTGCTTGCACTTCACATGGCTGATTTCTGCACATGGTTAGACACTGTGAATGGCGGCAAGCGGAGCTCCGCCTGCCAGTATTATGCTATGTTGATGCACCACATGATGAGATAGACATACTATGAGGGTCATTATGTTTGTTTTGCCTGTTGTCAGATATATATTTCACTTTCTATGGATGAGTCTCATCCACCGGGTTGGACACACTCAGGCACTTGCGAGCGGAATGGAATTTACCGCCAAGGCCTAATCAATAATGAAATGAGCTGCTACATGCATGACATTTTCTCAAAGGAAAATGTTCTCGGTTGCATTATGATTTTGAATGACCTGTGTATTATATGTATTTTCTCTGTATAGCAACGTTTCAACTAGCACTTTGTATTAGGTACTTTGACATGCAATATCTTTATTCATTTGCAGTAACCACTTCAAAACGGCCGCATCAGTTACCTGGTATTACACCCTTTTTCAATGCCATTGTTTATCTTTACCATGTTCTGTTATATAAGCCAGTCACAGACAGTGCACCTTACACGTGAACAAGGCTGCTTTTGCAGTTGAAACGCGTTGTGTAAATAAACACTTTGCAGGTTTATCTGGAGTCCTGGGTCTTGATTATCCTGAGAGCGCATGTACTTTGAACTGGTATTGGATTAATTTGCAGGTACGCTCTGCCAGCGTGTGCGCCACTTCTCATGGGTCCCGCTGATCCAGAAGGAGCTGCGTGGTGAGATATATATATTTATATATATATATATATATTATCTACTGGCGGTCGCCAGTAGATAGTTATAGTTAGGACCGAGTTCCCATAGGAAATCTGAAAATTCTATTTTGAATAACTTTGGCGCTGGTTGACAAATCCTCACGAAATTTTTAAAACTAATGGGGCGCTCCGCTCAGCTCCTACCCTGAAAGTCTCGGGGTGATTCGTCAAGCGGGGGCTGAGAAAAAAGAGGGGTCCCAAAACACGTTTTCCCCATGCATTTTCCCATAGGACCTTTAGTCGAAGGTACAGCCCGAACGGCTTAACAGAATTACTTGAAATTTGGCAAAGAGGTAGTCCTCAGGTCAGGGATGTGCATTTTGCATATATGGTGTCAATCTGTTCAGTAGTTTCTGAGAAAATTGCAGTTAAATGTACCTAAATATCTATATGCGCGCACCGTGCGCGCACGGCGAGAGCACGGTGCCGTGTGCGAGCGTAATTCTGATTGGTGGTTAGATGTCAGTCAACATTTGAATCGGTCGAAATCAGGAAGTGTCGGACGCCATTTTGTGTGTGGCAGTGAAAAACAAAGGTGGAGAACGTGAAAAGGGGGCAGGGTAGAGAGTTCCTGACCCCCTAGCCTTTGTCAGGGGGTCCCTGAAGGACCGCGAAGGGTGAAAAAAACATTTTTATTTTTTTTCAAAAAATTGCGGGGTGCGCGCACGGTGCGCGCACGGTTCACGCACGGCGGCAAAAAATTCATACAAAAAATAGAATTAAAAATCAAGTTTAAGTGTTTAGGTGTTGGTTGGCTCTAAAAAGAGCCCTTGTGTTCATTGAGTGTTTTTTGGTACCTATAAGTAAGTACCGATGCAGAGTCTTTAGTTCAAGAGGAAGACTATGTTCCCTTCATCTGTGAAATGTACACCGTCTCCTCTATAAATGCCTTGCCACTCCCCTCACTATTTCTTCTTATTTCCTGGGAAAAGGAGCTGAACAGGTATCAATTTGACTTGAAAATGGCAGAACAGCAGTCTACTTCAGGGAGTGAGGAGGAGATCTGGATGCACTCAGAAGCATTGGTTCATAGTAGTTTGTGTTCCAGAATCTTCAAACACCACACCCACTCCCCTCACTATTTCTTCTTATTTCCTGGGACAAGGAGCTGAACAGCTATCAATTTTACTTGAAAATGGCAGAACAGCAGTCTACTTCAGGGAGTGAGGAGGAGACCTGGATGCACTGAGAAGGTGTCTTTCAGTAGAATGGCAATATGAAAAGAAAGATAGTTGTAAAATGGAGGCTTACATACTTTTTTTTTAATAAAAAGAACTCATTGGCTGTTTCAGACCATTCAACACTAAAAACTAGGCTGTATGTTTACATTTTTAAAAGCATGTTTTGTATTGGTTCAGAAAAATGTGTTCCCACAGAACATTACTTTGGATTTGCTGTTAGGTTTGAAAAGTCAAGTAATCTTGCTCTTTGGATTAGAAACATTGTGTGCTGAACTTCTGACCTCTCTGCTCACACCTGTGTTCCATGATCTGTTGCTATGCTAGCAGGCAGAAGTCATGTTGGGGGTAGGAATCATTTGGAAAGGGTTTAAATTTGCAACCAATAGAAATGTGTGTTTCCATTTGAAAAAATGTGGGAAGCAATGTGATTTGAAGTTAACATGTATATGTGTGAAAAAAGAGAGGGAAAGTTTTCCATTTACTGATTCTGGTGAGAGGTGTACAGCTCAGAGATTCTGGCTCTGATAATCTGCTGTGTGAGTGCCACATTTCTTTCTCAACTAACTACTTTTAAAGGTGAGTTATGAATTTGAGAGGGGATGTATGTGGTGCATTTTGATATAAAAAATAGAAATGTGTTTCTTCTTTTAAAGATGTGTTTTACATTTTATGTTTTGGAAGATATTTAACTGCCTTGAACTTGTAAGATATTATGGAGTATGTCTACACCATAAGTTAAGGTGTACTGGTATCACTCAGGAATACTGTTTTGTGCCTAGAATCACATCATGAGTCTGTGTGCACACAGGAATTGTTGTCAGAGATTTAATTTGTGTTGCTCTTGTTCTGTAAGACTTGCACTCGCAGGAAAGGGGCAGCTTGTTTTCTTGAACTGTGATGGTTAGCATTCAGCACAAATCAATATCTCACAAATGAGAGGCAAATGCTAACACATTTGAAATCAACATGGTAGATTTTCCTTCCACTCCTGCAATGGGTGAGGTAGTTCCTACATGTTCAAAACTCCAATTAACCCTTACCACACATGTACTCTTACATACATCTCTGCAGTCTTCATGCAGTTGTGCAAGCGTCCATGCAGATCTCTCTTGCACCTGACAATACACATTCTCCAGAAGCACACTCTTAGCACACAGGCAGCTGATTTTCCTGCACTCCCATGCTTACTATTCAGCACTGTGTGGTATTTCAGATACCAGTGTGTAACGCTAACACATTCAACGTCACCAAGGCTCATTTCCTTTGCTCTAGTCTAATCACTCACCCAGGTTCCACATGCTCATGGTCTCAAGTAGCTGTTAGGACATGTACTCTTTTCTGCCTCTCTAAACTATAAGAAAAATGTGTCTGGCTGTTACAGTAATTATCACTTGCTTTACCACAGTAGTAAATGTGCTTTGAAATTGCCAATCAAATATTGTTTTCTGCCTAGAATCACACCATGAGTCTGTGTGCACACAGGAATTGTTGTCAGAGATTTAATTCGTGTTGCTCTTGTTCTGTAAGACTTGCACTCGCAGGAAAGGGGCAGCTTGTTTTCTTGAACTGTGATGGTTAGCATTCAGCAGAAATCACTATCTCACAGATGCGAGGCAAATGCTAACACATTTGAAATCAACATGGTAGATTTGCCTTCCACTCCTGCAATGGGTGAGGTAGTTCCTACATGTTCAAAACTCCAATTAACCCTTACCACACATGTACTCTTACATACATCTCTGCAGTCTTCATGCAGTTGTGCAAGTGTCCATGCAGATCTCTCTTGCACCTGACAATACACAGTCTCCAGAAGCACACTCTTAGCACACAGGCAGCTGATTTAGCTGCACTCCCATGCTTACTATTCAGCACTGTGTGGTATTTCAGATAGCAGTGTGTAACGCTAACACATTCAACGTCACCAAGGCTCATTTCCTTTGCTCTAGTCTAATCACTCACCCAGGTTCCACATGCTCATGGTCTCAAGTAGCTGTTGGGACATGTGCTCTTTTTTGCCTCTCTAAAGTATAAGGAAAATATGTCAAGCTGTTACAGTAATTATCACTTGCTCTACCACAGTAGTAAATGTGCTTTGAAATTGCCAATCAAATATCGTTTTCTGCCTAGAATCACACTATGAGTCTGTGTGCACAAAGGAATTGTTGACAGAGATTTAATTTGTGTTGGTCTGGTTCTGTAAGACTTGCATTCGTAGGAAAGGGGCAGCTTGTTTTCTTGAATTGTGATGGCTAGCATTCAGCACAAATCACTATCTCACAAATGAGAGGCAAATGCTAACACATTTGAAATCAACATGGTAGATTTTCGTTCCACTCCTGCAATGGGTGAGGTAGATCCTACATGTTCAAAACTCCAATTAACCCTTACCACACATGTACTCTTATATACATCTCTGCAGTTTTCATGCAGTTGTGCAAGTGTCCATGCAGATCTCTCTTGCACCTGACAATACACAGTCTCCAGAAGCACACTCTTAGCACACAGGCAGCTGATCTTCCTGCACTCCCATGCTTACTATTCAGCACTGTGTGGTATTTCAGATAGCAGTGTGTAACGCTAACACATTCAACGTCACCAAGGCTCATTTCCTTTGCTCTAGTCTAATCACTCACCCAGGTTCCACATGCTCTTGGTCTCAAGTAGCTGTTAGGACATGTGCTCTTTTCTGCCTCTCTAAAGTATAAGGAAAATGTGTCAGGCTGATACAGTAATTATCACTTGCTCTACCACAGTAGTAAATGTGCTTTAAATTGCCAATCAAATATCGTTTTCTGCCTAGAATCACACCATGAGTCTGTGTGCACACAGGAATTGTTGTCAGAGATTTAATTTGTGTTGCTCTTGTTCTGTAAGACTTGCACTCGTACGAAAGGGGCAGCTCATATGATAGGATTTGAAAAGCTCAAAAAAATATAGTAATATATTTAAATTACATAAAGGTATTTTTTTTTAGTTTCTTTTAGGTATTGATGAACAACACTGAAATAAATTAAACATGCCTATAAAATCAAGAAAGAGAAAAGAACAGCAAAAACATCTATATTTGAGGACAACTGGACAACACAAATTAGTTGAAGAACCTCAAGTTGGAAAAAAGAAAAAGTCTTCTGGTAAGCAGACTAAGGATTTTTTTTTAAATATCTTCAAACATAGAAAAAATGTAAAAAATATATCCACTGCAAATAGTGTTTCAAGTAGAAAACAACAAGACAATAGAAAGAAAATACTAAATGCTAATGTACAATCAGAAGCAAGAAAGAATGACTTAAAAAGAAAAACAGAATTTCAAAACATTCGTAGAAAAATGGTTCAGAGATGAGTGATGTTCAATTTGCTAAAGGATGTGAAAAAATATAGGAAGAAAGCAAAATTTTATAAGAAAAAGAAACATATTGAATCAATTGTTGCAAATGCTTTGGAATTAAAAAGAAAACTATTCATTTTAATTTTGAACATGATCCGTACATTAGATAAAATAGTCAATGTAATGAAGTCAAAAAGCAAAAGGAAAAGAGTAGTGAAAAAAAATAACTTTTGTAAAGTGTTCTTAGGAGAATGGAAGCATAGTTCAAGTACTGAACCATTTTTTAATGAAGAGAGTTATCTTCAAAGTAATAGTTTGCTGCATGCAGTTGACACCAGTGGTCAAGCTTATGAAGTTAAGGATGGTTGTGTAATGGAAAAGGAGAAAATGGTTCCAAGAAATGAGGAAGAAGTGTTAGCTGATGAGGTTATGGGGAAACGTCCTAAAGCCCCAGTGTACACTTGGAATTGTAGTAGTATTTGTACTGTACGACAAGAATCTATTGATAAATTACGTGACTTTCTAAGCTAAGAGAATATAGTAAAAAAAAGTGTGAAACAGAAGATTAAGGTGCTTCAAAGACTAGATCCATGTAGAGTGAGAAAGAATACTGGTTTGCAAGGACATTCTCTGGCTTGTCTTTCTAGGAAAGTTTGTCAAAGTGTTTTTCACCATTTTAGGATGCTGGCAGTACATCATACAGAAATGAGAAAGTTTGTGAGAAGATTGTATTTTGCTAAAAGTCCAGCACTAAAGTTAAATGAGTTGAATAGTGCTCTGTTTCGTGGATCTGTATCAGATGTGAAGAAGGTTTGTGAGGATATTGAGTTTTGTTACTTTGGTCCAGAGCAAGAAAGTGCAGGAAATGACACAGTTATTGAAGAAAATGTGGAAGAAAATGTAGAACTCACTGTTAGTAAAAAGTTTGAAGATCAAATGACAAAATTTACTATCATCTCTAATGAAAGACCAAATATTACTTGTATTTGTTGCTGGAGAAGCCATTATAAAACTCAAACAAGGAATGTTGATCTCCATAAGTGGAAGGATTTTGCTACATATTTGTTTCTGGAAAATTGTTTTGATTTGGGTGAAGATCAGCGTATTTGTAAATACTGTTATAACAAGTTAGAAGAAAATAAAATGCCAGCTAGAGCTGTACATAATAATTTAGAATTGGTTGATATTCCTGCAGAACTTAGTGATTTAAATACGTATGAGTCTATACGCATTCAATGTGTCCATCCGTTTCAGACTATAGTTCGTATGGAGCCCAAAACAGGTAAATTACCTCCTTCAGATTTACAAAGAGGTTTAAAAGGAAGAGTTGTCTATTTGCCATTAGATTTGAAAAAAAATATTGAAACAATTGATGCAGATAGTTTGGAAAGTGAACCATTAGTTATTCTGGTTAATGGTGTACCTACAAAGAATAAGAAAATTTGGCAGGAGCTAGTAGATGTACGAAAAGTACAAAGAGCAAATTTATATTTGAAAAGAAATAATAAGTACTATGAATCAATTTATATGGATGAAGATGAAGAAGTTTTACTAGCAGACACAGGAATACCAACTGGGCAAATTGAAAAAGTGGATAAGTCAAAAGAAGAAGAAATTGATGAACATTTCAGCATACATCCTCTTCATTCTAAAGAAGTTATGTGAAACACTATTGATCTGTTTCAGATGAAAAAAGCAAAAGGAACTCCCATGAGCGTATGGGAGGAGAGCTTGGAAGCTCGTTGTTTTCCCCAGCTGTTTCCTACAGGAAAAGGTGGATGATATGATGAACGTCCAGTACAGATTCCTGCTTCTGAGTATCGGACTACAAGATTATATGCAGAAGATCCAAGATTTCGTCAAAGTATTCCTTATTTGTTCCATCTTTTATTTGAAAGTGACTTGTCTGCACTATCTTATGCAGTAAATCACATTTTAAAAACTGGAGTACATCTACATATTGTGTCTGCAAAGGATTTTATGAACAAAGTGCAACAGCGAGATGATCATTTGCAATCTCAATTGATTAATCTGATGGCTTGTCAGCGTAGAACTAATGAATATTGGTACCGACGCCATGGAGAATTGAAATGTATGTTACGGAATTTAGGAACTTTACATGGTTCCTTACTCTAAGCTGTGCTGAGTACGCTTGGGATGATTTACTGGATTTTCTTCGAGAGGCAAATTCAAATATTGAAAACATCCAATACAAGACAGCAGGAGAATTGTGCTCATTGGATCCGGTTAATGTTTGCAGATATTTCAATCATAGATTTGAGGCTATGATGTCCTTCATCTGCAATAAAAAAAATCCACCTCTTGGAGAAGTTGTGGATTTCTTTTGGAGAAAAGATTACCAAGCAAGAGGTGCTCCTCATATTCATATGCTGTTGTGGATCAAGGATGCCCCAAAATTTGGAACAGATTCCGATGATGCAGTTTTATCTTTCATTGAAGAATATGCAACATGTGCTATACCTAAAAGCACAGAAGAAAAAAACTTAAAAGAGCAAGTTTTACGTTGCCAAAGTCATCGGTGTGGAAAATACTGTCGACGAAAGTACAAGAGTAAAGATAAATTCTACACAAAATGTCGATTTGGATTTCCATGACCTGTTCTTTCAAAAGGAAGAGTAAACAGTTTTATGTCAGCTGTGTGACATACCATTACAAGAAAATCTCAGAAAAATACCTACAACCTAAGAAGAAAAGAAGAGTCAAAATATATAAATGACTACAACCCAGTCATTTTTTTCCATGTGGAATGCTAACATGGATATTCAGTATGTAGCTGACAATTCTATTGCTGTTGCTCGGTATGTCACATCTTACATCACTAAATCTGAGAAAACGGATTTGAAAGAAATGTGGGAAGGGATTTCTCACGAGAAGACTGTCAGTAAAAAGCTATACAGTTTCAGTTTAAAGATGTTATCGCATCGAGAAATTGAGTCATATGAATGCTCAGATAGGTTATCATCTGCAAGTCTGTACTCCAAATCCAGAAGAATAATTTGGGTAAGTTTAAGCCATGCAGGAATGCGAAATTGGGTACTGAAATCTATTCGAGAAATTGAATATTTAGCAGAGAACGAACCAGAAAGTACAGACATTTTGAAAACAAATATGTTGGACACATATTACCCAAACAGAAGTCATCATCTTGAGAACATGTGTCTCTATGAAGTGCTGCAGAACTACATTTATAAATGGAATGCCACAGAAGACATCAACAATGGAAAATATAAAGTCAGTGGTGAGGAAGGATGTTTGGTGAAACAAACAAAAGGAAGTTTGATTAATCACAGGAAGCTGAGTTGGGACACTACTGACAAAAATGAATTTTACTACTTAGCACTTTTACAGCTGTTTAAACCATGGCGTTCAGAGGATGAATTACTTGGAGATTTTCAGAGCTATGAAGATTCCTTTAATGCATGCAAAGATAACATAGAATGCAATACTTTCTCAAATTATGTACAAATGTTAAATGAAGAAATTGAACAAGAAGCTACAATTGCAGCTGAAGTAGCTAGAGACAGTTCTCAAGACAGTCAAAGTTCTGGTACGCTCAGTCAAGATCCTCTAGGACAACCAATCGTAGAAAATTAAGCTGCAATAGCCATGACTGAAGTGGAAACAGCTATGAATCAAGCTCAGGAAGATTTAATAGACTTACCAAATTTGGAACAACAACTGAATGATGAACAACAACAAATTTATGAAGAAGTCACAAAACAAATTGATCATGGATTACTACATGAAAATAAAGAGTGCTCATGCACAGCATTTGAACCAATCAGAATGTATCTGAGTGGACAAGCTGGAACTGGAAAAAGTTTCTTAATTAAAGTAATTAGAAGCTACCTACAGAAAAAAACTGATTCAGCTTTGTCTTGTGTTGTTACTGCTCCAACTGGGTTAGCAGCATATAACATAAAAGGAATTACCTTACATCGTTTGCTAATGTTACCAATAGAGCATGAGAACAAAATAGAATACCACAAGCTAACAGGAGAAGCATGTTTTGAAGTTTCAAGACTGTTGAAGAAAATGAAAGTTCTCAATATTGATGAGGTAAGCATGGTATCAAACTTAATGCTTGCCTTTGTGCATTTAAGAATGCAGCAAATTCTAAAGACAGACTATGACGTGTTATTTGGAGGAAAACATGTTATAGTTTTTGGGGATCTACTGCATCTCACTCTAGTTAAAGGACAACCAGTATTTAATACTGTTACACATGAAGATACGAAAAAGTCGTTAGGAAGTATAGGTAATGTGAATATTTGGTCATACTTTGAGTACAAAGAACTCATTACCAATATGCGGCAAGCAAATGATGATGATTATGCAAGTATTCTCAAAGATATCAGAATTGGACTACTCACAGAAAATGGCAGAAAAGCTTTACAGAGTCGATTGCTATGTAATTTGTTTCCAACAGAACAAATAGTTCCAGAGAAAATATACAAGAAAATTGCAGAAAAAAATACTGTAATCTGCTTAATGCCAACTCTACATGAATGCTCTATATTCAATGAAGAACTTTTGAAATTGGAAAATGAAGAGATTATGAAAATGGAAGCCGTGGATAAAATACAGCATGAAGGAATAACTATTACATTGACAGGCAAATTGAAAACTAAATTGGATTCTCTAGAGAAAAACATATCAAAAACAGCTGGTTTAGAAAAGAATCTTTATGTATGTATGAACTGTCGAGTAATTTTAAGTCGTAATTTGAATGTAGAAAAAGGTTTAGTGAATGGAGCTATGGGTAAAGTTGTGGGTTTTGTTAACTACCAAAAAAAAGATGGAATTGAATTTTTAAAAATAAAATCTGATCAGATAGAAGAGGTTAAAGACATTAGTCGTTGTTCAGTTCGTTTTTTTCTTGTGAAAGACTTATATGTACGTAGGAAGCAGTTTCTATTTTCTCTAGCATATGCTGTAACTATTCACAAATCTCAAGGATTAACTGTAGATAGTGCTTTTGTAAACATTGGATCTAGTGTGTTTAAAGAAGGTATGGCATATGTTGCTTTGTCACGAGTGAAAAAATTATCTGGTTTATTCATGATAGACTTTGATGACTCAAAAGTTAGTGCTGATGCAAATTGCGTAAAGGAGTATAATAGATTAAGAAGAAGCTATGCTCCTCATTTAGGTCTGTATCCTGTGTTTGAAAAACGTGTTGTTTGTCGGAAAAGGAGAATTGAGAATATCTGTAATGAGGATGTACAAAAGAGAAAACAAAAGGAGAGTGATGTGATTGCAAGCAAAAAGAAAAAGGACAATGTTGAAGAGGTTGTTGGTTGTCATTTTGAAAATAGCTCTGGTGTCAACTGCTACGCTAATGTAGTGCTGAATGTTGTATTTTATCTTGAAAGTTTGCAAGATCAGATAATACTAAATCATGAAAAAAGATTTTGTTCTCTGCTGAGTTTCCTTTATGAGAAGCCGAGTAATGATAAAACTAAAATAGAAAGTGCTTCTGATGTTAGAAATCTTTTAGATGTATGTTCTGGATGTACACAGTTTACTGAAAATGTCCAGCAAGATGCACAGGAATTCTTAATGTATATGCTTATGGTACTGGAAGATGAAGGGGTAGAAATAGAAAATATGTTTGGTCTCTCTTATAAATGGGAACATTGTTGTGAAAACTGTATGAACACATGCAGCACTAATGTTGATTCTGAAAGGTTCATACATTTAACATTACCAGAGAGTAAAGCAGTGACTTTTAGTAAATTAGTTAAAGATGCAAATCACAACATGGAATGTTCTCAATGTAAATCAGAAATGTTATCAACATTATTTTTAAAGAAATATGGCCAGTACATAATTTTAATGATGCAACGTTGTAGAGCTGATGGAACAAAATTGGACACTTTAATAAAGAAGTTTACAGGAAATCAATTATCAATATCAGGAAAGACTTTTGTTGCAGTTGCAATAATTTTCCATGATGGACCTTCTATAACTTCTGGTCATTACACAGTTTATCTAAAATGTGAAAAAGGCTGGACACTGTGTAATGATTCTCAATTGATTTTCAAGCAACGTTTGCCTGCAGAATTACTAAATTCCTTACTTAATTTATCTAAAACCCAAAACTTTAGATACAAATTACAGCATCTGAAGAAACCATTATTTCGATTTTATAAGATTGCCATTGGATATTTCACCTAAAAAGGGTTTAAAAATTACCATTTGGCCTCATGGAAAGGTAAATATTTCTATTGTGGACTTCTTTGACCGATATTATTTTGGTGTATGTGCTTAAGCAACAAGATTTACAGACGTTATTTATTGCAAATAGTTATTGTTCTTAGAAGATATTTTTAAAATATATGTTACATTTCTATCAAGGTATGTTTTACTGAGGATAGATTCAGGGCTTTTTTAAACAATCTTTCAGATTGTTTATTTTTTTGCCCGCTGTTAAGTGATGAATGCAATTGATATCACTATTTTCAGTGAAATTCAATATACTCTGAAAACTGCAAAAAAAGGGCAATAAATTACTTTGTTAAATATGAAAATATGTGGACTGTATTCTAAAATGTATTGTTAAATATTACTAACCTTTTTCTTTTTTTTCAGATCGAGAAAGAAAATTTAGGAAATTGAATCCTTTTTTCTTGCAATTAAAAAAACCATTTATTTCTAATTAAGTTATTTTGTTGGTCAGGTAAGTTTAAAATAACTGCATTTCTCACCCCTTCACTTTCATGCTCCCTTTTGTTCACTTCTCCTCACTCTGCTTTTCTCATTCCCCTTCTCTCTCTCTTCTTCCTTTACTGGTCTTTCGTAACACCCTCACTCCTTCTCAACTACTCCTCTTGGTTTACTGCCTCCATCACTATTTTTTCAACCATGTTTCTCTCCCTGTCTCCATATGTCTCAGTCATTCTAACTGCCTTAGTCCTTCTCA
The DNA here is from genome assembly GCF_964204655.1 of Triturus cristatus. NCBI lineage: Eukaryota > Metazoa > Chordata > Amphibia > Caudata > Salamandridae > Triturus > Triturus cristatus. The sequence continues at coordinate 1,150,449,120 of NC_140581.1, read as the reverse complement.
GTTCCTTGCTCTCTGTCTCTGTTTCTGTTTCTCTCCCTTTGTCTGTCTTACCCTTAATTTCCTTAAAATCTCTGGGGCAGATTTACAAGCCCCCTGCGCCACCACTACGTCACTTTTCATGACGTACTGGTGGCGCAGGGGGCTCCTCCATATTTACAAGGAGAGGAAAAGCCACCCTGCGTGACTTTTCCTCTCCTTGTAAATACAGCCACTTCACACGCAGCACTGTACATTGAAGGGGTGTTCAATGGGTGTTGTTGTGGGTGTTCCCACGCAACACCCATAGAACTAGACACATCTCCAGATTTACGAGAAATCGTAACTCTGGAGATGCATGTGAATGCTACGCCACCCTAGAGGTGGCGTATCGAGGCACAACGAGGAGAAATGTTTTCATTTCTCCTCGTTTTTTCCTCTTTCAGTGCATGCTGCATGCTACAGCACGCATTGAAAGAGGAAAAAGCCTCTTGTGATTGTTTTTGTGCAGGAAGGTGTCCCTTTCTGCAGAAGAACAATCTCCCCACCACGCAGGCATCCTTGCAGCATGGTGCAAGGGAGCCTGCGCCAGCGCATGGATGCAGTTTGTGCGCCAGCGCAGGGGAAGCATAGAGATGCGATATATTCTTGTAAATATGTTGCATCTCTGTGCTTCGAAACTAACGCAGCATGGCGCAGCAAAATTACTTGCTGCACCGTGCTGCGTTAGTTTGTTATAAATCTGCCCCTCTGTTTCTACCACTCCTCCTCTCTCCATCACTCATTTTCCATCTATGTTAATTTTTTAACCTTCTCCGTCATTCTCCTTCCCTCACCTTCCCTAACTGTCACTATCCTTTACTCATAGTCACTCCTATTCTCCTACTTCACTTCCTCCTGTCTGTATCTCACACCCCTTCACCTTTTCGCATTCTTTCCTTCACTCTCCCTCACTCTGCTTTGCTCATTGAAATCCTGACTCCCTTTCTCTCACTCCAGTTTCCTAAATCCCTCCATCCCCTCACTCCCCATCTCTCACTTTCTCTTACCCCCTTTTGTAATCCTCATACCTGTTATCTCAACATCACTCCACTTCTCTTACTTTCAATCCCTTTACCCTGCTGTAGTTCATCCGCTTCGTCTGTTACTCCCTTTTCCTATCTCCGTCCCTTACTCTCCTTTTCTCATTCCCCCCTCCCTCTCTCTCCATTACTCACTGCCATTCCCTTACTCATTTACTCTTCTTACCTGTATCCTCTACCCTTAGTCCTTTTGTTGCAGTCAGTCTTCCACTTCCCTTTCATGACTGATTATACTTTCCTTTTCTCACTCATTCTGTCAGTCCTTTCCTCCTCTTCACTCAGTCATTTCAATCATTTCAATCATTCATGTATACACTACACATTCATTCAATAAAATTACAACACCGTATATTAGGAATATAGCTCTTCTTGGAGAAGTGAAGTGAGTTCTGAAAAGAACTGTTTTTTTTGTTTTTTAACAATTTTTGTATTTTTTTTGTTTTTTTAGAGCAGCAAAAAAAAACAGGGAATGAAAAAGTGTTCAACGGGAACAAAAAAAAAATGGAAAAAATTATACGGTGGAGCATGTGTGCTGCTGGATTTTGTTCTCTATTAAGTTGATGCTGCTCTCACCATAACAGAGAACAACATTGCACACATTGCACCGTATATGGACCTTCTGGAACAGAGGGTGGATATGCAGAGGTCTTGATGCTGGTGATTCTGCGGCCGCAGATGATGTGCTCGGCTGAGCTCCTGGAGGGTTGTCTCTTGTGGCTCTTGTGGATTCACGGGCATAAGCCACAGGATACACTTTTTGAAAGTGCCTCAGCATAGTATAAATGCTAAAGGAGTATTTTTGGGGGGTTCTCCTCTAGAAAGGACAACTCCACAAACAGTGCAGGTGACTTTTGGAGCATTCACCTTCTTCTGCTCCTCTGGAAAAGTAAAGAACTTCCATATGAAGGAGTCCTTTTGTTTACTCTGGCTTGGTGTCACAAAGGTCTCCTCTTCACTCTCTGTAGAAGATTGCTGTTCTGCCATTCTCAAGTAGTGGAAAAGCTCTCCAACTCCTTCTTCCAGGAAATAAGAAGAAATAATGAGGGGAGTGGGTGTGGTATTTGAAGATTCTGGAACTGAAACTACTATGAACCAATGAAAAGTGTTGTTTCGTAATCACGTGACTTGCCGTGCGCGCACCGTGCAAGCACGGATAAGGCACGCATGCGCACACAGAGCACGCACGGAGCACGCACGCATGCGCACACGGAGCACGCATGGAGCACGCACGCATGCGCACACGGAGACGGTGCGCGCACGGTGCGCGCACGGTAAAAAACCTTAAATAAAATAAAAAATAAAAAAAACTGTTTATAAGTTTATGGAAGATATTAACTATGCTGTTCAACTTTATCAACATTTTAAAAAAAAGAGCTGAGCCATTCCATATTACAGGATACAGTCAATCTATAACTATATATATAGGGAGTTTATTGAAAAAAATATATATAAAAAATATAATAATACATACATAAATTAGCATATAAAAAAAATTGCAAATTCAGTAAAAAAACATAGGTTTCACACGCGTTAAAGTTAGGAATTAGCATTTAAAAAACCGATGAAATTCACTGAAAAAACCATGAGTTTCACACACGTTATAGTTAGGAATTAGCATTTAAAAAACCTTGCAAATGGTTTTTTCAGTGAATATATATATATTCACTGAAAAAAACCATAGGTTTCAGGGGTGTTATAATTAGCTGGACATTTCACTCGCACAAAACCATTGAAATTCCTTCGTTATAGTTAGTTCTACTAACTATAACTCTCGCGCCCGCAATCCACCGCTAATGATGTCACATGTTACATCATTCATGACATGGTCAGTGACATCACTGATGACATCACTGATGACATCATCGAGTGAATGTGGTGTGGTTCGATATTTAAATATGTATTATATATATAGCAATCTGCATTGAAGAATGAGTGGAAGTATAAGTGTCTGGATGGAGGATTTACTAGCAGTGTGATTGACTTTTTAAGTGACTAATTTAAAGTGTCTCACTAAATATATGGGATAGTGATTAAACTGTGTGAATATCTGTATCACTGTCTCTTGTTGTGCAAACTACTGCATAAGTTGGTTACTAGCTATGTGAAAGTCTATATTAGTTATTGATTAGTTAAGTGAGTATTTTTATGGGAGAGTCAATGTGTGTGTGGTTGGGTGGGAGGTGTGTGACTGTCCAAAGATGTGTAAATAGTTGATTTAGTAGGTATATGAAGTTAAGACTGCATGTGGAAACAGTTGTTTGGGCGAGCGAATGTCTTTATGGGTGTAGTGATGAGTAAATATATTTCTCAATGATACATGTCCAACAAAGTAGAAATATAAAAGGCAGTGTATGTGACAGTTGTTGTATATAAATAAGTATACATAAGACTCAGTGATTCTATGAGTGACTGTATGGATAACTGTATACTTGTAATAGTGATTTTATAACACACTAAGTATGAGTTACTATCTATATGAATAAATGAAGTGTGTAGCTGAGTAAATGTAAGTATGATCAATTGTTAGCATAAGTGAGTAGGACGACTTCATACGGGAATAGGATGTATGCTGGTGTGTAATGTTGATGTAGGTGTATAGTGTTCTATTGATCTTGGTCAGCATGTATGAGTGAATCTATAGGTAAGTGTTTAGATGTGTGTGTAGATCTAGGAAACTTACATTGGTGTGTCAATGGTTTCAAATATGGTACTCCATATTTTATAATGAGTAATGAAAGGTTATACTAGTGTATGATGAGGTGCATCAGATTGTCACATGGATGATGTCATGAGTGATGTCATCAGTGATGTCATTTGAGATGTCATCAGTGATGTCATCAGTAATGTCACTGACCATGTCATGAATGATGTAATATGTGACATCATCAGCAGTGGATTGCGGGCGCGCAAGTTATAGTTAGTAGAACTAACTATAACAAAGGAATTTCAATGGTTTTGTTCGAGCGAAATGTCCAGCTAACTATAACACCCCTGAAACCTATGGTTTTTTCAGTGAATTTCTAAGGTTTTTTTAAATGCTAATTCCTAACTATAACATGTCTGAAACCTATGGTTTTTTCAGTGAATTTCAAAGGTTTTTTAAATGCTAATTGCTAACTAAATGTCTGAAACCTATGGTTTTTTCAGTGATTTTCAAAAATTTCTTAAATGACAATTTTTAAATGTAATAATAGTTATACTTATTTTGTGGGTACTGATTTTCTACATTTTTTTAACTATTTATTTTTACTTATTTTATTTTTTAAATTACATTACATATTTTTAATATAAATGGATTTTTTTTTAAATATTGAAACTAATGTTTATTTTTGGTTTACATTTAAAAAAAATATATATTTATATTATTTTCTTTATTGTTTTTTTTTCAAATTTTTTTGGGGAGTCGCGCACCCAAAGCGTACCTTTCTCGATCACTGCGCGGAACCTAGCCGCCATTTTAGGATTGTTGTGTAGGATCCGCGTAGGATGTGCGATGGGTGCATATTTTCGCGCGCGATCGTTATGCGACCGGTACGTGACTCCAGGCACATACGTGACACATACGTATTACTTTACGCAACGCTCGGGTGCTTGCGCATGAAAAGCCCTGGGGGTGGCGCTCCCTGGGGCTGCCATGGGGCTGTGAGCCCCCCACATATATTCTAAAGAAGCCTTGGGGGGGTGGCAGTCCCCGGGGCTTGGGGGGGCCTTTGAGCCCCCCACCCATGAATATTGAAGCCCCGGGGGTGGCGGTCCCCGGGGCTGGGGGGGCTGTGAGCCCCCCGTACATCATTTTATAAAGCCCCGGGGGGTGGCGGTCCCCGGGGCTGGCCCCCATTCACATAATAATATTGCTCCCGGCACTTGGCTCCCCCGGGGGCTAATTACCAACAAAACGCGGAAGCCCACGCTTCTTTTTGTTTTTAATCGGCAGGATCCACGCACCCTGCGTGCATCTTCCCGTTTAAAAAAAAAAAGCAGGCCTAGGGGGTCAGGGTGTTTCTACACTGACCCCTTTTTGTGTTTTGCGCACTTTTTTCAAGGATTTCTTGTGCCTCGGTTCTACCACAAAATGGCTGCCAACACTTCCTGGTTTGGAGTGTTGACAGCAAGTTGACAGCCAATTAACATGCAGCTCGTGATCGGGAGGGTGCGCGCAGGGTGCGCTCAGGGTGCGTGGATCCACCGCGCCCATAGATATATATATGTGATTTTACTTTTGATTTTCTCAGGAACTACTCAACGGATTTACACCATTTAATGAAAAGGCACGACTCTGAACCAAGGGCTATCTTTTTGCAAACTTTGGTGTAATTCCGTTCAGCAGTTCGGACTGTAGCTGCGACTAAAGGTTCCTATGGAAAATTGCATGGGGAAAACACGTTTTGGGACCCCCCTTTTTTTCTCAGCCCCCGCTTGACGAATCATGCCGAGACTTTCAGGATAGGAGCAGAACGGAGCTGGCCAAATGTTTTGAAAATTTCACGAAGATTCATCAACCGGCGCCAAAGTTATTGGGAATAGAATGTTGCGGATTTCTTATGTAAATTGGTCCTAACTATAACTACCTACTGGCGACTGCCAGTAGGTATTATATGTATATATATGTGTTGGACTTGGCCCTTTTTCCCGAAATTTTTCGCTTTTCGGGTAAACTAAATGATATGAATGCTGTATGAATGTGTGCAGACTGAGTTTCCCCATTTTAAAAATATAACTTAAAATGGATGCCAAAGCTGTGTGGTTGCGCCGTTTGACTGAGCTGGGTTGACAGTCTAGGCGTTATTTCCCAGCAGCCCCAGCTTTTGGAGGGAAGCCTGGCACCCAGGGTGCTCTACCCCTCCCCCTAGGCCAGTCAGAGCCAGTTTCCCCAGACGCTTCTAGAAACTTCTGGCACTGTCTGGAAGGTGGGGTGAGGGGCGTCTAAAGGGAGTAGCTGGGTTGCCATGCAGTCAGTCAGAGGGTGGACCAGGGAGAGAGGGGACCTGCTGCCAGGGGTTACCGCCACATAGGCCTGTGTGCTGCGCCCTGAGCCTACCTACCCCCCCTCCTGTCCACAGGGCGAGGGCGAGGGAAAGATATAGTTGGGGCAATGCAAACCTGGAGAAGCCCTCGCAGGAGTTTTAGGCGGTAGGATCAGTCAGGGACCTATGCCTCTGAGAGTGACAGGGCTTAGGTGCTGCCTTTCAAGTGAGTGAGGGATCCTGAACTACCCACTGATCTGGCCCGGCGAGAGGAAAACCCAGGGACGACAGGCAGAGACTACTTAGTCCGCCTTCAACCACCAACGCAATTTCCCCCCCTCAAGAAACCCCCAAACAAGGGGCAGGAATCAAAGAGCGCTATTTACAAAGGAGAGCGCTATTTCCAAGCTGCCCCTGGAAGGAGAGCGCTATTTACAAAGGAGAGCACTATTTCCAAGCTGCCCCTGGAAGGAGAGCGCTATTTACAAAGGAGAGCGCTATTTCCAAGCTGCCCCTGGAAGGAGAGCGCTATTTACAAAGGAGAGCGCTATTTCCAAGCTTCCCCTGGAAGGAGAGCGCTATTTACAAAGGAGAGCGCTATTTCCAAGCTGCCCCTGGAAGGAGAGCGCTATTTACAAAGGAGAGCGCTATTTCCAAGCTGCCCCTGGAAGGAGAGCGCTATTTACAAAGGAGAGCGCTATTTCCAAGCTGCCCCTGGAAGGAGAGCGCTATTTACAAAGGAGAGCGCTATTTCCAAGCTTCCCCTGGAAGGAGAGCGCTATTTACAAAGGAGAGCGCTATTTCCAAGCTGCCCCTGGAAGGAGAGCGCTATTTACAAAGGCGAGCGCTATTTCCAAGCTGCCCCTGGAAGGAGAGCGCTATTTACAAAGGAGAGCGCTATTTCCAAGCTGCCCCTGGAAGGAGAGCGCTGGATTTGGTGAGCGCTATCTTTGAAGTGGCTGTGTCTGCAGCCGGAGAGAGTGACAGCCTGCTGCTGGGAGGCCGCCGAGACGCCTGCAGCCGAGAGCCCGGTGAGTGGGGCATTGGGGGAACCAGTGGCGTGGAGGGGGCATTGGGGCACATTATCGGTGCCTGCCCCGGGGACCCTTCACATTTTTGGGACCTTGTGGGGGCGCACTTGGAGGGTGTGTCGGGGCACATTGTCGGTGCCCGCCCCCGGCGTCGTGTGGGACTGGTAGTGGAGGAGTGGGGGCAACGGGGTACATTGCCGGTGCCCGCCCCTGGTGCCAGGAGCCTGCACAGCTGCCCCACAGGACAGTGGGCAGCTGCAATGGCCTAGAGGGATGCTGGAGGGGGTGGACACCTCGGAGGGCCCACGGACCTGCCCGGACTAAATGCAATGCCTAGCGCTGCAGTGGCTGGCCATGGTTGATGCTCCCAGAGCTTGCCAAGTCTACTGCCCCAAGAGCTTGCTATGCTGAATGCTCCCAGTGAGGGCCCTATCTGAAGCGCCATTGATCTGCCAGGTGTAGCACTATGCTATAATGCCATATTTAAAGCGCTATGGTCAATGCTAGTTGTGCAGCGCTATATTCAAATGTCATGCTCTTAAGCGCTATGTCAATGGCTATGTTTTGAAGCGCTTTCGCCGTGATATGTGCAGCGCTATATTCAAATGTCATGCTCTTAAGCGCTATGTCAATGGCTATGATTTAAAGTGCTAGTCATGTGTTGTATGCAGCGCTATGTCTAGATGCCAGGTTTTAAGGTGAATGAACTGCCTATTTTGATTCCTGCCTCAGGGGACCTCCAGGTTGTTAAGGGATATGGTCAGGTCATGATGTGTTTTATTACAGGTGGTCCGGACTAACGCCTAAGGTTATGCCCTGAGTTGACTTTATTGCAGGTTGCAGCTAATGGACTTACTTTTACTATCTTCTAAATCGCAATGATTCCGGCAGGGGCCCGATTGGCCCTGCCCTGTACATAATTCCCCCCCTGTAAATGTTAACCGAGCGCCAGTTGGCGCAGTACAGAGATTGCCTATTGACACCTTGTGGTTTTGGACAATACAAAAGTTATTTTTACCTAAACTGTTGTGGTGTCTCTTTTTGTAGTGTGCCTTGTGTGTCGCCTGTGTGTACTGCGTGGATGCTTTGCACATTTCCTCCGGAGTTTGGCCCGCCCGCTCTGCACCACGCTACCCGTTTCCAACATTGGTGTTCAGCGGTGGGATAGGACTTGTGTTTGCGCAGTACCACAGCGACCGCGGGTTACACTGCAAACTGAGCGTGTAATGTGATCTCAGGTTTTGGGGAATTATTGTTTTTTTTTGTCTGATTGTGATTTCCTCCTAGAAGTGTGTTTTTAAATTGTGTCCCCTTGTTGCACTGTGGGTGGTGTGTCCCGGGTGTACCGTGCCAGGATGGGGTCAACCTACAACGAGGATGATCTTATGGAATACACGGAGCAGGAAGTAGTGGATTTCTACAGGGAGAGAGGGATACCCCCAGTAGGCAACATACACAGGAAGTTATTTCTCTATGAGGCCCTCAAGAGGGGGGAACCCTTAGAGATCGGTGGGGACCTGTCAGATTACCCCTCCGCATATTTAAACGGTGGATTTAGTGGAGACCCGGAGGAGGACCTCCAGTGTAGGGAGGACTCCGAGAGTGAGGGGGCCCAGTCCATAACCCAGGAGGGGGGTGACACTGACGAGGAGGAGGAAGATGACCGGGGGGAGACGCCAGTAGCGAGTGAGGACACCAGAGTTAGGGAGTCCCGCGCTGGGTCCAGTCCCGGGGGCACTGCCCCGTCCCTTTCCCTGTCCCCAGAAGAGTGGGTAGATAGGAGGGAAGAGAGGGAGCATCAGCTGGCGCTGGGAAGGCTCAAGGTGGAGCTAGCGCGGCTGAGTGTGCAGGAGAAGAAGCTAGAGACAGAGAAGGTCCTAGCGCAGGAGAGGATGGCGGAGGCAGAGAGGGCCTTTGCCAGGGAGAGACCAGCTCGGGAGGGTAGGTTGTCCCCTGAGAGTGGTTTTTGTGGTCTGGATTCACCAGTAAGGGTGGGATCCAGTGGTGGCAGCGAGAGTGGATCCAATGTAGGGTGTCCCACTCCCAGAGCCCAGGAGACAGTGCCTGATTCCCAGGAAGAGGGGGACAGGTTAGAGTTCAGGGGCAGGGGAAAACTGTCCCACCAGTCCTGGGGGGAGTTTGCGGAGGTGTGTGGGACTGCATTGGAGGATTGGGTGGTGAGGAGTGCAGTGAATGAGTGGGAAGGGCTGTGCCAGGTAGTCATCCGGGAGCACATGCTGAGGAATTGTTCCCCAAGGTTGCGTCACCACCTAGTACAGTGTGGGTTCTCCGACCCCAGGGAGCTTGTACAGGAGGCAGAACTCTGGGTGAGGGCCAGGGTGTCTGAGGAGGCATTGGGGAGTGACCCTAAAGGGGGTGGTGCAGGGATCTTCCAACCCAGCGAGGTGGGAGAGGTGGCGAATAGCCCAGCTAGGTCCCCGGGAAGAGAGAGGGTTGTAGGGCCTCACGACCTATCCATAGGAAGGAGTGAGACGGGGAGGTGTCCCGAGGTGCCCCAACCGCAGTCTCAGGGCCTGGAGAGTTCCGTAAGGGAGCCCCAGGTTGGGAGCCTAGGCTGTCCTGATGTGCCGCCCAGTGAGGGGGAGCCCCTAGTGTCAGGAGGACCCGGGGCATCTGTAATCAGAGCTCCTGAGGTCCTGGGGTTGGCCCAGTTGCAGGGTTTAGATCCTGGGCTGGGATGCCAGGTTCAGGGGTTGCCTGACCTGGCGGGTGGGACATCTGTTAACAGTGTCCCCCCAGAATTGACTTCCAGGGGTACTTCTCCAGGTGGGAGGGTGCGGAACTCTGGAAGGGGGTGCAGAGGGAGGAAGGTCTCACCTCGGGCACCGGCTCAGCCACAGGGCTTAGATCCTGGGTTGGGAGGCCAGGGATGGGTACTGCCTGACCTGGCGGGTGGGACATCTGTTAGCAGTGTCCCCCCAGAATTGTCTTCCAGGGGTGCTACTCCCGTTGGGAGGGTGCGGAACTCTGGGAGGGGGTGCAGGGGGAGGGAGGTCTCACCCCTGGCACCGGTGCAGCCTAAGGGTTTAGACCCTAGGCTGGGGAACCAGTTGAAGGGTCAAGGTACTGGACTGGGGAGAGAGTGGTGGTCTGAGGGTGCCTCGCATGGGAGTAGGGTGAGGAACCCCAGAAGGAGAGGTAGGGGGAGGAGAGCCTCGCCCCTGAGGGCTGGTCAGCCTGAGGGTGCGGACCCCAGGTGGGAGGACCAGTGGCAGTTCGGAACTGCAAGGAGGAGGAGGAGAGTGGTCAACGGGTACTATGGGCCTGGGGTTACTGCCCCCCCCTCTGTGAGACCGCAAGGGCCAGAGACATCTGGGTGGCCTAAGGGCCAGTCCTGGCCACAACCAGCTAGGGGACCCCCGGGTGGTGGCTCAGTCGGTCGAGGAAGGTTTGAGAGAGGGAACCTTCGGGTTCCAGAGTGGAGGAGAACCTGCGGGTGCTCCTGCAGTTGCGGGCCTGCGTCCACCTTTTCTCGCCCTAAGCAGGGAAGCCCATCAAGGCATTGATCGGTCTACCCTGGCTTTTGGCTGGAAGGGGGTTGTGTTGGACTTGGCCCTTATTCCCGAAATGTTTCGCTTTTCGGGGAAACTAAATGATATGAATGCTGTATGAATGTGTGCAGACTGAGTTTCCCCATTTTAAAAATATAACTTAAAATGGATGCCAAAGCTGTGTGGTTGCGCCGTTTGACTGAGCTGGGTTGACAGTCTAGGCGTTATTTCCCAGCAGCCCCAGCTTTTGGAGGGAAGCCTGGCACCCAGGGTGCTCTACCCCTCCCCCTAGGCCAGTTAGAGCCAGTTTCCCCAGACGCTTCTAGAAGCTTCTGGCACTGTCTGGAAGGTGGGGTGAGGGGCGTCTAAAGGGGGGAGCTGGGTTGCCATGCAGTCAGTCAGAGGGTGGACCAGGGAGAGAGGGGACCTGCTGCCAGGGGATACAGCCACATAGGCCTGTGTGCTGGGCCCTGAGCCTACCTACCCCCCCTACTGTCCACAGGGCGAGGGAAAGATATAGTTGGGGCACTGCAAACCTGGAGAAGCCCTCGCAGGAGTTTTAGGCGGTAGGATCAGTCAGGGACCTATGCCTCTGAGAGTGACAGGGCTTAGGTGCTGCCTTTCAAGTGAGTGAGGGATCCTGAACTACCCACTGATCTGGCCCGATGAGAGGAAAACCCAGCGACGACAGGCAGAGACTACTTAGTCCGCCTTCAACCACCAACGCAATTTCCCCCCCTCAAGAAACCCCCAAACAAGGGGCAGGAACCAAAGAGCGCTATTTACAAAGGAGAGCGCTATTTCCAAGCTGCCCCTGGAAGGAGAGCGCTATTTACAAAGGAGAGCGCTATTTCCAAGCTTCCCCTGGAAGGAGAGCGCTATTTACAAAGGAGAGCGCTATTTCCAAGCTGCCCCTGGAAGGAGAGCGCTATTTACAAAGGAGAGCGCTATTTCCAAGCTGCCCCTGGAAGGAGAGCGCTATTTACAAAGGAGAGCGCTATTTCCAAGCTGCCCCTGGAAGGAGAGCGCTATTTACAAAGGAGAGCGCTATTTCCAAGCTGCCCCTGGAAGGAGAGCGCTGGATTTGGTGAGCGCTATCTTTGAAGTGGCTGTGCCTGCAGCCGGAGAGAGTGACAGCCTGCTGCTGGGAGGCCGCCGAGACGCCTGCAGCCGAGAGCCCGGTGAGTGGGGCATTGGGGGAACCAGTGGCGTGGAGGGGGCAACGGGGCACATTATCGGTGCCTGCCCCGGGGACCCTTCACATTTTTGGGACCTTGTGGGGGCGCACTTGGAGGGTGTGTCGGGGCACATTGTCGGTGCCCGCCCCCGGCGTCGTGTGGGACTGGTAGTGGAGGAGTGGGGGCAAGGGGGTACATTGCCGGTGCCCGCCCCTGGTGCCAGGAGCCTGCACAGCTGCCCCACAGGACAGTGAGCAGCTGCAACGGCCTAGAGGGATGCTGGAGGGGGTGGACACCTCGGAGGGCCCACGGACCTGCCCGGACTAAATGCAATGCCTAGCGCTGCAGTGGCTGGCCATGGTTGATGCTCCCAGAGCTTGCCAAGTCTACTGCCCCAAGAGCTTGCTATGCTGAATGCTCCCAGTGAGGGCCCTATCTGAAGCACCATTGATCTGCCAGGTGTAGCACTATGCTATAATGCCATATTTAAAGCGCTATGGTCAATGCTAGTTGTGCAGCGCTATATTCAAATGTCATGCTCTTAAGCGCTATGTCAATGGCTATGTTTTGAAGCGCTTTCGCCGTGATATGTGCAGCGCTATATTCAAATGTCATGCTCTTAAGCGCTATGTCAATGGCTATGTTTTGAAGCGCTTTCGCCGTGATATGTGCAGCGCTATATTCAAATGTCATGCTCTTAAGTGCTATGTCAATGGCTATGTTTTGGAGCGCTTTCCCCGTGATATGTGCAGCGCTATATTCAAATGTCATGCTCTTAAGCGCTATGTCAATGGCTATGATTTAAAGTGCTAGTCATGTGTTGTATGCAGCGCTATGTCTAGATGCCAGGTTTTAAGGTGAATGAACTGCCTATTTTGATTCCTGCCTCAGGGGACCTCCAGGTTGTTAAGGGATATGGTCAGGTCATGATGTGTTTTATTACAGGTGGTCCGGACTAACGCCTAAGGTTATGCCCTGAGTTGACTTTATTGCAGGTTGCAGCTAATGGACTTACTTTTACTATCTTCTAAATCGCAATGATTCCGGCAGGGGCCCGATTGGCCCTGCCCTGTACATAATTCCCCCCCTGTAAATGTTAACCGAGCGCCAGTTGGCGCAGTACAGAGATTGCCTATTGACACCTTGTGGTTTTGGACAATACAAAAGTTCTTTTTACCTAAACTGTTGTGGTGTCTCTTTTTGTAGTGTGCCTTGTGTGTCGCCTGTGTGTACTGCGTGGATGCTTTGCACATTTCCTCCGGAGTTTGGCCCGCCCGCTCTGCACCACGCTACCCGTTTCCAACAATATATATATATATATATATATATATATATTCAGTGAAAAAACCATAGGTTTCACACACGTTATAGTTAGCTGGACATTTCACTCGTAAAAAACCAAGGAAATTCCCCCGTTATAGTTAGTTAAGCTAACTATAACTCGCGCACCCGCAATCCACTGCTGATGACGTCACATATTACATCACTCATGACATGGTCAGTGACATCACTCATGACATCACTGATGACATCTCAAATGACATCACTGATGACATCATCCAGTGAATGTGTATTTTTCTGAAAATTAAATATGTTTTATATATGTATATCTCACGGACGATGGAAGAATAAATGGGTATATGTGTGTCTAAATGGATGATTTGTTTTTGAAAAATTAATTGTATAACTGACTGATTAAGTGTATCTTAGTGAATATATGGCTTACTGAGTAATGTTTAAATATGTAATTATCTGTATCAGTCTCTCACTTTGTGTATAAGTGGCTGCATGGGTTGGTGAGTAGCTACATGGGTGTTTATATAGGATATTAGGTGGTTTTTTGAGTATCAGTCTGAGTGTCTGCATGGTTCGGTGGGGGGTATTACGTGACTATTGGTGTATATAAGTGAGTATATGTGAGAGTGAGAGATTGAAAGAGTTCCTGTATGAATAAGTATGTGTTTCTATAAGTGATTGTTTAAAAGACTAAGTATGTGTAAGTTTCCGTAGAAGTAAGTGTGGTGGTGTGTGTATAACTGTATATGCAAATAAATCTATGTTTGATTCTTTATTTTCATGAGTGAGTATGTGTGTCAGTAACTCTGTGGATGAGTGGCATTGTGTAGCAGGATGTATAGGTGTATGAGTACATATGATGAGTGAGTACATGTATGAGTGACTGTACAGGACTATTCGTGAATGAGTGGATGTGTATGTGGATCTTAGAATTACTCAAGAGGTTGTTGTAACTGGTATTGGTATGTCCATTTTTTTGAAAATTTTAGTCTCTATTTTTGAATGTGTGTTTCAAAGGTTATATTAGGGTGAGAGGAGGTCTGCCACTCTGTCACAAGGATGATGTCATCAGTGATGTCATTTGAGATGTCATCAGTGATGTCATGAGTGATGTCACTGACCATGTCATGAGTGATGTAATATGTGACGTCCTCAGCAGTGGATTGCGGGTGTGCGAGTTATAGTTAGCTTAACTAACTATAACGGGGGAATTTCATTGGTTTTTTACGAGTGAAATGTCCAGCTAACTATAACGTGTGTGAAACCTATGGTTTTTTCACTGAATTTGCAAGGTTTTTTAAATGCTAATTCCTAACTATAACGTGTGTGAAACCCATGGTTTTTTCACTGAATTTGCAAGGTTTTTTAAATGCTAATTCCTAACTATAACGTGTGTGAAACCCATGGTTTTTTCAGTGAATTTGTATGTTTTTTTAAATGCTAATTCTTACCTATAACGTGTGTGAAACCCATGGTTTTTTCAGTGATTTTGTATGGTTTTTTAAATACAAATTCTTATATTAAACGTGTGATTTTTTTTTTTTTTTTTGCAAGGTTTTTTACATCTTTTTATTTTTACTTTATATTCTCTTTAAACACTATGCTTAAATTTTAAAAATTTTGCAATATATTATTTTTTCTCATTTTTTTTTTTACCAAACAGGTAAGATATATTAGTATAACATAGTGATTCTTTTTTTCCAATTTTTTTTTATTTATTTATTTTTTTTTTACGTGCGCGTACGGTAAGCTTACGGTAAGCGTACGTTTTGCGTAATGTACGTAATATTTCTACTCTTTTTGCATATGGTTACGCAATTTACGTAGACGTGCGTACTGCGTACGCGGCGCATAAGCGCATACGTTACACGCGCACGTTACGCGGAAGTGTTGGAGCGTGCCTGTTATGCGCATGCGCGCATGCGCGTGTCTTTTAAACGCGCATGCGTACTTTTACCGTAAGCGCTCCGTAAGCGATCCGTAAGCGTAACGTACGCGCACAGTGGGTCATGTGATCAAGAAACAAAACTTTTGATTGGTTTAAAGTACTTTCAGTTCTAGAACTCTCCTACACCACACCCATTCCCCTCATTTCTGCTTGTGATCCCTTAGGAGAAGGAGCTGAGTTGTCTTTGGGATACGATGGCAGACCAGCACTCCTCTTCTGAGAGTGAGTCTAGCAGCACCACCATCACGCAGAGAAGGAGGAAACAGAAGAGCTCTTTTATATGGGAGTATTTTACGTTTCCTGAGGGCCAGAAAAAAGTAAATGCTGCTTTAGTGACTTGCAAGCTTTGCCAGCGTGTACTTTCTAGAGGTAATCCTAACAAGAAGTATTCCTTCGGGAATCACACTATGTTAAGACACCTTGAGGATGTACACCCTAGGACACATGCTCGACATACTGGAGGAAACCCTTCAGTAAGTCGACCAAGCACATCCACAGCAGCTCAGCCGAGTCCATCTTCGGCAGCTCAGCTGAGCCCTTCATCTGTGGGGGGAGATTCACCTTTTCTGGTCCTCTGGAAACTAACCATCGATTTGCGAGGGTTACAATGCGGTGCTCAAATTGCCATGGTCTAATTGTTCGTGGGGAGACCAGTGTTCCCCTAATTAACAACAGAATAGACCAGCACATTTGTCCTACCAGCTAATATTCCCATTCTTTCTTTCCTCTGTCCCTGCATGAACACAACGGCTCTTTTAAGAGCCAACCTTACCTCTCAACTTTTTTTAATTTTTTCTTAAAAACTTTTTTTTTTTTTTTTTTTACCGTACGCAAAAAAAACCAAAAAAAACAATTACTACATTACAAGGTCCTTGAGGGATTAATAACAAAATACTGAAAATCTGTTTGAGGAGAAGTGGAAAAAAGGGACCATCAAATTTCTGACTTACCTGACCCACCCAAAAATTTAATTATCAATTTAAATTTTATTGAAATTGCTTGAAAAAATGGTTTTATTTTTCGAAAATTTTCTTTCTCAATCTGAAAAAAAAGAAAAAAGTATTAATATTTAATAAAACATTTTATAATACAGTACACATATTTACATATTTTCCCAAAACTATTTTTTTCCATTTTTTTGCTGTTTTCAGAATATATTGCATTTCACTATAAATTGTGAAAGCAATTGCATTCATCACTTAACAGCGGGCAAAAAAAAAATAATCTCAAAGATTGTTTTAAAAAAGCCCAGAATCTCTTCTCACTTAAACATAACATTATAGAAATGCAAAATATTCAAAAAAAATATCATCTAATAACAATAACTATTTCTAAAAAATACCGTCTGACAATTTTGTTACAGAAGCATAATCACAAAAATAATATATCTCAAATAACTCCACAATACATCTGGTTACCTTTCCTTTAGGCCAAATGGTAATTTTAAAAATTCTTTTTTGATTAAATTTCCAATGGTAATCCAATAAAATTCCAAAATTTAAATTGTACAGATGTTACCGATTTTCTCTAAAATTTTGGTTTCCAAAAGATTAATTAGTAATTAAATAAGTCAACAATACAATTGGTTACCTTTCCTTTAGGCCAAATGGTAATTTAAAAAATCTTTTTTGATTAAATTTCCAATGGTAATCCAATAAAATTCCAAAATTTAAATTGTACAGATGTTACCGATTCTCTCTAAATTTTTGGTTTCCGAAAGATTCATTAGGAATTAAATAAGTCCACAAGACAATTGGTTACCTTTCCTTTAGGCCAAATGGTAATTTGAAAAATCTTTTTATTTGAAAATTCCAATGGTAATCCAATAAAATGGTAAAATTGTTTTGTACAGATCTTGCCAATTCTCTCTAAAATTTAGGTTTCAGGAAGATTAGATAGGAATTTGCTAAATCAAAAGGCAAACGTTGCTTGAAAATCAATTGGGAATCATTACACAGTGTCCAGCCTTTTTCACATTTAAGATAAACTGTGTAATGTCCTGAAGTTACAATAGGTCCTTCATGGAAAATTATTGCAACTGTTACAAAAGTTTTTCCTGAAATTGATAATTGCTGTCCTATAAACTTCTTTATTAAAGTATCCAATTTTGAACCATCAGCTCTACATCGTTGCATCATTAAAATTACATACTGTCCGTATTCCTTTAAAATTAACGTTGAAAACATGTCAGATTTACACTCACTGCATTCCATGCTATGATTAGCATCTTTAACTAATTTAGCAAAAGTGACTGTTTTACTCTCTGGCAATGTTAAATAAATAAACCTTTCAGAATCAACATTAGAGCCACATGTATTGAAACAGTTTTCACAACTATGTTCCCATTTATAAGAGAGACCAAACATATTTTCAATGTGTACCCCTTCTTCTTCCAGTACCTGAAGAAAATACATCAAGAATTCCTGTGCGTCTTGCTGTACATTTTGAGAAAACTGTGTTCGTCCTGAACATACATCTAAAAGTTTTCTAATTTCAGTAGCACTTTCTATTTTAGTTTTATCATTACTCAGCTTTTCAAAAAGGAGACTCAACTCAGAACAGAATCTTTTTCTCTGATTTACTATTATCTGCTCTTGCAAACTTTCCAGATAAAATACAACATTCAGCACTACATTAGCGTAGCAGTTGCCACCAGAGCTATTTTCAAAATGACAACCTACAACCTCTTCAACATTTTCCTTTTTCTTTTTGCTTGCAATTACATCACTCCTCTTTTTTTTTCTCCTCTCTACATCCTCATTACAGATATTCTCAATTCTCCTTTTTCGAGAAACAACACGTTTTTCCAACACAGGATACTGACCTAAATGAGGAGCATAGGTTCTTCTTAATCTATTATACTCCTTTACACAATTTGCATCAGCACTAACTTTTGAGTCATCAAAGTCTATCATAAATAAACCAGATAATGTTTTCACTCGTGACAAAGCAACATAAGCCATACCTTCTTTGAACACAGTTGAACCAATGTTTACAAAAGCACAATCTACAGTCAATCCTTGAGACTTGTGAATAGTTACAGCATATGCTAGAGAAAACGGAAACTGTTTCCTACGTACATATAAGTCTTTCACAAGCATGAAACGAACTGTACAACGACAAATGTCTATAACTTCTTTTATCTGATCAAATTTTATTTTCAAACATTCAATTCCATCTTTTTTCTGGAAATTAATAAAACCCACAACTCTTCCCATAGCTCCATTCACTAAACCTTTTTCAACATCCAAATTTCTCCTTAAAAATACTCTACAGTTCATGCAAACATATAGATTTTTTTCTAATCCAGCAGTTTTGGAAATGTTCTTCTCTAGTGAATCCAATTTATTTTTCAGTTTGCCTGTTAATGTAATAGTAATTCTTTCATGCTGAATTTTGTCCACTGCTTCCAATTTCCTAATCTCTTCCTTTTCCAATATCAAAAGTTCCTCATTGAATATTGAGCATTCACGTAGAGTTGGCATTAAGCAGATGACACTTTTCTTTTCTGCAATGTTCTTGTATATTTTCTCTGCAACTATTTCTTCCTTTGGGAATAAATTATGTAGCAACCGACTCTGTAATGCTTTCGTGCCAGCTTCAGTGAGTAGTCCAATTCTGATATCTTTCAGAATACTTCCATATTCTTCATCGTTTGCTTGCCTCATATTAGTAGTAAGTTCCTTGTACTCAAAGAAGGACCAAATATTTGCATTACCAATGCTTCCCAATGACTTCTTTGTGTCTTCATGTGTCACAGAATTAAACACTGGTTGTCCTTTAACTGGAGTAAGCTGTAGAAGATCCCCAAAAACTATGACATGTTTTCCACCAAATAACACGTCATAGTCTCTCCTTAGAATTTGCTGCATTCTTAAATGCACAAAGGCAAGCATTGAGTTTGATACCATGCTCACCTCATCAATAATGAGAACTTGCATCTTCTTCAATACTCTTGAAACTTCCAAGCATGCTTCTCCAGTTAGCGTGTGGTATTGTATTTTGTTCTCATGCTCCACTGGTAACATTAGCAAACGATGTAAGGTGATTCCTTTTATGTTATATGCTGCTAACCCAGTTGGAGCAGTAACCACACAAGACAAAGTTGAATCCGTTTTTTGCTGTAGGTAGCTTCTGATGACTTTTATTAAGAAACTTTTTCCAGTTCCAGCTTATCCGCTTACATACATACTGATTGGTTGAAATGATGTGCATGAGCACTCTTTTTTTTCATGTAGTAATCCGTGATCAATTTTGTTTCTGATCTCTTCATAAATTTGTTGCTGCTCTTCATTCAGTTGTCCTTCCAAATTTGGTAAGTCTATTAATTCTTCTTGAGCTTGATTCATAGCCGTTTCCACTTCAGTCATAGCTATTGCAGCTTCATTTTCTACGATTGGTTGTCCTAGGGGATCTTGATTGAGCGTTCCAGAACTTTGGCTGTCTTGAGAACTGTCTCTAGCTACTTCAGCTGCAATTGTAGTTTCCTGTTCAATTTCTTCATTTAACATTTGGACATAAGTTATGAAAGTACTGCATTCTATGCTGTCTTTGCAAGCATTAAAGGAATCTTCATAGCTTTGAAATTCTCCCAGTAGTTCGTCCTCTGAACGCCATGGTTTAAACAGCCGTAAAAGTGCTAAGTAGTAAAATTCCTTTTTGTCAGTAGTTTCGCAACTGAGCTTCCTGTGATTTATCAAACTTCCTTTTGTTTGCTTCACCAAACATCCTTCCTCACCAATGACTTTATATTTTCCATTGTTGATGTCTTCTGTGGCTTTCCGTGAATAAATGTAGTTCTGCAGCACTTCATAGAGACACATGTTCTCAAGATGATGACTTCTCTTTGGGTAATATGTGTCCAACATGTTTGATTTCAAAATATCTGTACGTTCTGGGTCATTCTCGGCCAAATATTCAATTTCTCCAACAGATTTCAGTACCTGATTTCTCATTGCTGCAAGGCCTAAACTTGCCCAAATTATTCTTCTTGATTTCGAGTAGAGACTTGCAGAAGATAACCTATCTGAACATTCGTAGGATCCAATTTCTCGATGCGATAACATCTTTAAACTGAAACTGTATAGCTTCTTACTGACAGTCTTCTCGTGAGAAATCTCTTCCCACATTTCTTTCAATTCAGTTTTTTCTGATTTAGTAATGTAAGACGTTACATATCGAGCAACAGCAATGGAATTGTCAGCTACATACTGTATATCCATGTTAGCATTCCACATGGATAAAATGACTGGGTTGTAGTCATTTATATTTTTTGATTCTTCTTTTCTTTTTAGGTTGTAGGTATTCTTAGGTGATTTTCTTGTAATAGTATGTCTCACAGCTGACATAAAACTGTTTACTCTTCCTTTTGAAAGAACAGGTCTAGGAAATCCAAATCGACATTTAGTGTAGAATTTATCTTTGCTCTTGTATTTCCGTCGACAGTATTTTCCACACCGATGACTTTGGAAACGTAAAACTTGCTCCTTTAACTTTTTCTCTTCTGTGCTTTTTGGTATAGCACATGTTGCATATTCTTCAATGAAAGATAACACTGCTTCATCAGTATCTGTTCCAAACTTTGGGGCATCCTTGATCCACAACAGCATATGAATATGAGGAGCACCTCTTGCTTGGTACTCTTTTCTCCAAAAGAAATCCACAACTTCTCCAAGAGGTGGATTTTTTTTATTGCAGATGAAGCACATCATGGCCTCAAATCTATGATTGAAATATCTGCAAACATTAACCGGATCCAATGAGCACAGTTCTCCTGCTGTCTTGTATTCGATGTTTTTAATGTTTGAATTTGCCTCTCATAGAAAATCCAGTAAATCATCCCAAGCGTACTCGGCACAGTTTAGGGTAAGGAACCATGTTGGAGTTCCTAAATTCCATAACATGCATTTTAATTCACCATGGCGTCGGTACCAATATTCATTTGTCCCACGCTGACAAGCCATCAGATTGATCAGTTGTGTTTCCAAATGATCATCTCGGTGCTGCACTTTCTCCATAAAATCCTTAGCAGACACATTTTGTAAATGTACTCCACTTTTTAAAATGTGATTTACTGCATAAGATAATGCAGACAAGTCGCTTTCAAATAAAAGATGGAACAAATAAGGAATACTTTGTCGAAATCTTGGATCTTCTGCATATAGTCTTGTAGTCCGATACTCAGAAGCTGGAATCTGTTCTGGACGTTCATCGTATCGTCCTCCTTTTCCTGTAGGAAACAGCTGGGGAAAACATCGAGCTTCCAAGCTCTCCTCCCATACACTCACGGGAGTTCCTTTTGCTTTCTTCATCTGAAACAGATCAATAGTGTCTCCCATAACTTCTTTTGAATGAAGAGGATGTATGCTAAAATGTTCATAAATTTCTTCTTCTTTTGACTTGTCCACTTTTTCAATTTGTCCAGTTGGTGTTTCTGTGTCTTCTTGTAAATCTTCTTCTTCTTCTTCTATATAAATTGATTCATACCATTTGTTATTCCTTTTCAAATACAAATTTGCTCTTTGTACTTTCCGTACATCTACCAGCTCCTGCCAAATCTTCTTATTCTTTGTAGGTACACCATTAACCAGAATAACTAATGGTTCAGTTTCCAAAGTATCTGCATCAATAGTTTCCATATTTTTTTTCAAATCCAAGGGCAAATACACCACTCTACCTTTTAAACCTCTCAGTAAATCTGAAGGAGGTAATTTACCAGTTTTGGGCTCCATACGTACTATGGTCTGGAACGGATGAACACATTGAATGAGTATAGACTCATATGTATTTAATTCTGAAAGTTCGGCAGGAATAGCATCCAATTCTAAATTATTATGTACATCTCTGGTCGGCATTCTATTTTGTTCTAACTTATTATAACAGTATTTACAAATACGCTGATCTTCACCCAATTCAAAACAATTTTCAAGAAATATATATGTTGCAAAATCCTTCCACTTATAATTATCTTCATTTTCACTTTTTCTGTAGAGATCAACATTCCTGGTTTGATTTCTATAATGAGTTCTGCGGCAACAAATACAAGTAATATTTGGTCTTTCATTAGAGATTATTGCAAATTTTGTCATTTGATCATCAAATTTCTTACTTACAGAGGGTTCTACATTCTCTTCCACATCTTCCTCAATAACTGTGTCATTACCTGCACTGTCTTGTTCTGGACCAAAGTAACTAAACTGAATTTCATCAGTAAACTTCTCTACATCTGATACCGATCCACGGAACAGAGCCCTATTCAATTCATCTAACTTTATTGCTGGACTTTTAGCAAAATACAATCGTCTCACAAACTTTCTCATTTCAGTATGATGAACAGCCAGCATCCTAAAATGATGAAAAACACTTTTACACACTTTTCTAGATAGACAAGCCAGAGAATGTCCCTGCAAACCAGTATTCTCTCTCACTCTGCATGGATCTAGACTTTGAAGCACCTTAATCTTCTGTTTAACACTATTTTTACTATATTCTCTTAGAAACTCACGAAATTTATCAATAGATTCCTGACGCACAGTGCAAATACTACTACAATTCCAAGTATACACTGGGGCTTTAGGACGTCTCCCCATAACCTCATCCGCCATCACTTGTTCCTCATCTCTTGGAACCATTTTCTCCTTCTCCATTATACAACCATTTTTCACTTCATAAGCACGACCTCTGGTGTCAACTGCATGCAGCAAACTATTACTTTGAATATAACTCTCTTCAGTAAAAAAAGGTTCACTACCTGAACTATGCATCCATTCTCCTAAAAACACTTTACAAAAGTTTGTTCTTTTCACTAGTCTTTTCCTTTTGCTTTGTGATTTCAGTACATTGACCATTTTATCTAATGTACGCATCCTGTTCAAAATTAAAATGAATAGCTTCCTTTTTAATTCTAAAGCCTTTGCTACAATGGCTTCAATTTCTTTTTTTCTCTTATAAAATTTTGCTTTTTTCTTATATTTCTTCACATCCTTTATCAAATTGGACATAACTCTTCTCTGAAACATTTTTCTACGAATCTCTTTAAACGCTGTTTTTCTTTTTAAGTTAATCTTTATTGTTTCTGAAGGTATATTTGCATTAACTAAATGCTCAATTTTTTCCTGTTGTTTTCTATTTAAAACATTATTTCCAGTACAGACATTTTGTACATTTTTCCTTTTTTTGAAGATATTTTTAAAAAAATCTTTTGTCTGCTTACCAGAAGACTTTGTCTTTTTCCCAACATGAGCATCTCCAACTAACTTAGGTCCTCCAGTTGTCTTCAAATATAGATTTTTTTCTGGTTTTTCCTTAGTCTGGATTTTGTAGGCATCTTAACTTTTGTTCACTGCTCTTCAGCAATACCTGAAAAAAACTAAAAAAAAATTCCTTTATTTTATTTAAATATATTACTATATTTTTTATGATCTTTTCAAATCTTAAAATACTATGTACCCCTTTCCTACAAGTGAAAATCACAATAAAACCATCACAAATTAAATATCTAAAAACAATTCCTGTCTGCACACAGAGTCATGGTTTGATATTAAGCAGAAAACGAAATTTCTTTGCAAATTGGAAAGCACACTTACTACTCTTTTTTTGGCAAGTGATAAGTACTTTTACAGTCTGACACATTTTCAATCCACTTTTCAGATTCTGAAAACAGCACATGTCCAAACAGCTTTTTGAGACCAGGAACATGTGTAACCTGGGTGAATGACTACACTCCAGCAAGGGCAACCAGCCTTAGTGATGCTGAATGTATTTGCATTACTCACTGCAACCTCAAACCCCGCTCTGTTGTGAATACTATGCATGATTCTACAGGGTAAGCAGCTGGGTGTGTGCTAAGAGTCTGCTTCTGCAGAAAAATAGCTGCCCCTTTCCTACTAATGCAAATGTAAAATTACCAGAGTAATACGCAATAAATCTCTGTCAACAATTCCTCTTTGCACACAGAGTCATGGTTAGATATTAGGCAGAAAACGAAATTTCTTTGCCAATTTGAAAGCACACTTACTACTCTTTTTTTGGCAAGTGATAAGTACTTTTACAGTCTGACACATTTTCAATCCACTTTTCAGATTCTGAAAACAGCACATGTCCAAACAGGTTTTTGAGACCAGGAACATGTGTAACCTGGGTGAATGACTACACTCCAGCAAGGGCAACCAGCCTTAGTGATGCTGAATGTATTTGCATTACTCACTGCAACCTCAAACCCCGCTCTGTTGTGAATACTATGCATGATTCTACAGGGTAAGCAGCTGGGTGTGTGCTAAGAGTCTGCTTCTGCAGAAAAATAGCTGCCCCTTTCCTACTAATGCAAATGTAAAATTACCAGAGTAATACGCAATAAATTTCTGTCAACAATTCCTCTTTGCACACAGAGTCATGGTTTGATATTAGGCAGAAAACGAAATTTCTTTGCCAATTTGAAAGCACATTTACTACTCTTTTTTTGGCAAGTGATAAGTACTTTTACAGTCTGACACATTTTCAATCCACTTTTCAGATTCTGAAAACAGCACATGTCCAAACAGCTTTTTGAGACCAGGAACATGTGTAACCTGGGTGAATGACTACACTCCAGCAAAGGCAACCAGCCTTAGTGATGTTGAATGTATTTGCATTACTCACTGCAACCTCAAACCCCACTCGGTTGTGATTACTATGCATGATTCTACAGGATAAGCAGCTGGGTGTGTGCTAAGAGTCTGCTTCTGCAGAAAAATAGCTGCCCCTTTCCTACTAATGCAAATGTAAAATTACCAGAGTAATACGAAATAAATCTCTGTCAACAATTCCTCTTTGCACACAGAGTCATGGTTAGATATTAGGCAGAAAACGAAATTTCTTTGCCAATTTGAAAGCACACTTACTACTCTTTTTTTGGCAAGTGATAAGTACTTTTACAGTCTGACACATTTTCAATCCACTTTTCAGATTCTGAAAACAGCACATGTCCAAACAGGTTTTTGAGACCAGGAACATGTGTAACCTGGGTGAATGACTACACTCCAGCAAGGGCAACCAGCCTTAGTGATGCTGACTGTATTTGCATTACTCACTGCAACCTCAAACCCCGCTCTGTTGTGAATACTATGCATGATTCTACAGGGTAAGCAGCTGGGTGTGTGCTAAGAGTCTGCTTCTGCAGAAAAATAGCTGCCCCTTTCCTACTAATGCAAATGTAAAATTACCAGAGTAATACGCAATAAATCTCTGTCAACAATTCCTCTTTGCACACAGAGTGATGGTTTGATATTAGGCAGAAAACGAAATTTCTTTGCCAATTTGAAAGCACACTTACTACTCTTTTTTTGGCAAGTGATAAGTACTTTTACAGTCTGACACATTTTCAATCCACTTTACAGATTCTGAAAACAGCACATGTCCAAACAGCTTTTTGAGACCAGGAACATGTGTAACCTGGGTGAATGACTACACTCCAGCAAAGGCAACCAGCCTTAGTGATGTTGAATGTATTTGCATTACTCACTGCAACCTCAAACCCCACTCGGTTGTGATTACTATGCATGATTCTACAGGATAAGCAGCTGGGTGTGTGCTAAGAGTCTGCTTCTGCAGAAAAATAGCTGCCCCTTTCCTACTAATGCAAATGTAAAATTAACAGAGTAATACGCAATAAATCTCTGTCAACAATTCCTCTTTGCACACAGAGTCATGGTTAGATATTAGGCAGAAAACGAAATTTCTTTGCCAATTTGAAAGCACACTTACTACTCTTTTTTTGGCAAGTGATAAGTACTTTTACAGTCTGACACATTTTCAATCCACTTTTCAGATTCTGAAAACAGCACATGTCCAAACAGGATTTTGAGACCAGGAACATGTGTAACCTGGGTGAATGACTACACTCCAGCAAGGGCAACCAGCCTTAGTGATGCTGAATGTATTTGCATTACTCACTGCAACCTCAAACCCCACTCGGTTGTGAATACTATGCATGATTCTACAGGGTAAGCAGCTGGGTGTGTGCTAAGAGTCTGCTTCTGCAGAAAAATAGCTGCCCCTTTCCTACTAATGCAAATGTAAAATTACCAGGGTAATACGCAATAAATCTCTGTCAACAATTCCTCTTTGCACACAGAGTCATGGTTTGATATTAGGCAGAAAACGAAATTTCTTTGCAAATTTGAAAGCACACTTACTACTCTTTTTTTGGCAAGTGATAAGTACTTTTACAGTCTGACACATTTTCAATCCACTTTTCAGATTCTGAAAACAGCACATGTCCAAACAGCTTTTTGAGACCAGGAACATGTGTAACCTGGGTGACTGACTACACTCCAGCAAAGGCAACCAGCCTTAGTGATGTTAAATGTATTTGCATTACTCACTGCAACCTCAAACCCCACTCGGTTGTGAATACTATGCATGATTCTACAGGATAAGCAGCTGGGTGTGTGCTGAGAGTCTGCTTCTGCAGAAAAATAGCTGCCCCTTTCCTAATAATGCAAATCTAAAATTACCAGAGTAATATGCAATAAATCTCTGTCAACAATTCCTCTTTGCACACAGAGTCATGGTTTGATATTAGGCAGAAAACAAAATTTCTTTGCCAATTTGAAAGCACACTTACTACTCTTTTTTTGGCAAGTGATAAGTACTTTTACGGTCTGACACATTTTCAATCCACTTTTCAGATTCTGAAAACAGCACATGTCCAAACAGCTTTTTGAGACCAGGAACATGTGTAACCTGGGTGACTGACTACACTCCAGCAAGGGCAACCAGCCTTAGTGATGTTGAATGTATTTGCATTACTCACTGCAACCTCAAACCCCACTCGGTTGTGAATACTATGCATGATTCTACAGGGTAAGCAGCTGGGTGTGTGCTAAGAGTCTGCTTCTGCAGAAAAATAGCTGCCCCTTTCCTACTAATGCAAATGTAAAATTACCAGAGTAATACGCAATAAATCTCTGTCAACAATTCCTATTTGCACACAGAGTCATGGTTAGATATTAGGCAGAAAACGAAATTTCTTTGCCAATTTGAAAGCACACTTACTACTCTTTTTTTGGCAAGTGATAAGTACTTTTACAGTCTGACACATTTTCAATCCACTTTTCAGATTCTGAAAACAGCACATGTCCAAACAGGTTTTTGAGACCAGGAACATGTGTAACCTGGGTGAATGACTACACTCCAGCAAGGGCAACCAGCCTTAGTGATGCTGAATGTATTTGCATTACTCACTGCAACCTCAAACCCCGCTCTGTTGTGAATACTATGCATGATTCTACAGGGTAAGCAGCTGGGTGTGTGCTAAGAGTCTGCTTCTGCAGAAAAATAGCTGCCCCTTTCCTACTAATGCAAATGTAAAATTACCAGAGTAATACGCAATAAATCTCTGTCAACAATTCCTCTTTGCACACAGAGTCATGGTTTGATATTAGGCAGAAAACAACATTTCTTTGCCAATTTGAAAGCACACTTACTACTCTTTTTTTGGCAAGTGATAAGTACTTTTACAGTCTGACACATTTTCAATCCACTTTTCAGATTCTGAAAACAGCACATGTCCAAACAGCTTTTTGAGACCAGGAACATGTGTAACCTGGGTGAATGACTACACTCCAGCAAAGGCAACCAGCCTTAGTGATGTTGAATGTATTTGCATTACTCACTGCAACCTCAAACCCCACTCGGTTGTGATTACTATGCATGATTCTACAGGATAAGCAGCTGGGTGTGTGCTAAGAGTCTGCTTCTGCAGAAAAATAGCTGCCCCTTTCCTACTAATGCAAATGTAAAATTAACAGAGTAATACGCAATAAATCTCTGTCAACAATTCCTCTTTGCACACAGAGTCATGGTTAGATATTAGGCAGAAAACGAAATTTCTTTGCCAATTTGAAAGCACACTTACTACTCTTTTTTTGGCAAGTGATAAGTACTTTTACAGTCTGACACATTTTCAATCCACTTTTCAGATTCTGAAAACAGCACATGTCCAAACAGGTTTTTGAGACCAGGAACATGTGTAACCTGGGTGAATGACTACACTCCAGCAAGGGCAACCAGCCTTAGTGATGCTGAATGTATTTGCATTACTCACTGCAATCTCAAACCCCACTCGGTTGTGAATACTATGCATGATTCTTCAGGGTAAGCAGCTGGGTGTGTGCTAAGAGTCTGCTTCTGCAGAAAAACAGCTGCCCCTTTCCTACTAATGCAAATGTAAAATTACCAGAGTAATACGCAATAAATCTCTGTCAACAATTCCTCTTTGCACACAGAGTCATGGTTTGATATTAGGCAGAAAACGAAATTTCTTTGCCAATTTGAAAGCACACTTACTACTCTTTTTTTGGCAAGTGATAAGTACTTTTACAGTCTGACACATTTTCAATCCACTTTTCAGATTCTGAAAACAGCACATGTCCAAACAGCTTTTTGAGACCAGGAACATGTGTAACCTGGGTGACTGACTACACTCCAGCAAAGGCAACCAGCCTTAGTGATGTTAAATGTATTTGCATTACTCACTGCAACCTCAAACCCCACTCGGTTGTGAATACTATGCATGATTCTACAGGATAAGCAGCTGGGTGTGTGCTGAGAGTCTGCTTCTGCAGAAAAATAGCTGCCCCTTTCCTAATAATGCAAATCTAAAATTACCAGAGTAATATGCAATAAATCTCTGTCAACAATTCCTCTTTGCACACAGAGTCATGGTTTGATATTAGGCAGAAAACGAAATTTCTTTGCCAATTTGAAAGCACACTTACTACTCTTTTTTTGGCAAGTGATAAGTACTTTTACGGTCTGACACATTTTCAATCCACTTTTCAGATTCTGAAAACAGCACATGTCCAAACAGCTTTTTGAGACCAGGAACATGTGTAACCTGGGTGACTGACTACACTCCAGCAAGGGCAACCAGCCTTAGTGATGTTGAATGTATTTGCATTACTCACTGCAACCTCAAACCCCACTCGGTTGTGAATACTATGCATGATTCTACAGGGTAAGCAGCTGGGTGTGTGCTAAGAGTCTGCTTCTGCAGAAAAATAGCTGCCCCTTTCCTACTAATGCAAATGTAAAATTACCAGAGTAATACGCAATAAATCTCTGTCAACAATTCCTCTTTGCACACAGAGTCATGGTTAGATATTAGGCAGAAAACGAAATTTCTTTGCCAATTTGAAAGCACACTTACTACTCTTTTTTTGGCAAGTGATAAGTACTTTTACAGTCTGACACATTTTCAATCCACTTTTCAGATTCTGAAAACAGCACATGTCCAAACAGGTTTTTGAGACCAGGAACATGTGTAACCTGGGTGAATGACTACACTCCAGCAAGGGCAACCAGCCTTAGTGATGCTGAATGTATTTGCATTACTCACTGCAACCTCAAACCCCGCTCTGTTGTGAATACTATGCATGATTCTACAGGGTAAGCAGCTGGGTGTGTGCTAAGAGTCTGCTTCTGCAGAAAAATAGCTGCCCCTTTCCTACTAATGCAAATGTAAAATTACCAGAGTAATACGCAATAAATCTCTGTCAACAATTCCTCTTTGCACACAGAGTCATGGTTTGATATTAGGCAGAAAACGAAATTTCTTTGCCAATTTGAAAGCACACTTACTACTCTTTTTTTGGCAAGTGATAAGTACTTTTACAGTCTGACACATTTTCAATCCACTTTTCAGATTCTGAAAACAGCACATGTCCAAACAGCTTTTTGAGACCAGGAACATGTGTAACCTGGGTGAATGACTACACTCCAGCAAAGGCAACCAGCCTTAGTGATGTTGAATGTATTTGCATTACTCACTGCAACCTCAAACCCCACTCGGTTGTGATTACTATGCATGATTCTACAGGATAAGCAGCTGGGTGTGTGCTAAGAGTCTGCTTCTGCAGAAAAATAGCTGCCCCTTTCCTACTAATGCAAATGTAAAATTACCAGAGTAATACGCAATAAATCTCTGTCAACAATTCCTCTTTGCACACAGAGTCATGGTTAGATATTAGGCAGAAAACGAAATTTCTTTGCCAATTTGAAAGCACACTTACTACTCTTTTTTTGGCAAGTGATAAGTACTTTTACAGTCTGACACATTTTCAATCCACTTTTCAGATTCTGAAAACAGCACATGTCCAAACAGGTTTTTGAGACCAGGAACATGTGTAACCTGGGTGAATGACTACACTCCAGCAAGGGCAACCAGCCTTAGTGATGCTGAATGTATTTGCATTACTCACTGCAACCTCAAACCCCACTCGGTTGTGAATACTATGCATGATTCTACAGGGTAAGCAGCTGGGTGTGTGCTAAGAGTCTGCTTCTGCAGAAAAATAGCTGCCCCTTTCCTACTAATGCAAATGTAAAATTACCAGGGTAATACGCAATAAATCTCTGTCAACAATTCCTCTTTGCACACAGAGTCATGGTTTGATATTAGGCAGAAAACGAAATTTCTTTGCCAATTTGAAAGCACACTTACTACTCTTTTTTTGGCAAGTGATAAGTACTTTTACAGTCTGACACATTTTCAATCCACTTTTCAGATTCTGAAAACAGCACATGTCCAAACAGCTTTTTGAGACCAGGAACATGTGTAACCTGGGTGACTGACTACACTCCAGCAAGGGCAACCAGCCTTAGTGATGTTGAATGTATTTGCATTACTCACTGCAACCTCAAACCCCACTCGGTTGTGAATACTATGCATGATTCTACAGGGTAAGCAGCTGGGTGTGTGCTAAGAGTCTGCTTCTGCAGAAAAATAGCTGCCCCTTTCCTACTAATGCAAATGTAAAATTACCAGAGTAATACGCAATAAATCTCTGTCAACAATTCCTCTTTGCACACAGAGTCATGGTTTGATATTAGGCAGAAAACGAAATTTCTTTGCCAATTTGAAAGCACACTTACTACTCTTTTTTTGGCAAGTGATAAGTACTTTTACTGTCTGACACATTTTCAATCCACTTTTCAGATTCTGAAAACAGCACATGTCCAAACAGCTTTTTGAGACCAGGAACATGTGTAACCTGGGTGACTGACTACACTCCAGCAAGGGCAACCAGCCTTAGTGATGTTGAATGTATTTGCATTACTCACTGCAACCTCAAACCCCACTCGGTTGTGAATACTATGCATGATTCTACAGGGTAAGCAGCTGGGTGTGTGCTAAGAGTCTGCTTCTGCAGAAAAATAGCTGCCCCTTTCCTACTAATGCAAATGTAAAATTACCAGAGTAATACGCAATAAATCTCTGTCAACAATTCCTCTTTGCACACAGAGTCATGGTTAGATATTAGGCAGAAAACGAAATTTCTTTGCCAATTTGAAAGCACACTTACTACTCTTTTTTTGGCAAGTGATAAGTACTTTTACAGTCTGACACATTTTCAATCCACTTTTCAGATTCTGAAAACAGCACATGTCCAAACAGGTTTTTGAGACCAGGAACATGTGTAACCTGGGTGAATGACTACACTCCAGCAAGGGCAACCAGCCTTAGTGATGCTGAATGTATTTGCATTACTCACTGCAACCTCAAACCCCACTCGGTTGTGAATACTATGCATGATTCTACAGGGTAAGCAGCTGGGTGTGTGCTAAGAGTCTGCTTCTGCAGAAAAATAGCTGCCCCTTTCCTACTAATGCAAATGTAAAATTACCAGAGTAATACGCAATAAATCTCTGTCAACAATTCCTCTTTGCACACAGAGTCATGGTTTGATATTAGGCAGAAAACGAAATTTATTTGCCAATTTGAAAGCACACTTACTACTCTTTTTGGCAAGTGATAAGTACTTTTACAGTCTGACACATTTTCAATCCACTTTTCAGATTCTGAAAACAGCACATGTCCAAACAGCTTTTTGAGACCAGGAACATGTGTAACCTGGGTGACTGACTACACTCCAGCAAAGGCAACCAGCCTTAGTGATGTTAAATGTATTTGCATTACTCACTGCAACCTCAAACCCCACTCGGTTGTGAATACTATGCATGATTCTACAGGATAAGCAGCTGGGTGTGTGCTGAGAGTCTGCTTCTGCAGAAAAATAGCTGCCCCTTTCCTAATAATGCAAATCTAAAATTACCAGAGTAATATGCAATAAATCTCTGTCAACAATTCCTCTTTGCACACAGAGTCATGGTTTGATATTAGGCAGAAAACGAAATTTCTTTGCCAATTTGAAAGCACACTTACTACTCTTTTTTTGGCAAGTGATAAGTACTTTTACGGTCTGACACATTTTCAATCCACTTTTCAGATTCTGAAAACAGCACATGTCCAAACAGCTTTTTGAGACCAGGAACATGTGTAACCTGGGTGACTGACTACACTCCAGCAAGGGCAACCAGCCTTAGTGATGTTGAATGTATTTGCATTACTCACTGCAACCTCAAACCCCACTCGGTTGTGAATACTATGCATGATTCTACAGGGTAAGCAGCTGGGTGTGTGCTAAGAGTCTGCTTCTGCAGAAAAATAGCTGCCCCTTTCCTACTAATGCAAATGTAAAATTACCAGAGTAATACGCAATAAATCTCTGTCAACAATTCCTCTTTGCACACAGAGTCATGGTTAGATATTAGGCAGAAAACGAAATTTCTTTGCCAATTTGAAAGCACACTTACTACTCTTTTTTTGGCAAGTGATAAGTACTTTTACAGTCTGACACATTTTCAATCCACTTTTCAGATTCTGAAAACAGCACATGTCCAAACAGGTTTTTGAGACCAGGAACATGTGTAACCTGGGTGAATGACTACACTCCAGCAAGGGCAGCCAGCCTTAGTGATGCTGAATGTATTTGCATTACTCACTGCAACCTCAAACCCCGCTCTGTTGTGAATACTATGCATGATTCTACAGGGTAAGCAGCTGGGTGTGTGCTAAGAGTCTGCTTCTGCAGAAAAATAGCTGCCCCTTTCCTACTAATGCAAATGTAAAATTACCAGAGTAATACGCAATAAATCTCTGTCAACAGTTCCTCTTTGCACACAGAGTCATGGTTTGATATTAGGCAGAAAACGAAATTTCTTTGCCAATTTGAAAGCACACTTACTACTCTTTTTTTGGCAAGTGATAAGTACTTTTACAGTCTGACACATTTTCAATCCACTTTTCAGATTCTGAAAACAGCACATGTCCAAACAGCTTTTTGAGACCAGGAACATGTGTAACCTGGGTGAATGACTACACTCCAGCAAAGGCAACCAGCCTTAGTGATGTTGAATGTATTTGCATTACTCACTGCAACCTCAAACCCCACTCGGTTGTGATTACTATGCATGATTCTACAGGATAAGCAGCTGGGTGTGTGCTAAGAGTCTGCTTCTGCAGAAAAATAGCTGCCCCTTTCCTACTAATGCAAATGTAAAATTACCAGAGTAATACGCAATAAATCTCTGTCAACAATTCCTCTTTGCACACAGAGTCATGGTTAGATATTAGGCAGAAAACGAAATTTCTTTGCCAATTTGAAAGCACACTTACTACTCTTTTTTTGGCAAGTGATAAGTACTTTTACAGTCTGACACATTTTCAATCCACTTTTCAGATTCTGAAAACAGCACATGTCCAAACAGGTTTTTGAGACCAGGAACATGTGTAACCTGGGTGAATGACTACACTCCAGCAAGGGCAACCAGCCTTAGTGATGCTGAATGTATTTGCATTACTCACTGCAACCTCAAACCCCACTCGGTTGTGAATACTATGCATGATTCTACAGGGTAAGCAGCTGGGTGTGTGCTAAGAGTCTGCTTCTGCAGAAAAATAGCTGCCCCTTTCCTACTAATGCAAATGTAAAATTACCAGAGTAATACGCAATAAATCTCTGTCAACAATTCCTCTTTGCACACAGAGTCATGGTTTGATATTAGGCAGAAAACGAAATTTCTTTGCCAATTTGAAAGCACACTTACTACTCTTTTTTTGGCAAGTGATAAGTACTTTTACTGTCTGACACATTTTCAATCCACTTTTCAGATTCTGAAAACAGCACATGTCCAAACAGCTTTTTGAGACCAGGAACATGTGTAACCTGGGTGACTGACTACACTCCAGCAAGGGCAACCAGCCTTAGTGATGTTGAATGTATTTGCATTACTCACTGCAACCTCAAACCCCACTCGGTTGTGAATACTATGCATGATTCTACAGGGTAAGCAGCTGGGTGTGTGCTAAGAGTCTGCTTCTGCAGAAAAATAGCTGCCCCTTTCCTACTAATGCAAATGTAAAATTACCAGAGTAATACGCAATAAATCTCTGTCAACAATTCCTCTTTGCACACAGAGTCATGGTTAGATATTAGGCAGAAAACGAAATTTCTTTGCCAATTTGAAAGCACACTTACTACTCTTTTTTTGGCAAGTGATAAGTACTTTTACAGTCTGACACATTTTCAATCCACTTTTCAGATTCTGAAAACAGCACATGTCCAAACAGGTTTTTGAGACCAGGAACATGTGTAACCTGGGTGAATGACTACACTCCAGCAAGGGCAACCAGCCTTAGTGATGCTGAATGTATTTGCATTACTCACTGCAACCTCAAACCCCGCTCTGTTGTGAATACTATGCATGATTCTACAGGGTAAGCAGCTGGGTGTGTGCTAAGAGTCTGCTTCTGCAGAACAATAGCTGCCCCTTTCCTACTAATGCAAATGTAAAATTACCAGAGTAATACGCAATAAATCTCTGTCAACAATTCCTCTTTGCACACAGAGTCATGGTTTGATATTAGGCAGAAAACGGAATTTCTTTGCCAATTTGAAAGCACACTTACTACTCTTTTTTTGGCAAGAAGTACTTTTACAGTCTGACACATTTTCAATCCACTTTTCAGATTCTGAAAACAGCACATGTCCAAACAGCTTTTTGAGACCAGGAACATGTGTAACCTGGGTGAATGACTACACTCCAGCAAAGGCAACCAGCCTTAGTGATGTTGAATGTATTTGCATTACTCACTGCAACCTCAAACCCCACTCGGTTGTGATTACTATGCATGATTCTACAGGATAAGCAGCTGGGTGTGTGCTAAGAGTCTGCTTCTGCAGAAAAATAGCTGCCCCTTTCCTACTAATGCAAATGTAAAATTACCAGAGTAATACGCAATAAATCTCTGTCAACAATTCCTCTTTGCACACAGAGTCATGGTTAGATATTAGGCAGAAAACGAAATTTCTTTGCCAATTTGAAAGCACACTTACTACTCTTTTTTTGGCAAGTGATAAGTACTTTTACAGTCTGACACATTTTCAATCCACTTTTCAGATTCTGAAAACAGCACATGTCCAAACAGCTTTTTGAGACTAGGAACATGTGTAACCTGGGTGAATGACTACACTCCAGCAAGGGCAACCAGCCTTAGTGATGCTGAATGTATTTGCATTACTCACTGCAACCTCAAACCCCACTCAGTTGTGAATACTATGCATGATTCTACAGGGTAAGCAGCTGGGTGTGTGCTAAGAGTCTGCTTCTGCAGAAAAATAGCTGCCCCTTTCCTACTAATGCAAATGTAAAATTACCAGAGTAATACGCAATAAATCTCTGTCAACAATTCCTCTTTGCACACAGAGTCATGGTTTGATATTAGGCAGAAAACGAAATTTCTTTGCCAATTTGAAAGCACACTTACTACTCTTTTTTTGGCAAGTGATAAGTACTTTTACTGTCTGACACATTTTCAATCCACTTTTCAGATTCTGAAAACAGCACATGTCCAAACAGCTTTTTGAGACCAGGAACATGTGTAACCTGGGTGACTGACTACACTCCAGCAAGGGCAACCAGCCTTAGTGATGTTGAATGTATTTGCATTACTCACTGCAACCTCAAACCCCACTCGGTTGTGAATACTATGCATGATTCTACAGGGTAAGCAGCTGGGTGTGTGCTAAGAGTCTGCTTCTGCAGAAAAATAGCTGCCCCTTTCCTACTAATGCAAATGTAAAATTACCAGAGTAATACGCAATAAATCTCTGTCAACAATTCCTCTTTGCACACAGAGTCATGGTTTGATATTAGGCAGAAAACGGAATTTCTTTGCCAATTTGAAAGCACACTTACTAGTCTTTTTTTGGCAAGAAGTACTTTTACAGTCTGACACATTTTCAATCCACTTTTCAGATTCTGAAAACAGCACATGTCCAAACAGCTTTTTGAGACCAGGAACATGTGTAACCTGGGTGACTGACTACACTCCAGCAAGGGCAACCAGCCTTAGTGATGTTGAATGTATTTGCATTACTCACTGCAACCTCAAACCCCACTCGGTTGTGAATACTATGCATGATTCTACAGGGTAAGCAGCTGGGTGTGTGCTAAGAGTCTGCTTCTGCAGAAAAATAGCTGCCCCTTTCCTACTAATGCAAATGTAAAATTACCAGAGTAATACGCAATAAATCTCTGTCAACAATTCCTCTTTGCACACAGAGTCATGGTTAGATATTAGGCAGAAAACGAAATTTCTTTGCCAATTTGAAAGCACACTTACTACTCTTTTTTTGGCAAGTGATAAGTACTTTTACAGTCTGACACATTTTCAATCCACTTTTCAGATTCTGAAAACAGCACATGTCCAAACAGGTTTTTGAGACCAGGAACATGTGTAACCTGGGTGAATGACTACACTCCAGCAAGGGCAACCAGCCTTAGTGATGCTGAATGTATTTGCATTACTCACTGCAACCTCAAACCCCGCTCTGCTGTGAATACTATGCATGATTCTACAGGGTAAGCAGCTGGGTGTGTGCTAAGAGTCTGCTTCTGCAGAAAAATAGCTGCCCCTTTCCTACTAATGCAAATGTAAAATTACCAGAGTAATACGCAATAAATCTCTGTCAACAGTTCCTCTTTGCACACAGAGTCATGGTTTGATATTAGGCAGAAAACGAAATTTCTTTGCCAATTTGAAAGCACACTTACTACTCTTTTTTTGGCAAGTGATAAGTACTTTTACAGTCTGACACATTTTCAATCCACTTTTCAGATTCTGAAAACAGCACATGTCCAAACAGCTTTTTGAGACCAGGAACATGTGTAACCTGGGTGAATGACTACACTCCAGCAAAGGCAACCAGCCTTAGTGATGTTGAATGTATTTGCATTACTCACTGCAACCTCAAACCCCACTCGGTTGTGATTACTATGCATGATTCTACAGGATAAGCAGCTGGGTGTGTGCTAAGAGTCTGCTTCTGCAGAAAAATAGCTGCCCCTTTCCTACTAATGCAAATGTAAAATTACCAGAGTAATACGCAATAAATCTCTGTCAACAATTCCTCTTTGCACACAGAGTCATGGTTAGATATTAGGCAGAAAACGAAATTTCTTTGCCAATTTGAAAGCACACTTACTACTCTTTTTTTGGCAAGTGATAAGTACTTTTACAGTCTGACACATTTTCAATCCACTTTTCAGATTCTGAAAACAGCACATGTCCAAACAGGTTTTTGAGACCAGGAACATGTGTAACCTGGGTGAATGACTACACTCCAGCAAGGGCAACCAGCCTTAGTGATGCTGAATGTATTTGCATTACTCACTGCAACCTCAAACCCCACTCGGTTGTGAATACTATGCATGATTCTACAGGGTAAGCAGCTGGGTGTGTGCTAAGAGTCTGCTTCTGCAGAAAAATAGCTGCCCCTTTCCTACTAATGCAAATGTAAAATTACCAGAGTAATACGCAATAAATCTCTGTCAACAATTCCTCTTTGCACACAGAGTCATGGTTTGATATTAGGCAGAAAACGAAATTTCTTTGCCAATTTGAAAGCACACTTACTACTCTTTTTTTGGCAAGTGATAAGTACTTTTACTGTCTGACACATTTTCAATCCACTTTTCAGATTCTGAAAACAGCACATGTCCAAACAGCTTTTTGAGACCAGGAACATGTGTAACCTGGGTGACTGACTACACTCCAGCAAGGGCAACCAGCCTTAGTGATGTTGAATGTATTTGCATTACTCACTGCAACCTCAAACCCCACTCGGTTGTGAATACTATGCATGATTCTACAGGGTAAGCAGCTGGGTGTGTGCTAAGAGTCTGCTTCTGCAGAAAAATAGCTGCCCCTTTCCTACTAATGCAAATGTAAAATTACCAGAGTAATACGCAATAAATCTCTGTCAACAATTCCTCTTTGCACACAGAGTCATGGTTAGATATTAGGCAGAAAACGAAATTTCTTTGCCAATTTGAAAGCACACTTACTACTCTTTTTTTGGCAAGTGATAAGTACTTTTACAGTCTGACACATTTTCAATCCACTTTTCAGATTCTGAAAACAGCACATGTCCAAACAGGTTTTTGAGACCAGGAACATGTGTAACCTGGGTGAATGACTACACTCCAGCAAGGGCAACCAGCCTTAGTGATGCTGAATGTATTTGCATTACTCACTGCAACCTCAAACCCCGCTCTGTTGTGAATACTATGCATGATTCTACAGGGTAAGCAGCTGGGTGTGTGCTAAGAGTCTGCTTCTGCAGAACAATAGCTGCCCCTTTCCTACTAATGCAAATGTAAAATTACCAGAGTAATACGCAATAAATCTCTGTCAACAATTCCTCTTTGCACACAGAGTCATGGTTTGATATTAGGCAGAAAACGGAATTTCTTTGCCAATTTGAAAGCACACTTACTACTCTTTTTTTGGCAAGAAGTACTTTTACAGTCTGACACATTTTCAATCCACTTTTCAGATTCTGAAAACAGCACATGTCCAAACAGCTTTTTGAGACCAGGAACATGTGTAACCTGGGTGAATGACTACACTCCAGCAAAGGCAACCAGCCTTAGTGATGTTGAATGTATTTGCATTACTCACTGCAACCTCAAACCCCACTCGGTTGTGATTACTATGCATGATTCTACAGGATAAGCAGCTGGGTGTGTGCTAAGAGTCTGCTTCTGCAGAAAAATAGCTGCCCCTTTCCTACTAATGCAAATGTAAAATTACCAGAGTAATACGCAATAAATCTCTGTCAACAATTCCTCTTTGCACACAGAGTCATGGTTAGATATTAGGCAGAAAACGAAATTTCTTTGCCAATTTGAAAGCACACTTACTACTCTTTTTTTGGCAAGTGATAAGTACTTTTACAGTCTGACACATTTTCAATCCACTTTTCAGATTCTGAAAACAGCACATGTCCAAACAGCTTTTTGAGACTAGGAACATGTGTAACCTGGGTGAATGACTACACTCCAGCAAGGGCAACCAGCCTTAGTGATGCTGAATGTATTTGCATTACTCACTGCAACCTCAAACCCCACTCAGTTGTGAATACTATGCATGATTCTACAGGGTAAGCAGCTGGGTGTGTGCTAAGAGTCTGCTTCTGCAGAAAAATAGCTGCCCCTTTCCTACTAATGCAAATGTAAAATTACCAGAGTAATACGCAATAAATCTCTGTCAACAATTCCTCTTTGCACACAGAGTCATGGTTTGATATTAGGCAGAAAACGAAATTTCTTTGCCAATTTGAAAGCACACTTACTACTCTTTTTTTGGCAAGTGATAAGTACTTTTACTGTCTGACACATTTTCAATCCACTTTTCAGATTCTGAAAACAGCACATGTCCAAACAGCTTTTTGAGACCAGGAACATGTGTAACCTGGGTGACTGACTACACTCCAGCAAGGGCAACCAGCCTTAGTGATGTTGAATGTATTTGCATTACTCACTGCAACCTCAAACCCCACTCGGTTGTGAATACTATGCATGATTCTACAGGGTAAGCAGCTGGGTGTGTGCTAAGAGTCTGCTTCTGCAGAAAAATAGCTGCCCCTTTCCTACTAATGCAAATGTAAAATTACCAGAGTAATACGCAATAAATCTCTGTCAACAATTCCTCTTTGCACACAGAGTCATGGTTTGATATTAGGCAGAAAACGGAATTTCTTTGCCAATTTGAAAGCACACTTACTACTCTTTTTTTGGCAAGAAGTACTTTTAGAGTCTGACACATTTTCAATCCACTTTTCAGATTCTGAAAACAGCACATGTCCAAACAGCTTTTTGAGACCAGGAACATGTGTAACCTGGGTGAATGACTACACTCCAGCAAAGGCAACCAGCCTTAGTGATGTTGAATGTATTTGCATTACTCACTGCAACCTCAAACCCCACTCGGTTGTGATTACTATGCATGATTCTACAGGATAAGCAGCTGGGTGTGTGCTAAGAGTCTGCTTCTGCAGAAAAATAGCTGCCCCTTTCCTACTAATGCAAATGTAAAATTACCAGAGTAATACGCAATAAATCTCTGTCAACAATTCCTCTTTGCACACAGAGTCATGGTTAGATATTAGGCAGAAAACGAAATTTCTTTGCCAATTTGAAAGCACACTTACTACTCTTTTTTTGGCAAGTGATAAGTACTTTTACAGTCTGACACATTTTCAATCCACTTTTCAGATTCTGAAAACAGCACATGTCCAAACAGGTTTTTGAGACCCGGAACATGTGTAACCTGGGTGAATGACTACACTCCAGCAAGGGCAACCAGCCTTAGTGATGCTGAATGTATTTGCATTACTCACTGCAACCTCAAACCCCACTCGGTTGTGAATACTATGCATGA
This sequence comes from Triturus cristatus, assembly GCF_964204655.1. NCBI lineage: Eukaryota > Metazoa > Chordata > Amphibia > Caudata > Salamandridae > Triturus > Triturus cristatus. Next base: position 1,150,408,527 of record NC_140581.1, on the reverse strand, counting down.
TTCTACAGGGTAAGCAGCTGGGTGTGTGCTAAGAGTCTGCTTCTGCAGAAAAATAGCTGCCCCTTTCCTACTAATGCAAATGTAAAATTACCAGAGTAATACACAATAAATCTCTGTCAACAATTCCTCTTTGCACACAGAGTCATGGTTTGATATTAGGCAGAAAACGAAATTTCTTTGCCAATTTGAAAGCACACTTACTACTCTTTTTTTGGCAAGTGATAAGTACTTTTACAGTCTGACACATTTTCAATCCACTTTTCAGATTCTGAAAACAGCACATGTCCAAACAGCTTTTTGAGACCAGGAACATGTGTAACCTGGGTGACTGACTACACTCCAGCAAAGGCAACCAGCCTTAGTGATGTTAAATGTATTTGCATTACTCACTGCAACCTCAAACCCCACTCGGTTGTGAATACTATGCATGATTCTACAGGATAAGCAGCTGGGTGTGTGCTGAGAGTCTGCTTCTGCAGAAAAATAGCTGCCCCTTTCCTACTAATGCAAATCTAAAATTACCAGAGTAATACGCAATAAATCTCTGTCAACAATTCCTCTTTGCACACAGAGTCATGGTTTGATATTAGGCAGAAAACGAAATTTCTTTGCCAATTTGAAAGCACACTTACTACTCTTTTTTTGGCAAGTGATAAGTACTTTTACAGTCTGACATATTTTCAATCCACTTTTCAGATTCTGAAAACAGCACATGTCCAAACAGCTTTTTGAGACCAGGAACATGTGTAACCTGGGTGACTGACTACACTCCAGCAAGGGCAACCAGCCTTAGTGATGTTGAATGTATTTGCATTACTCACTGCAACCTCAAACCCCACTCGGTTGTGAATACTATGCATGATTCTACAGGGTAAGCAGCTGGGTGTGTGCTAAGAGTCTGCTTCTGCAGAAAAATAGCTGCCCCTTTCCTACTAATGCAAATGTAAAATTACCAGAGTAATACGCAATAAATCTCTGTCAACAATTCCTCTTTGCACACAGAGTCATGGTTTGATATTAGGCAGAAAACGGAATTTCTTTGCCAATTTGAAAGCACACTTACTACTCTTTTTTTGGCAAGAAGTACTTTTACAGTCTGACACATTTTCAATCCACTTTTCAGATTCTGAAAACAGCACATGTCCAAACAGCTTTTTGAGACCAGGAACATGTGTAACCTGGGTGAATGACTACACTCCAGCAAAGGCAACCAGCCTTAGTGATGTTGAATGTATTTGCATTACTCACTGCAACCTCAAACCCCACTCGGTTGTGATTACTATGCATGATTCTACAGGATAAGCAGCTGGGTGTGTGCTAAGAGTCTGCTTCTGCAGAAAAATAGCTGCCCCTTTCCTACTAATGCAAATGTAAAATTACCAGAGTAATACGCAATAAATCTCTGTCAACAATTCCTCTTTGCACACAGAGTCATGGTTAGATATTAGGCAGAAAACGAAATTTCTTTGCCAATTTGAAAGCACACTTACTACTCTTTTTTTGGCAAGTGATAAGTACTTTTACAGTCTGACACATTTTCAATCCACTTTTCAGATTCTGAAAACAGCACATGTCCAAACAGGTTTTTGAGACCAGGAACATGTGTAACCTGGGTGAATGACTACACTCCAGCAAGGGCAACCAGCCTTAGTGATGCTGAATGTATTTGCATTACTCACTGCAACCTCAAACCCCACTCGGTTGTGAATACTATGCATGATTCTACAGGGTAAGCAGCTGGGTGTGTGCTAAGAGTCTGCTTCTGCAGAAAAATAGCTGCCCCTTTCCTACTAATGCAAATGTAAAATTACCAGAGTAATACACAATAAATCTCTGTCAACAATTCCTCTTTGCACACAGAGTCATGGTTTGATATTAGGCAGAAAACGAAATTTCTTTGCCAATTTGAAAGCACACTTACTACTCTTTTTTTGGCAAGTGATAAGTACTTTTACAGTCTGACACATTTTCAATCCACTTTTCAGATTCTGAAAACAGCACATGTCCAAACAGCTTTTTGAGACCAGGAACATGTGTAACCTGGGTGACTGACTACACTCCAGCAAAGGCAACCAGCCTTAGTGATGTTAAATGTATTTGCATTACTCACTGCAACCTCAAACCCCACTCGGTTGTGAATACTATGCATGATTCTACAGGATAAGCAGCTGGGTGTGTGCTGAGAGTCTGCTTCTGCAGACAAATAGCTGCCCCTTTCCTACTAATGCAAATCTAAAATTACCAGAGTAATACGCAATAAATCTCTGTCAACAATTCCTCTTTGCACACAGAGTCATGGTTTGATATTAGGCAGAAAACGAAATTTCTTTGCCAATTTGAAAGCACACTTACTACTCTTTTTTTGGCAAGTGATAAGTACTTTTACAGTCTGACATATTTTCAATCCACTTTTCAGATTCTGAAAACAGCACATGTCCAAACAGCTTTTTGAGACCAGGAACATGTGTAACCTGGGTGACTGACTACACTCCAGCAAGGGCAACCAGCCTTAGTGATGTTGAATGTATTTGCATTACTCACTGCAACCTCAAACCCCACTCGGTTGTGAATACTATGCATGATTCTACAGGGTAAGCAGCTGGGTGTGTGCTAAGAGTCTGCTTCTGCAGAAAAATAGCTGCCCCTTTCCTACTAATGCAAATGTAAAATTACCAGAGTAATACGCAATAAATCTCTGTCAACAATTCCTCTTTGCACACAGAGTCATGGTTAGATATTAGGCAGAAAACGAAATTTCTTTGCCAATTTGAAAGCACACTTACTACTCTTTTTTTGGCAAGTGATAAGTACTTTTACAGTCTGACACATTTTCAATCCACTTTTCAGATTCTGAAAACAGCACATGTCCAAACAGGTTTTTGAGACCAGGAACATGTGTAACCTGGGTGAATGACTACACTCCAGCAAAGGCAACCAGCCTTAGTGATGTTGAATGTATTTGCATTACTCACTGCAACCTCAAACCCCACTCGGTTGTGATTACTATGCATGATTCTACAGGATAAGCAGCTGGGTGTGTGCTAAGAGTCTGCTTCTGCAGAAAAATAGCTGCCCCTTTCCTACTAATGCAAATGTAAAATTACCAGAGTAATACGCAATAAATCTCTGTCAACAATTCCTCTTTGCACACAGAGTCATGGTTAGATATTAGGCAGAAAACGAAATTTCTTTGCCAATTTGAAAGCACACTTACTACTCTTTTTTTGGCAAGTGATAAGTACTTTTACAGTCTGACACATTTTCAATCCACTTTTCAGATTCTGAAAACAGCACATGTCCAAACAGGTTTTTGAGACCAGGAACATGTGTAACCTGGGTGAATGACTACACTCCAGCAAGGGCAACCAGCCTTAGTGATGCTGAATGTATTTGCATTACTCACTGCAACCTCAAACCCCACTCGGTTGTGAATACTATGCATGATTCTACAGGGTAAGCAGCTGGGTGTGTGCTAAGAGTCTGCTTCTGCAGAAAAATAGCTGCCCCTTTCCTACTAATGCAAATGTAAAATTACCAGAGTAATACGCAATAAATCTCTGTCAACAATTCCTCTTTGCACACAGAGTCATGGTTTGATATTAGGCAGAAAACGAAATTTCTTTGCCAATTTGAAAGCACACTTACTACTCTTTTTTTGGCAAGTGATAAGTACTTTTACACTCTGACACATTTTCAATCCACTTTTCAGATTCTGAAAACAGCACATGTCCAAACAGCTTTTTGAGACCAGGAACATGTGTAACCTGGGTGACTGACTACACTCCAGCAAAGGCAACCAGCCTTAGTGATGTTAAATGTATTTGCATTACTCACTGCAACCTCAAACCCCACTCGGTTGTGAATACTATGCATGATTCTACAGGATAAGCAGCTGGGTGTGTGCTGAGAGTCTGCTTCTGCAGAAAAATAGCTGCCCCTTTCCTACTAATGCAAATCTAAAATTACCAGAGTAATACGCAATAAATCTCTGTCAACAATTCCTCTTTGCACACAGAGTCATGGTTTGATATTAGGCAGAAAACGAAATTTCTTTGCCAATTTGAAAGCACACTTACTACTCTTTTTTTGGCAAGTGATAAGTACTTTTACAGTCTGACACATTTTCAATCCACTTTTCAGATTCTGAAAACAGCACATGTCCAAACAGGTTTTTGAGACCAGGAACATGTGTAACCTGGGTGAATGACTACACTCCAGCAAGGGCAACCAGCCTTAGTGATGCTGAATGTATTTGCATTACTCACTGCAACCTCAAACCCCACTCGGTTGTGAATACTATGCATGATTCTACAGGGTAAGCAGCTGGGTGTGTGCTAAGAGTCTGCTTCTGCAGAAAAATAGCTGCCCCTTTCCTACTAATGCAAATGTAAAATTACCAGAGTAATACGCAATAAATCTCTGTCAACAATTCCTCTTTGCACACAGAGTCATAGTTTGATATTAGGCAGAAAACGAAATTTCTTTGCCAATTTGAAAGCACACTTACTACTCTTTTTTTGGCAAGTGATAAGTACTTTTACAGTCTGACACATTTTCAATCCACTTTTCAGATTCTGAAAACAGCACATGTCCAAACAGCTTTTTGAGAACAGGAACATGTGTAACCTGGGTGACTGACTACACTCCAGCAAAGGCAACCAGCCTTAGTGATGTTAAATGTATTTGCATTACTCACTGCAACCTCAAACCCCACTCGGTTGTGAATACTATGCATGATTCTACAGGATAAGCAGCTGGGTGTGTGCTGAGAGTCTGCTTCTGCAGAAAAAAAGCTGCCCCTTTCCTACTAATGCAAATCTAAAATTACCAGAGTAATACGCAATAAATCTCTGTCAACAATTCCTCTTTGCACACAGAGTCATGGTTTGATATTAGGCAGAAAACGAAATTTCTTTGCCAATTTGAAAGCACACTTACTACTCTTTTTTTGGCAAGTGATAAGTACTTTTACAGTCTGACACATTTTCAATCCACTTTTCAGATTCTGAAAACAGCACATGTCCAAACAGCTTTTTGAGACCAGGAACATGTGTAACCTGGGTGACTGACTACACTCCAGCAAGGGCAACCAGCCTTAGTGATGTTGAATGTATTTGCATTACTCACTGCAACCTCAAACCCCACTCGGTTGTGAATACTATGCATGATTCTACAGGATAAGCAGCTGGGTGTGTGCTAAGAGTCTGCTTCTGCAGAAAAATAGCTGCCCCTTTCCTACTAATGCAAATCTAAAATTACCAGAGTAATACGCAATAAATCTCTGTCAACAATTCCTCTTTGCACACAGAGTCATGGTTTGATATTAGGCAGAAAACGAAATTTCTTTGCCAATTTGAAAGCACACTTACTACTCTTTTTTTGGCAAGTGATAAGTACTTTTACAGTCTGACACATTTTCAATCCACTTTTCAGATTCTGAAAACAGCACATGTCCAAACAGGTTTTTGAGACCAGGAACATGTGTAACCTGGGTGAATGACTACACTCCAGCAAGGGCAACCAGCCTTAGTGATGCTGAATGTATTTGCATTACTCACTGCAACCTCAAACCCCACTCGGTTGTGAATACTATGCATCATTCTACAGGGTAAGCAGCTTGGTGTGTGCTAAGAGTCTGCTTCTGCAGAAAAATAGCTGCCCCTTTCCTACTAATGCAAATCTAAAATTACCAGAGTAATACGCAATAAATCTCTGTCAACAATTCCTCTTTGCACACAGAGTCATGGTTAGAAATTAGGCAGAAAATGAAATTTCTTTGCCAATTTGAAAGCACACTTACTACTCTTTTTTTGGCAAGTGATAAGTACTTTTACAGTCTGACACATTTTCAATCCACTTTTCAGATTCTGAAAACAGCACATGTCCAAACAGCTTTTTGAGACTAGGAACATGTGTAACCTGGGTGAATGACTACACTCCAGCAAAGGCAACCAGCCTTAGTGATGTTGAATGTATTTGCATTACTCACTGCAACCTCAAACCCCACTCGGTTGTGAATACTATGCATGATTCTACAGGGTAAGCAGCTGGGTGTGTGCTAAGAGTCTGCTTCTGCAGAAAAATAGCTGCCCCTTTCCTACTAATGCAAATGTAAAATTACCAGAGTAATACGCAATAAATCTCTGTCAACAATTCCTCTTTGCACACAGAGTCATGGTTAGATATTAGGCAGAAAACGAAATTTCTTTGCCAATTTGAAAGCACACTTACTACTCTTTTTTTGGCAAGTGATAAGTACTTTTACAGTCTGACACATTTTCAATCCACTTTTCAGATTCTGAAAACAGCACATGTCCAAACAGGTTTTTGAGACCAGGAACAAGTGTAACCTGGGTGAATGACTACACTCCAGCAAGGGCAACCAGCCTTAGTGATGCTGAATGTATTTGCATTACTCACTGCAACCTCAAACCCCGCTCTGTTGTGAATACTATGCATGATTCTACAGGGTAAGCAGCTGGGTGTGTGCTAAGAGTCTGCTTCTGCAGAAAAATAGCTGCCCCTTTCCTACTAATGCAAATGTAAAATTACCAGAGTAATACGCAATAAATCTCTGTCAACAATTCCTCTTTGCACACAGAGTCATGGTTTGATATTAGGCAGAAAACGAAATTTCTTTGCCAATTTGAAAGCACACTTACTACTCTTTTTTTGGCAAGTGATAAGTACTTTTACAGTCTGACACATTTTCAATCCACTTTTCAGATTCTGAAAACAGCATATGTCCAAACAGCTTTTTGAGACCAGGAACATGTGTAACCTGGGTGAATGACTACACTCCAGCAAAGGCAACCAGCCTTAGTGATGTTGAATGTATTTGCATTACTCACTGCAACCTCAAACCCCACTCGGTTGTGATTACTATGCATGATTCTACAGGATAAGCAGCTGGGTGTGTGCTAAGAGTCTGCTTCTGCAGAAAAATAGCTGCCCCTTTCCTACTAATGCAAATGTAAAATTACCAGAGTAATACGCAATAAATCTCTGTCAACAATTCCTCTTTGCACACAGAGTCATGGTTAGATATTAGGCAGAAAACGAAATTTCTTTGCCAATTTGAAAGCACACTTACTACTCTTTTTTTGGCAAGTGATAAGTACTTTTACAGTCTGACACATTTTCAATCCACTTTTCAGATTCTGAAAACAGCACATGTCCAAACAGGTTTTTGAGACCAGGAACATGTGTAACCTGGGTGAATGACTACACTCCAGCAAGGGCAACCAGCCTTAGTGATGCTGAATGTATTTGCATTACTCACTGCAACCTCAAACCCCACTCGGTTGTGAATACTATGCATGATTCTACAGGGTAAGCAGCTGGGTGTGTGCTAAGAGTCTGCTTCTGCAGAAAAATAGCTGCCCCTTTCCTACTAATGCAAATGTAAAATTACCAGAGTAATACGCAATAAATCTCTGTCAACAATTCCTCTTTGCAAACAGAGTCATGGTTAGATATTAGGCAGAAAACGAAATTTCTTTGCCAATTTGAGAGCACACTTACTACTCTTTTTTTGGCAAGTGATAAGTACTTTTACAGTCTGACACATTTTCAATCCACTTTTCAGATTCTGAAAACAGCACATGTCCAAACAGCTTTTTGAGACCAGAAACATGTGTAACCTGGGTGAATGACTACACTCCAGCAAAGGCAACCAGCCTTAGTGATGTTGAATGTATTTGCATTACTCACTGCAACCTCAAACCCCACTCGGTTGTGATTACTATGCATGATTCTACAGGGTAAGCAGTTGGGTGTGTGCTAAGAGTCTGCTTCTGCAGAAAAATAGCTGCCCCTTTCCTACTAATGCAAATGTAAAATTACCAGAGTAATACGCAATAAATCTCTGTCAACAATTCCTCTTTGCACACAGAGTCATGGTTTGATATTAGGCAGAAAACGAAATTTCTTTGCCAATTTGAAAGCACACTTACTACTCTTTTTTTGGCAAGTGATAAGTACTTTTACAGTCTGACACATTTTCAATCCACTTTTCAGATTCTGAAAACAGCACATGTCCAAACAGCTTTTTGAGACCAGGAACATGTGTAACCTGGGTGACTGACTACACTCCAGCAAAGGCTACCAGCCTTAGTGATGTTAAATGTATTTGCATTACTCACTGCAACCTCAAACCCCACTCGGTTGTGAATACTATGCATGATTCTACAGGATAAGCAGCTGGGTGTGTGCTGAGAGTCTGCTTCTGCAGAAAAATAGCTGCCCCTTTCCTACTAATGCAAATCTAAAATTACCAGAGTAATACGCAATAAATCTCTGTCAACAATTCCTCTTTGCACACAGAGTCATGGTTAGATATTAGGCAGAAAACGAAATTTCTTTGCCAATTTGAAAGCACACTTACTACTCTTTTTTTGGCAAGTGATAAGTACTTTTACAGTCTGACACATTTTCAATCCACTTTTCAGATTCTGAAAACAGCACATGTCCAAACAGGTTTTTGAGACCAGGAACATGTGTAACCTGGGTGAATGACTACACTCCAGCAAGGGCAACCAGCCTTAGTGATGTTGAATGTATTTGCATTACTCACTGCAACCTCAAACCCCACTCGGTTGTGAATACTATGCATGATTCTACAGGATAAGCAGCTGGGTGTGTGCTAAGAGTCTGCTTCTGCAGAAAAATAGCTGCCCCTTTCCTACTAATGCAAATCTAAAATTACCAGAGTAATACGCAATAAATCTCTGTCAACAATTCCTCTTTGCACACAGAGTCATGGTTTGATATTAGGCAGAAAACGAAATTTCTTTGCCAATTTGAAAGCACACTTACTACTCTTTTTTTGGCAAGTGATAAGTACTTTTACAGTCTGACACATTTTCAATCCACTTTTCAGATTCTGAAAACAGCACATGTCCAAACAGGTTTTTGAGACCAGGAACATGTGTAACCTGGGTGAATGACTACACTCCAGCAAGGGCAACCAGCCTTAGTGATGCTGAATGTATTTGCATTACTCACTGCAACCTCAAACCCCACTCGGTTGTGAATACTATGCATGATTCTACAGGGTAAGCAGCTGGGTGTGTGCTAAGAGTCTGCTTCTGCAGAAAAATAGCTGCCCCTTTCCTACTAATGCAAATGTAAAATTACCAGAGTAATACGCAATAAATCTCTGTCAACAATTCCTCTTTGCACACAGAGTCATGGTTTGATATTAGGCAGAAAACGGAATTTCTTTGCCAATTTGAAAGCACACTTACTACTCTTTTTTTGGCAAGAAGTACTTTTACAGTCTGACACATTTTCAATCCACTTTTCAGATTCTGAAAACAGCACATGTCCAAACAGCTTTTTGAGACCAGGAACATGTGTAACCTGGGTGAATGACTACACTCCAGCAAAGGCAACCAGCCTTAGTGATGTTGAATGTATTTGCATTACTCACTGCAACCTCAAACCCCACTCGGTTGTGATTACTATGCATGATTCTACAGGATAAGCAGCTGGGTGTGTGCTAAGAGTCTGCTTCTGCAGAAAAATAGCTGCCCCTTTCCTACTAATGCAAATGTAAAATTACCAGAGTAATACGCAATAAATCTCTGTCAACAATTCCTCTTTGCACACAGAGTCATGGTTAGATATTAGGCAGAAAACGAAATTTCTTTGCCAATTTGAAAGCACACTTACTACTCTTTTTTTGGCAAGTGATAAGTACTTTTACAGTCTGACACATTTTCAATCCACTTTTCAGATTCTGAAAACAGCACATGTCCAAACAGGTTTTTGAGACCAGGAACATGTGTAACCTGGGTGAATGACTACACTCCAGCAAGGGCAACCAGCCTTAGTGATGCTGAATGTATTTGCATTACTCACTGCAACCTCAAACCCCACTCGGTTGTGAATACTATGCATGATTCTACAGGGTAAGCAGCTGGGTGTGTGCTAAGAGTCTGCTTCTGCAGAAAAATAGCTGCCCCTTTCCTACTAATGCAAATGTAAAATTACCAGAGTAATACACAATAAATCTCTGTCAACAATTCCTCTTTGCACACAGAGTCATGGTTTGATATTAGGCAGAAAACGAAATTTCTTTGCCAATTTGAAAGCACACTTACTACTCTTTTTTTGGCAAGTGATAAGTACTTTTACAGTCTGACACATTTTCAATCCACTTTTCAGATTCTGAAAACAGCACATGTCCAAACAGCTTTTTGAGACCAGGAACATGTGTAACCTGGGTGACTGACTACACTCCAGCAAAGGCAACCAGCCTTAGTGATGTTAAATGTATTTGCATTACTCACTGCAACCTCAAACCCCACTCGGTTGTGAATACTATGCATGATTCTACAGGATAAGCAGCTGGGTGTGTGCTGAGAGTCTGCTTCTGCAGAAAAATAGCTGCCCCTTTCCTACTAATGCAAATCTAAAATTACCAGAGTAATACGCAATAAATCTCTGTCAACAATTCCTCTTTGCACACAGAGTCATGGTTTGATATTAGGCAGAAAACGAAATTTCTTTGCCAATTTGAAAGCACACTTACTACTCTTTTTTTGGCAAGTGATAAGTACTTTTACAGTCTGACATATTTTCAATCCACTTTTCAGATTCTGAAAACAGCACATGTCCAAACAGCTTTTTGAGACCAGGAACATGTGTAACCTGGGTGACTGACTACACTCCAGCAAGGGCAACCAGCCTTAGTGATGTTGAATGTATTTGCATTACTCACTGCAACCTCAAACCCCACTCGGTTGTGAATACTATGCATGATTCTACAGGGTAAGCAGCTGGGTGTGTGCTAAGAGTCTGCTTCTGCAGAAAAATAGCTGCCCCTTTCCTACTAATGCAAATGTAAAATTACCAGAGTAATACGCAATAAATCTCTGTCAACAATTCCTCTTTGCACACAGAGTCATGGTTAGATATTAGGCAGAAAACGAAATTTCTTTGCCAATTTGAAAGCACACTTACTACTCTTTTTTTGGCAAGTGATAAGTACTTTTACAGTCTGACACATTTTCAATCCACTTTTCAGATTCTGAAAACAGCACATGTCCAAACAGGTTTTTGAGACCAGGAACATGTGTAACCTGGGTGAATGACTACACTCCAGCAAAGGCAACCAGCCTTAGTGATGTTGAATGTATTTGCATTACTCACTGCAACCTCAAACCCCACTCGGTTGTGATTACTATGCATGATTCTACAGGATAAGCAGCTGGGTGTGTGCTAAGAGTCTGCTTCTGCAGAAAAATAGCTGCCCCTTTCCTACTAATGCAAATGTAAAATTACCAGAGTAATACGCAATAAATCTCTGTCAACAATTCCTCTTTGCACACAGAGTCATGGTTAGATATTAGGCAGAAAACGAAATTTCTTTGCCAATTTGAAAGCACACTTACTACTCTTTTTTTGGCAAGTGATAAGTACTTTTACAGTCTGACACATTTTCAATCCACTTTTCAGATTCTGAAAACAGCACATGTCCAAACAGGTTTTTGAGACCAGGAACATGTGTAACCTGGGTGAATGACTACACTCCAGCAAGGGCAACCAGCCTTAGTGATGCTGAATGTATTTGCATTACTCACTGCAACCTCAAACCCCACTCGGTTGTGAATACTATGCATGATTCTACAGGTTAAGCAGCTGGGTGTGTGCTAAGAGTCTGCTTCTGCAGAAAAATAGCTGCCCCTTTCCTACTAATGCAAATGTAAAATTACCAGAGTAATACGCAATAAATCTCTGTCAACAATTCCTCTTTGCACACAGAGTCATGGTTTGATATTAGGCAGAAAACGAAATTTCTTTGCCAATTTGAAAGCACACTTACTACTCTTTTTTTGGCAAGTGATAAGTACTTTTACACTCCGACACATTTTCAATCCACTTTTCAGATTCTGAAAACAGCACATGTCCAAACAGCTTTTTGAGACCAGGAACATGTGTAACCTGGGTGACTGACTACACTCCAGCAAAGGCAACCAGCCTTAGTGATGTTAAATGTATTTGCATTACTCACTGCAACCTCAAACCCCACTCGGTTGTGAATACTATGCATGATTCTACAGGATAAGCAGCTGGGTGTGTGCTGAGAGTCTGCTTCTGCAGAAAAATAGCTGCCCCTTTCCTACTAATGCAAATCTAAAATTACCAGAGTAATACGCAATAAATCTCTGTCAACAATTCCTCTTTGCACACAGAGTCATGGTTTGATATTAGGCAGAAAACGAAATTTCTTTGCCAATTTGAAAGCACACTTACTACTCTTTTTTTGGCAAGTGATAAGTACTTTTACAGTCTGACACATTTTCAATCCACTTTTCAGATTCTGAAAACAGCACATGTCCAAACAGGTTTTTGAGACCAGGAACATGTGTAACCTGGGTGAATGACTACACTCCAGCAAGGGCAACCAGCCTTAGTGATGCTGAATGTATTTGCATTACTCACTGCAACCTCAAACCCCACTCGGTTGTGAATACTATGCATGATTCTACAGGGTAAGCAGCTGGGTGTGTGCTAAGAGTCTGCTTCTGCAGAAAAATAGCTGCCCCTTTCCTACTAATGCAAATGTAAAATTACCAGAGTAATACGCAATAAATCTCTGTCAACAATTCCTCTTTGCACACAGAGTCATGGTTTGATATTAGGCAGAAAACGAAATTTCTTTGCCAATTTGAAAGCACACTTACTACTCTTTTTTTGGCAAGTGATAAGTACTTTTACAGTCTGACACATTTTCAATCCACTTTTCAGATTCTGAAAACAGCACATGTCCAAACAGCTTTTTGAGAACAGGAACATGTGTAACCTGGGTGACTGACTACACTCCAGCAAAGGCAACCAGCCTTAGTGATGTTAAATGTATTTGCATTACTCACTGCAACCTCAAACCCCACTCGGTTGTGAATACTATGCATGATTCTACAGGATAAGCAGCTGGGTGTGTGCTGAGAGTCTGCTTCTGCAGAAAAAAAGCTGCCCCTTTCCTACTAATGCAAATCTAAAATTACCAGAGTAATACGCAATAAATCTCTGTCAACAATTCCTCTTTGCACACAGAGTCATGGTTTGATATTAGGCAGAAAACGAAATTTCTTTGCCAATTTGAAAGCACACTTACTACTCTTTTTTTGGCAAGTGATAAGTACTTTTACAGTCTGACACATTTTCAATCCACTTTTCAGATTCTGAAAACAGCACATGTCCAAACAGCTTTTTGAGACCAGGAACATGTGTAACCTGGGTGACTGACTACACTCCAGCAAGGGCAACCAGCCTTAGTGATGTTGAATGTATTTGCATTACTCACTGCAACCTCAAACCCCACTCGGTTGTGAATACTATGCATGATTCTACAGGATAAGCAGCTGGGTGTGTGCTAAGAGTCTGCTTCTGCAGAAAAATAGCTGCCCCTTTCCTACTAATGCAAATCTAAAATTACCAGAGTAATACGCAATAAATCTCTGTCAACAATTCCTCTTTGCACACAGAGTCATGGTTTGATATTAGGCAGAAAACGAAATTTCTTTGCCAATTTGAAAGCACTCTTACTACTCTTTTTTTGGCAAGTGATAAGTACTTTTACAGTCTGACACATTTTCAATCCACTTTTCAGATTCTGAAAACAGCACATGTCCAAACAGGTTTTTGAGACCAGGAACATGTGTAACCTGGGTGAATGACTACACTCCAGCAAGGGCAACCAGCCTTAGTGATGCTGAATGTATTTGCATTACTCACTGCAACCTCAAACCCCACTCGGTTGTGAATACTATGCATCATTCTACAGGGTAAGCAGCTTGGTGTGTGCTAAGAGTCTGCTTCTGCAGAAAAATAGCTGCCCCTTTCCTACTAATGCAAATCTAAAATTACCAGAGTAATACGCAATAAATCTCTGTCAACAATTCCTCTTTGCACACAGAGTCATGGTTAGAAATTAGGCAGAAAATGAAATTTCTTTGCCAATTTGAAAGCACACTTACTACTCTTTTTTTGGCAAGTGATAAGTACTTTTACAGTCTGACACATTTTCAATCCACTTTTCAGATTCTGAAAACAGCACATGTCCAAACAGCTTTTTGAGACTAGGAACATGTGTAAACCTGGGTGAATGACTACACTCCAGCAAAGGCAACCAGCCTTAGTGATGTTGAATGTATTTGCATTACTCACTGCAACCTCAAACCCCACTCGGTTGTGAATACTATGCATGATTCTACAGGGTAAGCAGCTGGGTGTGTGCTAAGAGTCTGCTTCTGCAGAAAAATAGCTGCCCCTTTCCTACTAATGCAAATGTAAAATTACCAGAGTAATACGCAATAAATCTCTGTCAACAATTCCTCTTTGCACACAGAGTCATGGTTAGATATTAGGCAGAAAACGAAATTTCTTTGCCAATTTGAAAGCACACTTACTACTCTTTTTTTGGCAAGTGATAAGTACTTTTACAGTCTGACACATTTTCAATCCACTTTTCAGATTCTGAAAACAGCACATGTCCAAACAGGTTTTTGAGACCAGGAACAAGTGTAACCTGGGTGAATGACTACACTCCAGCAAGGGCAACCAGCCTTAGTGATGCTGAATGTATTTGCATTACTCACTGCAACCTCAAACCCCGCTCTGTTGTGAATACTATGCATGATTCTACAGGGTAAGCAGCTGGGTGTGTGCTAAGAGTCTGCTTCTGCAGAAAAATAGCTGCCCCTTTCCTACTAATGCAAATGTAAAATTACCAGAGTAATACGCAATAAATCTCTGTCAACAATTCCTCTTTGCACACAGAGTCATGGTTTGATATTAGGCAGAAAACGAAATTTCTTTGCCAATTTGAAAGCACACTTACTACTCTTTTTTTGGCAAGTGATAAGTACTTTTACAGTCTGACACATTTTCAATCCACTTTTCAGATTCTGAAAACAGCATATGTCCAAACAGCTTTTTGAGACCAGGAACATGTGTAACCTGGGTGAATGACTACACTCCAGCAAAGGCAACCAGCCTTAGTGATGTTGAATGTATTTGCATTACTCACTGCAACCTCAAACCCCACTCGGTTGTGATTACTATGCATGATTCTACAGGATAAGCAGCTGGGTGTGTGCTAAGAGTCTGCTTCTGCAGAAAAATAGCTGCCCCTTTCCTACTAATGCAAATGTAAAATTACCAGAGTAATACGCAATAAATCTCTGTCAACAATTCCTCTTTGCACACAGAGTCATGGTTAGATATTAGGCAGAAAACGAAATTTCTTTGCCAATTTGAAAGCACACTTACTACTCTTTTTTTGGCAAGTGATAAGTACTTTTACAGTCTGACACATTTTCAATCCACTTTTCAGATTCTGAAAACAGCACATGTCCAAACAGGTTTTTGAGACCAGGAACATGTGTAACCTGGGTGAATGACTACACTCCAGCAAGGGCAACCAGCCTTAGTGATGCTGAATGTATTTGCATTACTCACTGCAACCTCAAACCCCACTCGGTTGTGAATACTATGCATGATTCTACAGGGTAAGCAGCTGGGTGTGTGCTAAGAGTCTGCTTCTGCAGAAAAATAGCTGCCCCTTTCCTACTAATGCAAATGTAAAATTACCAGAGTAATACGCAATAAATCTCTGTCAACAATTCCTCTTTGCAAACAGAGTCATGGTTAGATATTAGGCAGAAAACGAAATTTCTTTGCCAATTTGAGAGCACACTTACTACTCTTTTTTTGGCAAGTGATAAGTACTTTTACAGTCTGACACATTTTCAATCCACTTTTCAGATTCTGAAAACAGCACATGTCCAAACAGCTTTTTGAGACCAGAAACATGTGTAACCTGGGTGAATGACTACACTCCAGCAAAGGCAACCAGCCTTAGTGATGTTGAATGTATTTGCATTACTCACTGCAACCTCAAACCCCACTCGGTTGTGATTACTATGCATGATTCTACAGGGTAAGCAGTTGGGTGTGTGCTAAGAGTCTGCTTCTGCAGAAAAATAGCTGCCCCTTTCCTACTAATGCAAATGTAAAATTACCAGAGTAATACGCAATAAATCTCTGTCAACAATTCCTCTTTGCACACAGAGTCATGGTTTGATATTAGGCAGAAAACGAAATTTCTTTGCCAATTTGAAAGCACACTTACTACTCTTTTTTTGGCAAGTGATAAGTACTTTTACAGTCTGACACATTTTCAATCCACTTTTCAGATTCTGAAAACAGCACATGTCCAAACAGCTTTTTGAGACCAGGAACATGTGTAACCTGGGTGACTGACTACACTCCAGCAAAGGCAACCAGCCTTAGTGATGTTAAATGTATTTGCATTACTCACTGCAACCTCAAACCCCACTCGGTTGTGAATACTATGCATGATTCTAAAGGATAAGCAGCTGGGTGTGTGCTGAGAGTCTGCTTCTGCAGAAAAATAGCTGCCCCTTTCCTACTAATGCAAATCTAAAATTACCAGAGTAATACGCAATAAATCTCTGTCAACAATTCCTCTTTGCACACAGAGTCATGGTTTGATATTAGGCAGAAAACGAAATTTCTTTGCCAATTTGAAAGCACACTTACTACTCTTTTTTTGGCAAGTGATAAGTACTTTTACAGTCTGACACATTTTCAATCCACTTTTCAGATTCTGAAAACAGCACATGTCCAAACAGCTTTTTGAGACCAGGAACATGTGTAACCTGGGTGACTGACTACACTCCAGCAAGGGCAACCAGCCTTAGTGATGTTGAATGTATTTGCATTACTCACTGCAACCTCAAACCCCACTCGGTTGTGAATACTATGCATGATTCTACAGGGTAAGCAGCTGGGTGTGTGCTAAGAGTCTGCTTCTGCAGAAAAATAGCTGCCCCTTTCCTACTAATGCAAATGTAAAATTACCAGAGTAATACGCAATAAATCTCTGTCAACAATTCCTCTTTGCACACAGAGTCATGGTTTGATATTAGGCAGAAAACGGAATTTCTTTGCCAATTTGAAAGCACACTTACTACTCTTTTTTTGGCAAGTGATAAGTACTTTTACAGTCTGACACATTTTCAATCCACTTTTCAGATTCTGAAAACAGCACATGTCCAAACAGGTTTTTGAGACCAGGAACATGTGTAACCTGGGTGAATGACTACACTCCAGCAAGGGCAACCAGCCTTAGTGATGCTGAATGTATTTGCATTACTCACTGCAACCTCAAACCCCACTCGGTTGTGAATACTATGCATCATTCTACAGGGTAAGCAGCTTGGTGTGTGCTAAGAGTCTGCTTCTGCAGAAAAATAGCTGCCCCTTTCCTACTAATGCAAATCTAAAATTACCAGAGTAATACGCAATAAATCTCTGTCAACAATTCCTCTTTGCACACAGAGTCATGGTTAGAAATTAGGCAGAAAATGAAATTTCTTTGCCAATTTGAAAGCACACTTACTACTCTTTTTTTGGCAAGTGATAAGTACTTTTACAGTCTGACACATTTTCAATCCACTTTTCAGATTCTGAAAACAGCACATGTCCAAACAGCTTTTTGAGACTAGGAACATGTGTAACCTGGGTGAATGACTACACTCCAGCAAAGGCAACCAGCCTTAGTGATGTTGAATGTATTTGCATTACTCACTGCAACCTCAAACCCCACTCGGTTGTGAATACTATGCATGATTCTACAGGGTAAGCAGCTGGGTGTGTGCTAAGAGTCTGCTTCTGCAGAAAAATAGCTGCCCCTTTCCTACTAATGCAAATCTAAAATTACCAGAGTAATACACAATAAATCTCTGTCAACAATTCCTCTTTGCAAACAGAGTCATGGTTAGATATTAGGCAGAAAACGAAATTTCTTTGCCAATTTGAAAGCACACTTACTACTCTTTTTTTGGCAAGTGATAAGTACTTTTACAGTCTGACACATTTTCAATCCACTTTTCAGATTCTGAAAACAGCACATGTCCAAACAGGTTTTTGAGACCAGGAACATGTGTAACCTGGGTGAATGACTACACTCCAGCAAGGGCAACCAGCCTTAGTGATGCTGAATGTATTTGCATTACTCACTGCAACCTCAAACCCCGCTCGGTTGTGAATACTATGCATGATTCTACAGGGTAAGCAGCTGGGTGTGTGCTAAGAGTCTGCTTCTGCAGAAAAATAGCTGCCCCTTTCCTACTAATGCAAATGTAAAATTACCAGAGTAATACGCAATAAATCTCTGTCAACAATTCCTCTTTGCACACAGAGTCATGGTTTGATATTAGGCAGAAAACGAAATTTCTTTGCCAATTTGAAAGCACACTTACTACTCTTTTTTTGGCAAGTGATAAGTACTTTTACAGTCTGACACATTTTCAATCCACTTTTCAGATTCTGAAAACAGCACATGTCCAAACAGCTTTTTGAGACCAGGAACATGTGTAACCTGGGTGAATGACTACACTCCAGCAAAGGCAACCAGCCTTAGTGATGTTGAATGTATTTGCATTACTCACTGCAACCTCAAACCCCACTCGGTTGTGATTACTATGCATGATTCTACAGGATAAGCAGCTGGGTGTGTGCTAAGAGTCTGCTTCTGCAGAAAAATAGCTGCCCCTTTCCTACTAATGCAAATGTAAAATTACCAGAGTAATACGCAATAAATCTCTGTCAACAATTCCTCTTTGCACACAGAGTCATTGTTTGATATTAGGCAGAAAACGAAATTTCTTTGCCAATTTGAAAGCACACTTACTACTCTTTTTTTGGCAAGTGATAAGTACTTTTACAGTCTGACACATTTTCAATCCACTTTTCAGATTCTGAAAACAGCACATGTCCAAACAGCTTTTTGAGTCCAGGAACATGTGTAACCTGGGTGAATGACTACATTCCAGCAAAGGCAATCAGCCTTAGTGATGCTGAATGTATTTGCATTACTCACTGCAACCTCAAACCCCATTCGGTTGTGAATACTATGCATGTTTCTACAGGATAAGCAGCTGGGTGTGTGCAAAGAGTCTGCTTCTGCAGAAAAATAGCTGCCCCTTTCCTACTAATGCAAATCTAAAATTACCAGAGTAATACGCAATAAATCTCTGACAACAATTCCTCTTTGCACACAGAGTCATGGTTTCATATTAGGCAGAAAACGAAATTTCTTTGCCAATTTGAAAGCACACTTACTACTCTTTTGTTGGCAAGTGATAAGTAGTTTTAAAGTCTGACACATTTTCAATCCACTTTTCAGATTCTGAAAACAGCACATGTCCAAACAGGTTTTTGAGACCAGGAACATGTGTAACCTGGGTGAATGACTACACTCCAGCAAAGGCAACCAGCCTTAGTGATGTTGAATGTATTTGCATTACTCACTGCAACCTCAAACCCCATTCGGTTGTGAATACTATGCATGTTTCTACAGGATAAGCAGCTGGGTGTGTGCAAAGAGTCTGCTTCTGCAGAAAAATAGCTGCCCCTTTCCTACTAATGCAAATCTAAAATTACCAGAGTAATACGCAATAAATCTCTGACAACAATTCCTCTTTGCACACAGAGTCATCTTCTGATTCTATGCAGAAAACAGTATTCCTCATTTATACCAGTACACCTTAATTTATGGTGAAAACATAGTCCATAATATTTTACATGTTCCTTACATTTAAATTTCTCCCAAAACACAAAATGACAAACACAACTTCAACAAAAGGAATTTCAATTCTATTATTCATTTCTTAATTTACCACATACATCCCCTCTCAAACTCATAACTCACCTTTAAAATTAGTTAGTTGTGAAAGAAATGTGGCACTCAAACAGCAGATTGTCAGAGCCAGGATCTCTGTTCTGTACACCTCTCTCCTCTCAGCAGAACCAGATAATGGCAATGTTTCCCTCTCTTTTTCCACACATATACATGTTAATTTCAAATCTCAGTGCTTCCCCCTTTTTTTCAAATGTAATCACACATTTCTATTGGTTGAAAACCAACCCTTTTCCAAAAGTACCCTTCCCCCAACTTGACTTCTGCCTAGTACCCTTCCCCCAACTTGACTTCTGCCTGCTACCATAGCAACAGCTCATGGAACACTGCTGTGTGGAGTCAGGTCAGAAGTTCACCACACAATGTTTCATTTCCAAAGAGCAAGAGTGCTTGACTTTTCTAACCTAACAGCAAATCCATTGTAATGTTCTTCGGTAACACATTTTTCTGTACCAATACAAAACATGCTTCTATAAATTGACACATACAGCCTAGATTTTAGTGTAGAATGGTATGAAACAGCCAATGAGTTCTTTTTATTTTAAAAAAATAAGTATGCCTCCATTTACAAACTGTCTTTCATTTCTTTTTCCCATTCTACTGAAATACACCTCCTGAGTGCATCCAGATCTCCTTTGAAGATGTTCAGTGTGGATTGTAGGGCACAGCTATGTCTTCTGGAGTGAAAAGTATGCAGAGAAAACTGGTATGGTGAGAGACCTTGCTTTGCCAAATGTAGACATTACATGGATTGGTCAGAGAGGGTTAAAGTGGCACCAATTGATGCCATTGGTGAAATCCTTCATGCAAATCCAACACCCTGACCTCATAATAGTGCACTGTGGTGGCAATGACCTAGGCACTTTGACTGGGGTAGGTCTGGAAATGCTTATGAAGGAGACCTTTGCACAACTGTTTTCACTTTTCCCTAAAACTGCCTTTGCGTATTCTAACATATGCCAAAGGCAAAAATGGAACTCGTCCAATCATTTTTGTCCACAGATTGACAAAGCAAGAAAGCACGTCAACAAATCTGTTTCTGCTTTCCTCCGAGACTATGGTATGGGTTCCATTTACCACAACAACTTGCGTTACAACATGCAAGACATTTATAGAGGAGATGGTGTACACTTCACTGATGAAGGGAACAGAGTCTCCCTCTTGAACCTTAGACTCTGCATCGGTACTTACTTGTAGGTACCACAAAAAAATCACTTCATAAACACAACGGCTCTTTTTAGAGCCCCCTAATATCTAAACACTTAAATCTGAATTTTATTTCTTTTTTTATTTTTTTTTCTTCCGTACGCGTACGGTAAGCTTACCGTACGCGTACTCCGCGTTTTTTTTTTTTTAAATTAATAAATGTTTTTTTCGTACTTTTGTGTCCTTCTTTGACCCCCTTTCAAATGTTAGGGGGTCTGTAACTCTCTTCCTTGCCCCTTTTCACGTTATCTCCCTTTTTTTTTCTGTGTGAAACACACGAAATGGCGGCCGACACTTCCTGATTTCGTCCGATTCGAATGTTAACAGTCATGTGACAACCAATCAGATTTGAGCTCGCGCACGGCACCGTACGCGTACGGTAAGCTTACCGTAAGCGCACGGAGCGCGCTTACAGATATATATATTGATTTAAATGCTATTTTCTCAGGAACTAGCAAACAGATTTACACCAGACCTACAAAAGGCACATCCTTGACCTGCGGACTACCTCTCTGCCAAATTACAAGTAATTCTGTTCAGCCGTTCGGGCTGTAGCTCGGACTAAAGGTCCTATGGAAAAATGCATGGGGAAAACGTGTTTTGGGACCCCCCTTTTTTCTCAGCCCCCGCTTGACGAATCACCCCGAGACTTTCAGGGTAGGAGCGGAGCGTAGCGCCCCATTAGTTTTGATAATTTCGCGAGGATTCGTCAACCGGCGCCAAAGTTATTCAAAATAGAATTTTGAGATTTCCTATGGAAACACGGTCCTAACTATAACTACCTACTGGCGACCGCCAGTAGGTAATATATATATATGTATATATATATACATATATATATATATATATATATATATATATATATATATATATATATATATATATATATTCCAACAAAGATGCCCATGCATTCAGAGGTGCCACTCCTCCAGCCGGTGATTTAACAAAAACCTTTATTTCAAGGAACAGGCATTACAACTCCAATTCAATGATATCTGTTTGCCTGACGCGTTTCAGAGCATCTGTGCTCTTTCTTCAGAGGCAGTTTGTGCACACGACCGTTATTCAGCTCCCATAGTTCCCTGCATGTTCTTTCAGTTTAAAAGGCCTCCGGTGTGCCATTGTTAGTCAAAATTATTTACGATGCATGCCGGAACTTGTGGTTCTGCTCTATTAGTTTTATACCTCCCATGGTATGTGTGTGCTTCAAAACATTTCCCAGATTAGTAACAGCCCTCCAGTGGGCCTCAGAGTTTCATTTCTGCTCCGTAATTATGAACCAGCTGCGCCATCATTGCAAACCCGAAAGTTCAGGTAAGATGAGCCCTTTCTGATATTTCCAAAGGGCGGTGCGCACTCCCACGGTTAGACTCACCGTGCAATAGATTCCAACAAAGATGCCCATGCATTCAGAGGCGCCACTCCTCCAGCCGGTGATTTAACAAAAACCTTTATTTCAAGGAACAGGCATTACAACTCCAATTCAATGATATCTGTTTGCCTGACGCGTTTCAGAGCATCTGTGCTCTTTCTTCAGAGGCAGTTTGTGCACACGACCGTTATTCAGCTCCCATAGTTCCCTGCATGTTCTTTCAGTTTAAAAGGCCTCCGGTGTGCCATTGTTAGTCAAAATTATTTACGATGCATGCCAGGACTTGTGGTTCTGCTCTATTAGTTTTATACCTCCCATGGTATGCGTGTGCTTCAAAACATTTCCCAGATTAGTAACAGCCCTCCAGTGGGCCTCAGAGTTTCATTTCTGCTCCGTAATTATGAACCAGCTGCGCCATCATTGCAAACCCGAAAGTTCAGGTAAGATGAGCCCTTTCTGATATTTCCAAAGGGCGGTGCGCACTCCCACGGTTAGACTCACCGTGCAATAGATTCCAACAAAGATGCCCATGCATTCAGAGGCGCCACTCCTCCAGCCGGTGATTTAACAAAAACCTTTATTTCAAGGAACAGGCATTACAACTCCAATTCAATGATATCTGTTTGCCTGACGCGTTTCAGAGCATCTGTGCTCTTTCTTCAGAGGCAGTTTGTGCACACGACCGTTATTCAGCTCCCATAGTTCCCTGCATGTTCTTTCAGTTTAAAAGGCCTCCGGTGTGCCATTGTTAGTCAAAATTATTTACGATGCATGCCGGAACTTGTGGTTCTGCTCTATTAGTTTTATACCTCCCATGGTATGCGTGTGCTTCAAAACATTTCCCAGATTAGTAACAGCCCTCCAGTGGGCCTCAGAGTTTCATTTCTGCTCCGTAATTATGAACCAGCTGCGCCATCATTGCAAACCCGAAAGTTCAGGTAAGATGAGCCCTTTCTGATATTTCCAAAGGGCGGTGCGCACTCCCACGGTTAGACTCACCGTGCAATAGATTCCAACAAAGATGCCCATGCATTCAGAGGCGCCACTCCTCCAGCCGGTGATTTAACAAAAACCTTTATTTCAAGGAACAGGCATTACAACTCCAATTCAATGATATCTGTTTGCCTGACGCGTTTCAGAGCATCTGTGCTCTTTCTTCAGAGGCAGTTTGTGCACACGACCGTTATTCAGCTCCCATAGTTCCCTGCATGTTCTTTCAGTTTAAAAGGCCTCCGGTGTGCCATTGTTAGTCAAAATTATTTACGATGCATGCCGGAACTTGTGGTTCTGCTCTATTAGTTTTATACCTCCCATGGTATGCGTGTGCTTCAAAACATTTTCCAGATTAGTAACAGCCCTCCAGTGGGCCTCAGAGTTTCATTTCTGCTCCGTAATTATGAACCAGCTGCTCCATCATTGCAAACCCGAAAGTTCAGGTAAGATGAGCCCTTTCTGATATTTCCAAAGGACGGTGCGCACTCCCACGGTTAGACTCACCGTGCAATAGATTCCAACAAAGATGCCCATGCATTCAGAGGCGCCACTCCTCCAGCCGGTGATTTAACAAAAACCTTTATTTCAAGGAACAGGCATTACAACTCCAATTCAATGATATCTGTTTGCCTGACGCGTTTCAGAGCATCTGTGCTCTTTCTTCAGAGGCAGTTTGTGCACACAACCGTTATTCAGCTCCCATAGTTCCCTGCATGTTCTTTCAGTTTAAAAGACCTCCGGTGTGCCATCGTTAGTCAAAATTATTTACGATGCATGCCGGAACTTGTGGTTCTGCTCTATTAGTTTTATACCTCCCATGGTATGCGTGTGCTTCAAAACATTTCTCAGATTAGTAACAGCCCTCCAGTGGGCCTCAGAGTTTCATTTCTGCTCCGTAATTATGAACCAGCTGCGCCATCATTGCAAACCCGAAAGTTCAGGTAAGATGAGCCCTTTCTGATATTTCCAAAGGGCGGTGCGCACTCCCACGGTTAGACTCACCGTGCAATAGATTCCAACAAAGATGCCCATGCATTCAGAGGCGCCACTCCTCCAGCCGGTGATTTAACAAAAACCTTTATTTCAAGGAACAGGCACTACAACTCCAATTCAATGATATCTGTTTGCCTGATGCGTTTCAGAGCATCTGTGCTCTTTCTTCAGAGGCAGTTTGTGCACACGACTGTTATTCAGCTCCCATAGTTCCCTGCAAGTTCTTTCAGTTTAAAAGGCCTCCGCTGTGCCATTGTTAGTCTAAATTATTTACGATGCATGCCGGAACTTGTGGTTCTTCTCTATTAGTTTTATACCTCCCATGGTATGCGTGTGCTTCAAAACATTTCCCAGATTAATAACAGCCCTCCAGTGGACCTCAGAGTTTCATTTCTGTTCCGTAATTATGAACCAGCTGCGCCATCATTGCAAACCCGAAAGTTCAGGTAAGATGAGCCCTTTCTGATATTTCCAAAGGGCGGTGCGCACTCCCACGGTTAGACTCACCGTGCAATAGATTCCAACAAAGATGCCCATGCATTCAGAGGCGCCACTCCTCCAGCCGGTGATTTAACAAAAACCTTTATTTCAAGGAACAGGCATTACAACTCCAATTCAATGATATCTGTTTGCCTGACGCGTTTCAGAGCATCTGTGCTCTTTCTTCAGAGGCAGTTTGTGCACACGACCGTTATTCAGCTCCCATAGTTCCCTGCATGTTCTTTCAGTTTAAAAGGCCTCCGGTGTGCCATTGTTAGTCAAAATTATTTACGATGCATGCCGGAACTTGTGGTTCTGCTCTATTAGTTTTATACCTCCCATGGTATGCGTGTGCATCAAAACATTTCCCAGATTAGTAACAGCCCTCCAGTGGGCCTCAGAGTTTCATTTCTGCTCCGTAATTATGAACCAGCTGCGCCATCATTGCAAACCCGAAAGTTCAGGTAAGATGAGCCCTTTCTGATATTTCCAAGGGTAGGGTAATAAATTGGGTCCAGGTAATGGAAATGTGTTAGTCTTAGATTGCTTGATCAGTTTTGTTAGCAGCTTGATTGTTTTAATGAATTATTTTGGCAAATTAATGGTTGGAATTATTGATTCTGGTTACTAATACATTGTGCTAGCGTTTTATGTTGTCTGGAAGAAACGGGTACAGAGTTGCCTAAGATCCCGGGCTGTTTTAGCCTCATGGGCAGAGGTAGAGTGGGGATAGTATACTCCATAGAAGTGGTTTGTCTGCTGGTGTGATATTGAGCAACAAAAGAGGTTGTTAATATCACATAGGGACTTATTCTGAAGTTAGTAATAGTGGGAAATTATTGGGAACCTTTAGAGAGCGCACCTGAAGATGTACCAATAGTTCTTTCACTTGATTGAGAGTTGAGTAACGATGGTCGATATTCTGCTGGATGCAAAAGGATTTCTATGAGTGATTGAACTATCTCTCTTAAAGTGAGGCAGACAAAGCAGCAGTGTTTCGTGTTGTTTCTAATTATTTTTAATTAGAAAAGACTTTGTAAATTAATTGCCATAATATTTTGTAAAGGAAGGGTCAGTAGTAGGAGTTATTACCGAAGGATTTCCTTGTTTGTTTCCGAGTTTAAAGTAACAAGAGAGAGTTAAAATGAAGTTATTACAAATGATGAAGACCTTATTTAGAAAGGATGAGCCTATACCCATTAGAGAGGGAGTTCCTATACCGCCTGCTGGTTCGCCTGCTTCTTTCATGACATTATAGCGTGGATATCATACATGTACATGGTTGGAAAATTGGGTGAAGTATACGGAAGTAGATGGAAATTTGGCTTTGTGGGGGTCTTAGAGAATTTGAGAAATCAGATGAATCTATTGAGACCAAATCCTGGACCTATGCAATATGAGGCGCTTGAGGAATGGGAACATGAGGCGTATAGAAGAGAGAGAGAGAGAGGACTGCGACAAAATATAGAAATATTGTGAGTAGGTATTCAGTCGCAAAATGGGATGCCCAAATGAAAAGATGGAGGAGAGATGTAATCTCAGAGGGATTATATTCGGTGATTGCTGCTGAGGATCAGGCTGGAGGGAAATGTAGAGAGAAAAAGAATAATGTAGAGAGTATAGATCCAGACCTAAATGAGATTGATGATGAGTTATTAAATAGACCTCCACCATATCATGAAGATCAGGAAAGAATTACACCAAATGCTCCATTGATTGAAATAAAAGCTCCACAAGCTTCACAAACTTCACAGACCACACAGGAGAGAGATTTAAATGTAATTAATAAGGCGAAAGATGAGTTGACAATCAAATGAGCTTAAATGCAGAGGCATTATCAGTTCCAGTGACAATTGGTCCCATAGTTCCCTTGTATAGTGAGGGTCAGAATATTTCACGAGTACATGCATTAACAGTACCAATAAATAATGCTAGAAGTGGTAATGGTGCTGGAGCAAATGAGATGGGAACCTTGACTGATATAGTGTGATATTGATGCAAAATGTGAGAGAAGTGACTTCCGCATCTCAGGAATTGGTAGCACAGTCTCCAGAAGAATTAGATGAATGGATCAGAGAAATGGTGTCTAGTAAAATGAAACCGAGCATGGATGTGAGCGGATTGAAAGCAGATTTGGAAGAAATGATTCTAGGTACAATTAGACCAGAGAGATTGAGTAAATATCAGAAAGAAGAGTTGTTATTTTTGTGTAAGAACATTACTATGAGAGCAAAGAGCTCGCATGAGAAGTTTGCTGAAGCTGCACAGGCATATGGAGTGGACATTGAGAAATCAAAGGCTTTGCAAAAGACATATAGATTGGATTTTAGTGTCAAGGATTTGGAGAGTTTGAATGCTTCTGGTAAACGACTACAGATAAAAGAGTTGATTAATACCCTAAAGAGATGAGGTGAATTGGAACGTTGGAAAGGCAGATGGGCAAAAAAGAAAAAAGAAATGCTTGCGAATAAGGGTGCGACTTTATTTCCAGTGAGATGAACAGGGACAGAAACAGTGACAACTGAAATTATATATCCGATGAGAGAAGTCCGAGGTGGTGGATATGTCCACATTCCTTGGTCAAGGCAGGATATATTGTCTTTTACTAATGAGTTTCCCAGATTCAGAGAAAAAGTTGTTGAATGGTATAAACAGGTAGAGAGGTTTGTGAAAGTTTCAAAGGTTTTGTTGAAAGACTTAGATGGTTTATTTGATACTGTGTTTCCAGCTGATTTGTGACTGAGTGTAAAATTGCTATAGATTGGCCGAAAGAGGAATATCCTACAGATATAAAAACTGGAGCCCCGTCAGATGAAGTGATAATGAAATATAATCAGGTAATTGCTTACTTGAAGAGTAAAATTTCACCAAAAGAAACAGATTGGGTCAAGATTGATAGAACGACTCAGGAGTCAAAAGAATCGGTACATGCTTTTTATGAGAGGCTTTTACAGGTATTCAAATAGTATAGTGGTTTTGAGAGCATAACTGACAAAGATATGGGACACTTTGTATATACGTTCGTGTTTGGATTGAAACCAGAGATTAGTAATATGATTCAGCAACATTTGATTTGCTGGTAGAATAAAATAGTGGACGAAATACTGTGAAATGCTAAATACTGTAGTGGTGATATTAAATCGAGACATTGAAAGATAAAATGATGTGGGCACAAGTGAAAGCAGCAGAGAAGAATGGGAATTTTGTGGATTATTCTCAAACAGGTTTCCAAGCAAAAGGGCAGAATCAGAATTTTCAAAATGGTCAGGTTTCTAACATGGGTGGTGTTGTGACAAATGGTGGGGTTTTTGTTCAAGGAAAACGTAGAGGCAAAGGAAATAAGGAAGATATGAAATGGAAATGTCCTTGTCATGCGAGCAGGGAGTTGGGACATTGGAAGAATGAGTGTAAGACTTTTTTAGGGAATAATGGAATTAATCAAAATGTGTATCCACAGATGCAGAATGAGGTGGTTGTGAATCAACAGCAGCAGCAACAGGTAGTTACACCACAGGTGCAACAGGTACAAATACCACAAGCTCTTATGCCTAATAATGTGAATGCTCAAGTGCAGAGATACAGTGTGAATGTTGGTTTCCATACAGGTGAACAAGTTGGTAAGAATCAAAATGTACAAATGGTTTCACAATACTGGTTATAGTGTGATTCAGATACATCTCAATGACGGTGCCTGAGGGGGGCGGAGGAGTGCGTGCTTGGCGCATCTCTGGAGGTAGATCAGTGTGGTCTTTTTGTGGATGGGAAAGTTGAAGGTAATGTTATTACATTCCTTGTAGACACTGGTGCTACCCGTTCTATTGTAAGAACAGCAGAAATTCCAAACCTACCCCTCTCGGGAGATACTATCCAAGTTGCAGGCGTCTCGAATTAGCTTATCAAAACTTCAGTGACAAAACCAATGAAGGTACACATTGGAGAGTTTAGGGATTTACATTGGTTTGTAGTGTGTGACACAAGTCCGGTAAACCTATAGGGTAGAGACTTGTTGTGTAAAATGAATAGCAGCATCGGTGGACCTCCAATCTGGGGAACCGGGGTTAAGTCTCAGCAATGACGCTGAACATCCTGTGATTCTGGGCAAATCACTTAATCTCCCCATGCCTAACAACAAAAAAATGAATGTCTCCTCATATAACGCAACTGGTGCTATGTAAAGCGCTCTAATACCCAATACCTTCGGGTCAAGTTTGTGCTATATAAAACTCAATGAAATAAAAAAAATATTGTACACCAGATGGCATTGCTTTTCAAACACCAGATGAGGATGTTGCATTCAAAGTGATGATGGTGAGGCAATGGACAGAAAGTGAATGATTTATATCCTTTATTTACAGCGAAGGATTTGCCTGTTGAATTGAGAGAAACAGTGATGACAGATGTGTGGGATTTTTCAAGGAAAACCATTTTTTAATTGATGAAAGGAGTTGATCCTATTCAGATCTCAGTCAAACAGGGAGCAGAATTTCCAATAACACCACAGTATAAAATGTAAAATTAGGTGTTACACATCTAATTGAGCCAATGGTTGAACAAGGCATTTTGAGAGAGATACTAGCGAGTCCTTGTAATTCACTTATTATGGGCGTTAAGAAACCGAATGGAAAGTACAGGATAGTTCAGGACCCGAGAAAAGTAAATAAGATTGTGGTATTTTCTTGTCCAATAGTGCCAAACCCAGCAGTGTTTCTTTATCAAATTCTCTGTGATGCAGAATGGTTCTCTGTCATCAATTTGTGCCTAGCGTTTTTCTCGATACCTTTGCATCTGGATAGCCAATATATTTTTGCTTTCCGGTTCGGATACTTTGTTTTGGCATGGTGCCGAGTTCCTCAAGGGTATCCAGAGAGTCCTTCAATTTTCAATCAGATTTTAAAAAAGTGTCTAGAGTCATTGGTAATGCCAGAAGACTCAGTGTTGGTGCAGTACATACAGGATCTATTGGTTGCATCAAAGACACGAGAAGCATGTGTGACAGATACAATTGCTCTACTGAATCATTTGGCAGTAGGTGGGCATAAGGTGTCACCAGCTAAATTACAATTTTGTCAAAAAGAGGTTTAGTATTTGGGACACAAAATTGAAAAAGGAGTAAGGAAAGTATCACAAGAACTAATTGCTGTGATCTTGCAAATGGGTCCTCCCAGAACACAAATGGAATTTTGAATGTTTCTGGGTATGGTTGGATACTGCAGACAGTGGATCAGTGGTTTCTCACTGACAGCCAAGCCATTATAGAGATTGACTCGCAAAGATGTAGTTGATCCAAGCCAATTTGATGAGGAAAGTACAAAGACATTTGTAGAGTTGCGAGACAGCCTTTGTCGGGCACCTGCACTAGGAATGCCAGACTACACTAAGGGCTTTGCATTATTCTGTTGCAAAAAAGAGGGATGTGCACTTTCAGTCCTAATGCAAACACATGGAATGATATGCCGTCCAGTGGCATACTTTTCTGCTATTTGGATTCAGTGGCTGCAGCATTGCCAGGTTGTTTGTAAGTGGTGGCTGTTACTTGTGTGAGTTTGGAACAGAGTGAGTTGATTGTAATGGGACATCCAGTGAGAGTGTATGTGCCACATTCTGTTGAGATCTTGTTGACAACATCTCAAACTCAAAACCTTATGAGCAGTAGATTGACAAGGTATGAAAGATTGATACTGGGAGCAGAGAATGTGACTTTGACTAGATGTACTACCTTAAACCCAGCAACTTTGTTGCCAAATACAAATTGTGAGGAAGTGGTGGATGAAGCAGGCCATGATTGCTTGGATGTGACAGAATTGTGTACCAAACCAGGGCTAGATATAAAAGATACACTATTGGCAGAGTCAGATTGTGTAATGTTTGTGGATGGCTCTTGTTTGAGAGATGAAAGAGGTGTTCTTTGTGCTTCTTATGCTGTTCGTACAGTTGCCATGGTTCTTGAAGCATCGTAAGTAAATTCAGCTCAAATTTCAGAACTGGTTGCTTTAACCAGAGCGAGTATAATTGGTAAAAATCTGAGAATAATCATATTCACTGACAGTCAATATGGTTTTGGGGTGGTACATGAATTTGGACAATTGTTGATGCAACGTGGTTTCCTGCCTTCTTCAGGATCACCGATCAGAAACAGTCAAAATGTAAAAGATTTGTTAGTTGCAGTATAGTTGTCCAAAGGAATTGCAGTGGTCAAATGTCCGGCATATAAATCTGGAAACGATTATGTGACGAGTGGGAATAGGTATGCTGATCAAGTGGCACGATTCTGTGCACAAAATTGAATTTCAATAAACAAAGGAACAAAAAAATCTGATACAAATTGTCACCTAATGCTCTCTTCTGTAGCAACATGGGAAAAAGTTAGACGATTGCAGTAGGAAGCCAGTGAAGAAGAAAAGGAAATGTGGATCAAATCAGGATGTATTCGAAGAGTAGAAGATGAAGTGTGGGTGTATACTGATGGGAGACCAATAATGTCATATAGCTTATTGTCTCAGATAGCGAGGATGTATCATGGCTTAACACCTGTAGGGAGAGATGCCATGATTAGGCTTTTTAAACAGACTCGGTATAACCCAAAATTTAGGGTCATTGCAGAGAGTTTTTGCCAGAGATGCATAGTATGCCAGCAGCAGAATCTAGGGAGAAAGACTGTTGTTAGTTGGGGACAAATTGGAAAAGCAGCAGGACCTTTTACACGATTACAGGCAGATTTCATTGAGATCCCTCCTTGTATTGGACTAAAATATGTGTTGGTTGTGGTTTGTTTGTCCTCTCGTTGAGTGGAAGCATATCCAACAAGATGAAATGATAGTCTAACAGTTGCTAAGTTGCTTTTGCGAGAGATAATACTGCGGTTTGGATTTTCAGTCTCTTTAGGAACAGATAGAGGGACACACTTCAACAATTAAATAATTTGAATGATTTGTGCAGCATTACAAATTGAGCAAAAGCTGAATTGTGCCTATCGACCAGAAGCCTCAGGTGTGGTTGAAAAAATTAATGGCACTATCAAATCAAGATTGACAAAAGTCTGTGCATCCACAGCACCGAAATGGCCAGATGCTTTACATTTGGTTTTGATGAGTTTGAGAAGCATTCCTGCTAAAAAGACTGGATTGTCTCCACATGAATTGATCATGGGGAGAGCAATGAGACAGCCAATGGTACCAGCATATCAATGAATGAATATTACTGATGATCTAGTGCTCAATTATTGCAAAGCATTGGCTAATGTGGTGCGTCCTATGTCTCATCAGGTTGGAGAAGTTGCAACCACAATACAGCAAGAACAAGCACATGACCTAAGTCCAGGAGAGTGGATTCTGGTGAAGAAGCATGTGAGAAAGTTGTGTCTGGAGCCACGTTGGCATGGGCCATACCAAGTGATACTGGTGACAACGATAGCAGTAAAGTGTGGTGGCTTGCCAAATTGGATACACGCAAATCATACAAGAAGAGCCCCAAGTCCGCTTGAAAGACTAGAAGAAGAAAAACAGGCAGAGGGTCAAGAAGGGCCTGAAATAACTGAGGCTGAGTTCAAACCTGAGCTTGAATTTGAGCAAAGTCAAATAAAGTGGGCACTAGCTACTGGGTCTCGTTGAGACTGTTGTTGATGTCAATAAAGGAGAAGTATTGAATGAAAATAAAGATCAAGAGCAAATACAGCAGAGAAAAGAATCGAACAAAAGGAGTTGTGAACTTCGTTCTGAAACTGGTGAAAGTGTGCAAGTTAAGAAAGCCAGAAAAGGAGATGTGTGGCCAAAAGGAGTGAAAATACTGAAATACACTCGGAAAGAAAAATCACCAGACACGATATTGGAAGTATCGAGCCAAACAGAACAAAGTGACCTAGAAGAAGATACAATTCAGAAAACAAAAAGAACAATGGTTCCGAACAAGAAGTATACAGCACCTGAATGGACATATGTGGTGACTAAAGCAGCTGAAAATACAAATCAGTGTGGGGAAAAGACTGTTGCAGAATTGAGTCATGCAAGCAGTTACGAGCCACCCTAAATGAACTGTGTAAAATTGGGGTGCAGAAAATTGAAAGGTTCACTCGGAGAAGTGTGGAAAATTAAAGTTGAAATTGAGTCAAAGGCTGTCAAGATATGAAAAAATAACAAGGGGGTGAAGCAAGAAGGCTCAAAAAGTGTTTGGATTAAAAAGTGTTTGGATACACTATTTTTTAGTTTTTTTTAGTTTTTAGTAGAAATGGCTGAGGCAAATATTATAGAGACTGGATATCAAAACCAAATTTTAAAACGTAGATGTATTAATGCTTGCTTTATTAGTGTTTTATTACTAATGTTCGTTTGGTTAACATTAATAATTGTTGTGCCATACTTCATATATCCTAATAGAAATAATAATACTAATAGTGTGTTGAGTGAGAAAGCAGATGCGGATAATCTTAAAGAAAATTCACAAACTAACATGGAAAAGATGATAGATGATAATGTCTATCACCTAGATAACTCGATTAATGATTTTTCATTAAATGTTTTTACAAAATTGTTGTACCAGTATGTTGATACAATGGATGCGAGAAATTGTTATGTGTGCATGCAACTACCATCATCTGTCTCTGAGGGAGTGACATATCATCACTTTCCTCTAACCTATGGGGTTTCTTGTAGTGTTTCAACCAGTCTGTTTTAAGAAAGGGGTAGTCTACAATACTACTACTCAAACATGGATTTAGTGTTTTCTGAAATTCCAACTAGAAGGAATATGAATAGAGTGTATAGTGCTAGAAATGTGGGGTTTATGGGTGAGTTCTTCCATTCGACTAAATCAATTGATATAGTATATGCACATAGAAATAACTTGTTCTGCAAATTGCGTCACAAGGAGATTGAGTTTATTAATCTGGTAGAAGATAGGAGACAAAGTTTTAGGAAAAAGGCTGCTGAGCAGAAGTCCCATGTACCTCTGTGGGCTTTTAGAGAAGGTGATTACAAAAAGGGTGAGACATACGCTGCAATGACTCTAGATTGGCACCATAGAGGGAAGCTTTGCTTACTTAGATTAAAGACTGACTATAATATCTTTTTCATTGGTTCCAGCAAATGTGATCATGTTTTCTTGATTACGGGAGGATGAGGAATAAAAGGAGAAACTGATCCTTTTTTCCCTGGAATATATTATGTGTGTGGTAAGAATGCCTATTATAGGTTGCCTGCACATTGGTATGGGTGATGTTATATGGGAATTGTCTTTTTCAAAGTATATCACTTAGATAAGAGTCATGGAATCAATGAAAAGAAGGGTGAGCTAATTTATAGTAAAAGGGGAATTAGTACTGCGGAAATTGTAGGTGATATTTTTAGAGCATTGATACCTTCAGTTGGGGTAATTTTAAATTCAGACAAATTTAGAAAACTGTCCACAGTGGTTGACCGCTTATCGACAGACACTGCTGGTGAGTTTTTGATGATTGATACTGAAATGGTTGTGATAAGATTTATGGTCTTACAGAATAGTCTTGCCCTTGATGTATTATTGGCTAAAAAGAGTGGAGTCTGTAGCGTGTTGAAAATTCAACAGTGCTGTAGCATAGAGGGATATATTAAGAATATTATGCATTTAAGGGAGGATTTGACAGAACTGAAGGTTGACAATGCTGGGGAGAGACTTGGTAAGGGTTTCACCTCGGTGGGCAATTGGTTTTCTACTTTTGGTAATAGCTTATTAGGGAGGATACTAACACCAATAATTGCAGTTGCTATCGGGATATTAATGCCATTATTGATATATAAATGTTGTAAATGTAAGAAAGGAATGCAGGATGTAAAAGGAGAGCAAGAAAAAGGAAAAGAGAAGAAATAGAATTAGATGACAGGAAAGGAAACTGCTATGAAATAGTAAAGGATATGGATGGAGTTATGTTGAAACAAAAGAGAACTACAGCTTTTTAAATGATAAAATGGTGACAAATTGTATTTGGGGGTTATTGGGTGATGGCTCAAAGTCGCCATGAAAGGGGGGATTGATGGAGCAGGGTTTCCGCGAAATGAAACCTGCTCGGTTTGAACCCTCATAGAAAAAATTACTAATCGTGTCATGAGCAAATTAATGCAAAAAATGGCTAACATAAGGGAAGATTAAATTGCGCAAGCACAAAATAAATTGCTAAAGTAGGCCACAAATGCTTATGACTAATGGAAAATAAAAGAACTAATGCTGCTTGTTTATTTTATACTAATCTGCGTTGAAAATAACATTATTTCGGAGAGAGCATGGGTATAAATGAGAAATATGCAACACACAGGGTGGGTGTGTTTATGGTATAGCATTATAAGTGATTAATAATAATTGTGTTTGTTTTCTGTAGAAGTATGATTTTCTGCCCTGCAGAAAAGGCCTGAGAGTCCTTTTAGAAAATTAATGTGTGTTAAAACTGTGCAAGAAAGGGAAGTCAGAAACTGTTTGTCCTTCATGGGTTCTATGTGCCTGCCAAAGTTTGCGTGGGGAAGCAAATTAATCTTCGAACCCGGAACACTTCCTTAGAAAGTGGCACAATTGAACAATGAAGGCACAAATGTTTATACATGGCCGAGATGGAGGAAACGTGTATATGAAGGAAACTCGAATTTGTATTTCCTTGGTTGGAAGTTGATAAAATGAATAATAGACTATCTTGCAGAAATGTTATGACAAGAGTGGTGTGACGGGACACCCCTTTCCTCAACCATTAGATTGAAGAGAAATTGTGTGTTATGATACATTGTGGGTTGGTTTTTCTTAGGATTTTCGAGTTTAACTTAGGTACTTGGTGGGTGGAGTTGGGAGTTGCGTTTTTTCTACTTTGCGTTAGGAGAGAGCTGCGTTAGTGTCTCCTATTCATATTTGGGCTGTCTGTTCCTGTTTGCCGAATCCTGACTTAGACTTTGCTCTTCAACTCTTCTTGAGGGGTCTGCTGTGCTCATGGCCAGAGAGTAGTTTTCTTAATTTCCTTTGTGGGTTAGTATGGATATCTGAATTTGCATAACTAGTTTGCAAATGTCTTTTGTATCTAATCTTTTGTCTCTACTCCTATCCACTCACTCAATGCATCGTTTATGAGATGTTATTTGTCATTTCTCATTTATTGTTTCTAGTATGGTGATCATTGATTCAGGCTGTATTCTATTTGATGAGCAATCACATTATTTTAGATAAAACATTATTAATTCATAAGTGAGTTTGTCATTACTGAATGTGGTTTATGATAAGTATGCAATAGAATTATTCAAGATCCAAGTATTAGTTTACCAAACCCTGATTACATAAATAAAGATTGCATTGTCACAAAGGATAATGTGAAGATATTATGATAATAGAAGTTGGTAAGGTGGTATTCACTCATCCAGCGTGAAGGGACTTGTAGGGTAATAAATTGGGTCCAGGTAATGGAAATGTGTTAGTCTTAGATGCTGGATCACCTCCCTGAGAACCCTGTGACTGCTCACCATCACTACCATCAAGACTCAAATGCTGGAGGAGTTGTACTTGGCTCACTTTGCAGAGGCATAGTAGGAAAGGGCCCCAGGACACCAGAGGCAAACTACCCCATCGCCATGGTCTGCTGTCCAGTAGAGCCTGCTTGCCCCATGGTCCCCTGAACGGGCCCTGACACATTTGAACTAGACACAGATCGTCTTGACACAACCTTTCTACTCATTGTCCAGTTAATCAGATGCCACCTAGCACAAAGCTTCATAACTATTTCATTTTTGTTCAGCATTTACCTCAACCCATTGTCTAATCAAATAAAATCATAGACCCAAACTGCTACAATGACAAAGATAACACTTATGCTTAAATTGTAACCACATTTAGACGTCAAAGGCTCTATACACAGTTAGTGCCATCCCATCAAGTGGGACTGGATGACTAGAAAACATCTAAAACTGAAACCGAAATCCTCAACTTAGGATTTCTAACTCACATGAAGCCTGCAGTCTGATGGATCACTGAACTGAGTATCCAGGTTTCACCAGAACCAAACACTCTAATTTCAACCTCAGATCAAGATGGTAGTCAAAGCTTACTTCCATTTACTATTTCTATTACAGAGCTTTTCCCCATTAGGTCCAGGTGAGAATTACCATTTTGCTTCACCATTTAACTATATAAATTTAGTGTACCTTTTACTACAGAATATGCGCCACAAGAAATTCAGAACAATGCAACAAAACGTGACCCAAATCTGGATCTAGGACGCAATATCATTCCATCTTTACACACCTTATTGGCAACTGGCTGCTGGAAAAATCCTTCTCTAATGCCCTTTGAATCTTCAATCATGCTTCACATTGAATTTCATATTTTGTTTCACGACAGTAACATTAACTCACACCACCCCGTCAAAGCGTCTGCTCAAATATGCACCACAGAATCAAATGCCAACACAACAAATCTTGAGTTGGGGATCAATCTTTTCAGTAATGACAGTTTGAACACACTCTCTGCTAAATTAAAAAGTCTTCAGATCACTAACACTTTGCAAATTATTTATGAAAAGGCTGTTTCCAATCCCCTGAGCCATACGATGTGACTTCAAGACAAGCATGGCCATGTGCATTATACTAACCGCTGGAAATGTAAGATCCTGCATGTCTCTTGCTTGACCCATCACAAGAAAAACTTAAAGAAAGAAACTAGATTTCGACCAATTGGACTACGTTTTAAAACTTCATGCATGTCAATTACACACACTCATGTAGCCCTCTTCTGTTACTTCACATACTCACCCACCTAACCCTGTGCTAGTAACCCATGCAGCCACTCCATACTGCTTCATCAACAGCAACTTTCATTTAATGCTTCTGCTTCTCCCAGGTGTGCAACTGGAGCATTTCTCTTCTCCAAACAACACAAAGGCTCCACCAACCACCACCCCCACCACCCTTCCCGTCTACACACGCTTGTGCCTACATGTTGTTTCTAAGCAGTAATGACAGCTCTTTACTGCCACACTAATGAAAGCAAAGCACTATAAAGATGCATTAAGTGTAACTTGCCATTCTTCCAATGCTCTGGCCAAGTTGACAGACTGCCATTTACATGGCAAAACACTGCTTTTAGTTTTTCACGCTTAGTGCATTTCTTCACATAATTTTAGGCTGTTAGTGCTCTGAACACATTCCTTACATGCTCAGGATCCTTATACAGTAAAATGCAGGGGGAAAAATACAGTATAAGCAAGGTCACCCTGGCTAACCGTACACAAACTGCAGACACTGGTAGTTTGTCAATCAGCATAAAAACGGAAGCCCTCGTTTAGAGATTGGAGGGGGCCAGCTGACTTCGAGGGGAAAGGATGTAATAACCTCCACTTCCCTGACAGACTTCCATCCACCATATTCAAAGATCTCCACGTGCCTGGCGAAGATCTCTGTGCCTTCAGAGGAGCTGCAGCCACTGCGGCTCCCTCTAAAGGCACAGAAAGTTTGGTGTGTGGCCACCATGTTTCATGCAGCCTCTAAGCAAAGTTTTTTGTTTTACAAAAAAAAACTCCCCAAAAAATGATGACTCTAATACCCTGGGAGTTTTCTCCCAAGGTAAATAGGTATTTTTTTTCATCTCCAAGCTTTCCCTAGAGATCTCAAACAGAAAGAAGGCACCTTCCAATGACCCCCCTAAATAAGGTGGACGGACTGAGGTACTTACACCGACAGCCACAAGTCAGTAGGGACGTTGGTGTAAGGTTGGCACCAGCAGAGCTAGTAGGGACACTACCAGCGAAAACAGTATAGTCTGCCTGACTTTAAATAGAGCGGGCGGACCATCAGTTTGAAGAACAGGGTACTCCACCATATTTGTGGAAGAGTGACTAAGGGCCAGAGATCTTAGTTGACTTAACTTTAACTCTCAGACTCACGGAGGGCACTCGATCTGTGGACCCCACCTGCTTCCTCCTGGAGTTATGTCCCCACAAAAACAACTCAAAGTTTAGAGACCTTGAAGTTTGCCTGCTCCTCTCAGATGTGGCCGCCCTGCGAAAACATGACCCATTTTCAACCTCTGAGCAATGCGGCCTTCGGTGTATTTCTTTCAAAGTGTCTTTCATGGGTGTTTTATTGCCAGTTTGCAAAACACATGAATTACTTGGTGTGCTCGAGCTCCGAGAAGAGAAGGAATGTGAGAAACAGCAGAATACCCACTGCTTTCAACTGAAATATGCAAGAGTGATGGACTGCCACAAAAGGGCTGGAGTAAAGAGGCATATTTTCAAAAAAATGTTTAGAGTTCAGACATTTTCCAGACTGGCAACTAATCTCTCTCCATAAATAAAAAGAAGTCGTGGTGAAAGTGTGGCCTGGGTTTGAGACTAATCCGAATCTTATCCACTTTTCACGTCACAGCGGTTTTTCCTTTCTTTTCAGACTTTGCATGTGTGCTGTGCTATGCAGCACACCTACAAAGTAAGAAAATGTTATTCACTTATCTAGCCAAGTATTTTGTACAGGAAGGGTACACTCCCTGTACAAATCCTATGGAAGACTCAGGCACGCACTGTAACACTATGGCACTAAGGTGTGCGCCTGGCGCAAGGCAGCAGGATATCAGCGCTAGGGAGAGGGCAGGAGAGAGTCAAATCTCTGTGAATGTAGCGCTTGCCTGCTATCCCCCTGTCAACGCAGGGCAGCATTTTTGGCTGCTGCACTGTGTTCCTGGACACCTGTGAGAATCTGGGCCCAAGTTGTTTATGTTTTTACTTCGTTGGCACATTGGGATTAAGTGATGTGGCCACAATCAAAAGATGTGTTGCTCAATTGCCAACACCAAAATTAGAACCAAGGACTGTGTAATGAATGGTGGCATTGGGCAGCTGTGCGCCTCTTTTTATGCAATTGCTCCTTTAAAGCTCATCCGTATAACTTGGACTATCCCTTAGTTAGTGTGTACTTCTCAAACAACAACGCTTGGAAGCGGTGAGTCAGAGACGTTTTAAGGCATGGGCAAAGTGGGCTCTCATGGGGCCCCCTCATAGAGCCAGCTCTCTTCTGAAGTCTTGCCCTGATGACCTTGAATAATTCTTAAACAGTTTGTTTTAAATACTATTTTCCTGTAATTTATTTTTATTGTGGGTGATGACCTATGAGTAATGAGAGGGTCTCACAGAAATTATATACAGTAATATTAGGGAACTGTTGCTGTGTTACAATATTGAAAAAACACACATCACTATCCCTGAATATTAGAAGTAAAGACATTCAGACAAGTGTGCCTGTGCACTGTCAGTGACGTGGCCAAAAAGGACATGAAAGAGCTGAAACTGCATCACAAATTCAAAGCTGTTCCCAACAGGGGCCCCCAAATCACTTTTTTGCCCAGGGCCCCCAAAATCCTTAAGATGTCCTGGGCGGTGAGCAGTGGTTGCCCCTCTCTGATTCCAAACTCTGCTGTCTGCAGCGCATACATTAACTTGCAGAGCTATCGAGTTATCTGTGTGTGGTTTAGAAAGTGCAAGCACACAGTTCTGCCCTGTGTGAACTCACACCTTCAGGATACGACCACAGGCGTCCGGATTTCAAAATTAGCAACGTAACCACTAAGGCCTTTATGGAAACTTTGGTGCACGGTGTGATCCCTTGTTCGCCCCCACAGAAGCCTGCCAAATGCCCACAAAGTTAGAATCGCATGACAGAACTCGCAGCCTATTTTAACATGGCTTCACAGGAACGAAAGATGACAGTGGAGTGGGCCTCAAATATCCACTCCTCACACGAAACAAAAGGCACATCATGCCACAAAAAACAATAGAAAGTAAGAAGAAACGAGCAGCAATTCAAATGATTTAATTCACTTGAAATAAAAATGTATGTAATTTTCTATTAATTTGCTAGTAATCAAATTGGTGCAAAATCACGAGGTGCTTGAACACTCAGGGGCAAAGTTTTAAAAGATAGCACAATGTAGCTCAGCAACCGGAGTTGCATCACAAACCCCTATTTATTAAGTTAGGCCTGGTGCTGCTCTCTTCCCCAGAGCTGGTGCATAGGGTGCCCAGCCCCAACCCCCCCCCCCCCCCGACACACACACATTTTTGCAACATGGAGCAAAGGTGAGTGTGTGATTGATGTCCAGCATAACGTGTGTACTTGAAGTATACCCATTCAGAACAACATCCTATGCCTACTCAATATATTAAAAACAGTTCACACATTGAATGTGTGCTGTACAGTGCAGTGCACATGCATTGTATGAACTATTTTTTGATGCAAAGCTCTGGCTGACCATACTAGGCGGGTAGCGCTTTGTATAAAAAAGCATGGGCGCTTGTGCTGGAATGCATACCACCGATGTGAAGCCTCCTTGATGCAAAGGGGTGCAAAGCAGCACAAAGCACTTCTGGCGCTGAACAAAGGGGACTTTTCCAATGCAAAAAGGTTTTGTGCTTGAAAGTAAAGAGCCTTCCAAGATTTTGCACCCTTGTGAATCATGATGTGTGAGGTTACAGTGCAAAGTCTTGATAAATATGCCTCTCAGGTGTTTCCAAACCACGCCAGCACTGACAATATGACACTAATGTTTGCTCAGACCAGTTACCTGTTCAACATCTCGTGGTTTCATTTGATGATATTTGCTACATGGTGAGTGGGAGTGCTGCGGGTTCAAGAAAAAAATAATAAGGTCAGCAAGCTCCAGAGGACTCTGACTGGATTCTAAATTCAATGCGACTCTTGGTAGTTTGTAACTGTATACCCAGGTTCTGAGAGACACAGGGCAAACCCATTATTTTTTATAGTAATGCATGGTATACAGCTGAATTATCATGTCCTGAGTGCTCGACTGCATGAGTATCTGATGTTCTGACTTTTATTTTGGCACTGGTGTCACGATGATCTAAGTATGCGTGCATAGGCCTAGGCCTGGCTTCGATTACACAAGGTCCAGTCCCTGTCCTGCGACCGATGCACCATGCATGCCCTCATAGTGGACAAAGGACTTTTCCTCGTCCGGGATGGAGCACATAAAGCAGCGTTGGCAGGATACAGTAACCAGAGCTAATAAACTCAGCTGCCCTTGTGGACCACCACCTCCTAAACCTGGAGATATTTGCCTGCCTGGCACAGATCCCTGTGCATTTAGAGGATCCACGGCCCTGGCACCTCATGTGAGGGCACCAAGAGTTTGCTGAGCAGCTGCTTTTCATGTGGCCACTCACAAACATTGGTGTTTTACAAAAACAAACTTCTAAAGTGGCACTATGCTTTTGTAAAAACAAAAAAATGAGCCTGACACTCCCTTTTTCTCTCAGAGTGTGGGAGTCATTTTTAGGTCTCACCTGACCCAGCGCATGCGCTGGTCTGGCGAGACTTATTGAGAGGGCTCCAAAAAGTGCTACCAGGCCAGCCTAGCGCTACAGTGCATGTGCGCGCGCGCGCGCGCGCCGCACTTGACCGCAATTACTTTCACTTTCACGGCCGCTTTGATGTTCGATCGCGATCACTTTCGGGGCCGCAGGGCCGCTTGGCATAGCCAATGGGTCTCGCTTTTGGGACCTTATAAGTATTTAGTTATGCAACTGTTGCATGGCTAAACACTTATAATGTCCCAAAGGCAAGACCTATTGGTCATGCCAATGCTTGTTATATTTTTCTGCTTTGGACCATCAGGTTTTCTCTAGCAATCCTGATTAGAAAAAATACCTCAAACATCCAACTTAA
Source organism: Triturus cristatus (assembly GCF_964204655.1). Taxonomy (NCBI): domain Eukaryota; kingdom Metazoa; phylum Chordata; class Amphibia; order Caudata; family Salamandridae; genus Triturus; species Triturus cristatus. The sequence goes on along the minus strand of NC_140581.1, from coordinate 1,150,366,082 downwards.
ATAGGGTCGACAGACTCAGATACGTACACCGATGGCCACAAGTCTGTTGAGCTGCAAGTGTTGTAAGGATTCTGCCAGCGGAGTAAGTGAGGGCAACACGAGTAAAAACAAGACAGTTTGCCCCACTCTAAACAGAACTCTTTCTGTTCACAAAATTGCACTTCAATAGTTACTACAGCCACAAAGGACCCAAAGCAGTATTAAACATACTTGAGCTCAGAGCTTGAGTAAGTGCAGCACGACACATAGCCAATCATAGGTGCTGCAACAGCGTCCCATAGAAAGTAATGGAGGCAGGGACTTCAAATAAAAGGCCTTGGGAACTAATGTTAAATTGATTGTACTTATTTCAACTTTTTTTTAAATATAAACTTAATTTAATATTTAAAAATATTATATGCAAATAAAAAATAGTAATTAGTTTATTATAACATATATTAATGCAATTTTTTATTTTAAAATTAATGTAATTAAGTCTTTTAAAAAGTAACTAAATTATAACATAATAAATAAATATGTATTTCATACTTTAGGTGGATTTACACTTAAATCTCAAGAAAAAAGAATACAAATAATTAAATATTTAGTCAAAGTTAATAATGCTGTTACATTTTATATTGTGTTCTACATTTAAAATAAACATTTTTATTTCATTTACATTATAATTCAACATTAACATATTTTTACTATTAAGTTGAACATACTTTTAACATTTTCCCTTTACTTTACCCTAGGGTGATGTCTGCCCCAGTGGCGGAGGCTACTAGTAGTAACTTCACACTTGTAAATTAGGCTCCACCCCTGAACTCAGGGGGTAGGGACATGTACGTCTACACTTTTGAGTAACTTTATACTCGTAAATGGTGAATACCCAAAGGTAGTCAAGTTACTCAAAGTGTAAGAGTAAATGTACTTGCAGCAAATCTACAAATGTAGATTTACCTTTGTGAATAGTGCCCCAAATTTGGGCCTTTGACAGTTCTTCTCGAGCACTAACAATTGGTTGTTGGTAAGGGTGAGGGGTTGAACTGCAATTTTGTGGAAGGTGAAGAAAATTCTAGGTTAGGACCAACTTTTTGTCCATCCCCGATCACAACCAAGTACAGTCACCTCACATTTCATTGCACCTGTGTTGTTGAGAAAGACACATGGCTACCTACTGTGAGAAGTCGCACATTATGCAAAGGCTGTAGCTGGAGAGCAGCCTAGAAGGACACCTGCAAAGAGAACCACTCCAGACTGGTTATGAAATTTGAGACATTTGATCCACAGTCACTGCCTCGATAAGATGTATCAAAGTGGGACCCAAAACACTCCACTTACCCCAGTTGGTTCCAGTTACAAGTTGTAGGAAAGTAGGATATGCTTTCATGGTGATCCCCACTTTTTGATAGTGTTATGCTGTTTTCTGACTAGTCTGATTGGGATCCAGCTAATCAGGACCCCAGTCATTGTGCTCTCTCTCTAAATTTGACAATGGTAAGTACTGTGGTACCTCCACAATTGGCTACTGGTGTACCCTTGTAAATCCCTAGTATATGGTACTAAGTTACCCAGGGCAGAGGTACACCAGGGGTCCCCCATGGGCTGCAGCATTTATTGTGCCACCCATGAGAGACCACTCAAACTGTGACTACAGCCTGCCATTGCAGCCTGTGTGAGTGGGTTCTTGCACCCCTCTTCACAGATATGTTTTCTTATATCTGAGGTCACTACACTTAAAACATAGAGGTCACCCCTATGGCAGGCTCTTCAGTCTTGAGGTAATGGTGCTTGGTTGCAAGTGTGAGGGTGCCCTGCATGAGCAGGGCACCTCTACAAACCCCAAAGTTGATTCTCCAGGCTTTGTAAATGGGGTCAGCCATTTAATACATATAGTGGACATCAAGTCAATTACGAGATGTCTAACTATATATTGGCTGCACCAAAAATGGTCATGTTTGGTATCAATGTACTGGGGGGCTACCCTAGGGTGCCCCCCTGTATTCCCAGTACCAGCCTTTCAGAGTCTAACAGCAAACTAGTGCTGCTGCTGACCACAGACAAGTGTCTGTCCTCCTGCTACTGAGCTGAGTTCGAGCATGGGAAGGCAAAACAATAGGTTTCCTGCCATAGGGAGTTGTGACCACCTCCCAGACACGACTTAGTGTATTGGGCTGGGGTGGAGGCTCTTGCCAGCACCACCAGACTGCTTTGAAGGGCACATTTGGTGCCCTCCTTGCATACTTCAGTTTGAGCCAGTTCAGGGAGCCCTTGGCTCCCGCTTTGGCACAAAACTGGACTTAGGACATGGGAGTATCCTCCCCTCTGTCCAGCCCCTCTTCTGGGAGGGATTCTTGAATCTTCCCAAAACTTACCCTAGGATACTTAAGGGCTTACCTGTGGGTGACTCTTCAGATTCATCGTGGGACAAGATTCAAACTCGAAACAACTTCAACTTCGACCGTCTGGGCACTTTCGACTTCGCTGGACTTCGCTTGGTACAGAGACTGCACCAAGGAAGACTCTTGCTGCTCCTGGTCTCCCTGTTCTGCCAGTCTTCTTCATTGTCTGTGCCTGTGCTTCATCCAGGTTTCTCTCCAGGCCTGTGGGCATCAGGCCACCCGAAGTTATCTCCCTTGGAGTGAAGGAGTCACTCCCCTGCAGCTGCAGATGCTGCAAAAAAGCTGACAGTCTGCTGCTCCTGACGTCCCACAAACTCTGAAAGACTCAGCAACACAGCTGGTGGTTCTGCAACTCCCTCGGGTCTTGACCCATCCTCTCAGTAAGTTTGAGGCCAGTATCCTTCGTCATAACTGCTGGAAAAGAACCCACGTGCACTGCGTCGACTTGCCGTTGCCACGGCTTGTTGACTCTGTCCTCCAGAGATCTTCGGGCTACAAGAAGCTCCAGCCTCCAGCATTTCTACTACCAAGGGCTTTGTCCTCACCGCGTCCTCTGTACAGTGGGCCTGAATCTTTTGGGAGCTGCTCGATGTCCTCTTGCGACTTCTGTGCCTTCAGCCTGTGGGTCCTCTTGAGGATATTCTTTGGCTTCAGTGGGCTACCCTGCTTGTTCAAGGACTGCTCTGACCCTCCTGCACTTGGTGAGTCCCTTGGACCTTGCTGGTCCCAACTCTGTACCTTTTTTTTTTTTAACCATGTTTGTTGCTTCTGCCAAGGCTTGTTGGTGCTCCCGTCAGACACTGTCCCCCTGGTTCTTGACTTCTGATGTGGGACAGCTTGTGAATGGCTACTGGTCTTCCACTGCCTGGTCCTCACAGCTGCAGCAACAAGGTCACTGTCATCACACCTGCATCTTCTGTCACTGGTGGTCATTGGTCTTCCTGCCACCTGGTCACTTCAGAGTAGCATAGACTCTATCTCCTCTGTTTGCAGGTTATTCTCTTTAAGAATCCATCCTTGGATTCCACCAGATCTTTCACCTTCCTTGCCAGCAGCATATTTTCTGAAGTCCTCCACTGTGGTCTACAGCAGTTTCCGACGTCTCTTTGCACCTTTGCACCCGGGTCCCTGGTGTAGGTATCCTGGTTCTTGGGGTATCCACGGGTGATGTGACTCTCCAACCTTCGGTCTTCTGCGGGGTTTCTTTAGGGTCCACTGAGAAGGGTCGTTCTTCTTAAAAACTGCAACCACGGCTTTCCCATTGATTTGCATTTAGTATGCTGCTGTGTTTCCACTCTGCACACAGCATCCGTGGGCTTCTTGGGTACTTACAAGGGGTGGTTCCATGTGTCCCCAGCTCTTCTGAGCCTTCTGGTCCAAGTCCGACTTCGGTTGGAGTCCGTATTCCTATTCTTTATTATATGGTTTGGTCTCCCCCTGGAGACAACTGTGTATTTGTGCTTACTTACCTGTTTACATTTGAAGTATTGTGTGTATTGTGTTGATATCTATGGGTAAGAGATATACTAGTTTATTAGTGAGTGCGTATAATAAATATAACTACACTGTGTGATTCTTTTTTGTTTAACCTGCACTGTATGATTAGTTCTGGTAAGAAAAGCTGCTTAACAATCCTTCTGTACTAACCCTGAAGACTGCTCTCCACAGCTACCACTTAGAGAGCTTTCTATAGTTGACTAAGACCACTGAAATTACCATAAGTGTTGTCGGGATGTGTGTAAGGTGCTTCACTTAAATAAGTGGGCACCATATACTTAGCCAGGCTCCTACACAAGTGCTTCATGACCGAGGTGCCCTGCAAGGTACTTGAAGGAATTCTGTGTGACCAGGGCTAGGATTGACACTCAGTCTCCTAGGGGTAACGGGGTATCACCTGAAGTTTGCACTGCCTTCTGGAGGAGTAGAAGGCTGCCTAGTGCCTAAAAAAACAGCCTGCAGAGAGAGGGAAGCAGTCTGCCTGGCCCTGCAGCAGGAAATACTGTTGAGGCCAAGAAGTCTTGCATGTTCCTGTTTGGAGGAACACCCAGAAAAGGTTGACTGCCTCAGAGTGAAGCTAGGAGTGACTTGCAGCAGAGGGTCTCCTGGTCTCTCAGTTTTCCCCTGGAGGGAACTGCAGCAAGCCTACGTGTTTCCTCACCTGAGGATGTTTGGGCTGCTACTGCCTTGGTGATCCTGGTGATCACATTGGCCCTGTCGCTAGCCTGTACCTACTTCAACATCATACATCAGCCCAATTGAGGCCATGGCCACCTCACTGTAAAGGGGAACAGCAGCCAAGCCCATTACTGCACAGTGGTACTGGAGCTGTCAATCAACACTGCACTAATGTGGCCAGCAGTTGTAGAGAGACAGAGACTGTGCCCAGCCTTTTCAGTGACTTCCTAGGAACTGCCTTTAATCACCTTCCTGAGATGCCTGAACTGCTTGTCCTAGCTATCCTGAAGTTCAACTGCTGAAAGGGCTGTTCTTGGCCCAGTTTGCAGTGTAATAGTAGAATAAACTTGTGGACACCTGTGGCAAATTACCTCAATTCTCATGCTGAGGTCTCAGTTACTCCTATATGCCCTGTGTCAACTAATAAGTCAGCACCAAGCATTGCAATGCTATCTGTTCTGCTAATATGAGCAGTTTGTGCCTGGGAGGTGATGGGTAAGAGCTTTTGTTGACACATGTCCTTCAACTGGCATTATACATCACAAACAAGGGAAAAGGAAGGGCAATATATGCAATAGCAGACCAAACACTCAATCCCTTCTCTATGTGTGTGGGAATGTAGTGTGCTCATGCCATTTACGCAGGATGAGAGTGAAGGAGTGAGCCAGTGCGTAAGTGAATATGGGTTGTCTTATGTAACACAACATTTAGACCAATTCATGTTCTTGTTATTTTTAAAAAAGTCAATGTCAGCAAGAAAAAAACACTTGTAATTGCAAATTGCATTTATAGAGCACTTACTCACACTAATGAGGTATTGAAGAGCTTTGGGGGGAGGGCTCGCTACTCCGGAACCCAAGATTAGAGTTAAATGGTTTGTAGATTAGTAATATGTGCTTTCTTTTTTCCATGTGGATCAGTTATGGTGAGTTTGTGTTTGAGTTCTTGGGTGTTTAGTAGTGTTTTTAGTAGGACTAGAATGATGAGAATGAATTATAAACGGAGAAGTTGTAAGTTATTGTTTAGAATAGTGGACGTGTTCCCTATTAGTCAGGTGAATTGGTTAAATAAGGAGGATGCTTGAGAAGTCATAGTAGTCAGAAAGCTTTAGGATGGGTCTGAGAGAGGAGTAATGGGACAAAGGTTGAATGAGGTTGATTTCTTTTACATAAATAACTGAAATTAATGTATGCATACATATATATATACATGACAGCAACATTTTAGAAGCTGGCAAAACCCTCTGTATATACACACCTTGATAGAAATTTGGTCTCTAGTCGACAGGGGTATGCACCCTGTCTAAGAAGGGACCAAATTCCTAGTCAGGGTAAGTCACAACACAACCTACGCTCACCCTCTGGTAACTTGGCACAGAGCGGGCAGACTTAATTTAGAAGGCATTGTGTAAATATTTGAGCAATACCTCATACAGTAACACAGTGAAAACACCACAAAAAGACTCCACAGCGGTTTGGAAAAATAAAGGATGACTTTATAAATAAAACAAGACCAACGCAACAAGAACCCAATGTGTAGAAGTTGAGATAGTTAATTTTAAAGCAATAAATCCAGCAAAGCAATTAGAATCAAGTAGCGCTAAAAAGGTTACTTTAGGTTGCGCTGGACCTAAGCAGAGTCAAAGTTCGGGCTGACCGCGATGGAGCTCCAGCCAGCTACAGGACCTACACAGGCCCGCTGAACAAAGTACCTTTCCTGGTCGGAAGCAGCGACATGTGTTGATCTTCTCAACACAGTGTACGCGGTGCATCAGTACTGAAGACGGATGACAGAGTCGAAAGGCGTCGAGCGATGCACCAATTTATGTTACGCAATTGAGGGGATGAGCTGATCTCACCAAGCTGCAGCCGCAGCGATACACTGTCCGATGCATCAATCTCTGGAGGCAAAGCGTTGGTTCCAAAGCAATGTACCGATTTTACTCCCGTTTTGCTACACCCTGACAGAAGATGCGTTGAAATCTGTGTTGCAAGTAACTGAGCCACTTCCAATGGGCCAGGCACAAGATCAGGGGTAGAGACTTTGACATCCCTCAGTCTCAAACAACAGAAGGCAAGCCATCAAGCCCTTAAAGATCACTTGGAAGATGGCAGAGTACAGTTATCCTTCAGCAGATTCAGAGAGCAGCAGGCAGCAGGGCAGCAAACAGAAAAGTAAGCCTTTTCAGATCAGCAGTCCAGTTGAGTCCTTTGAGCAGCACAGTAGTTCTTCCGGGAGAGGTCCAGTTGTAGGCCCAAAAGTGTCTGATTTGCTGGGGTCAGAGACCCAGGACTTATACCAAAATATACCTTTGAAGTGGGGGAGATTTCAAAGAATGGCTTTGAAGTGTAGCAATTCCCTTTCATCCAGTCCTGTCTGCCAGGCTATTTATGCGGAGTAATCAGTCCTTTGTGTGGGGGCACTACCCTTTGACGTGTAAGTGTGAGCCCCTTCCTCCCTTCCTGATGAGGAAGGGCCTTCAGAATGCAGATGTATGTAGAAGAGTACTCAGGTTCATCAGCCTTCCTGTGCTTGTTGCTGTCTGGAGGGAATTCACAAAGTGTAACTGTCACCCAGCCCAGACGTGCATTGGAGACAGGCTGCAAGGCACACAGAGCAGTATGTGCAGAGAAATGTCCACTTTCTAAAAGTGCCATTTCTAAGATAGTAATGTTGAATCCAACTTTACCAGTAAAAAGGCTTTATCATTACCATTCCAAAGATGTGAAACTTGATGCAGCTGCTCCGTCCCAACTAGCAATTACAGCCTGAAGATACTTTAAGGAACTCGCAACGTTTGCCTATGAAAGAAGTAGGCCTCACTGTAGTGAAAAACTAATTTAGCTGTTTGTCACTACCAGGACATGTAAAACATAAAAGTACATGTCCTACCTTTAAGTTAAACACCACCCTGCCCTTGAGGATTCCTAGGATCTACCTCAGGGGTGACTTTTGTGTAATAAAAGGGGTGTTTAAGGCTTGGCAAGGGATTTTAAATGCCAACTGCACACACAGACCCTGTAGTGACAGGCCTGAGACATGTTTAGGGGGCTGTATATGTGGGTGGTACAAGCAGTGTGGCAGACCCACCAGTAGCATTCCATTTACAGGAGTCTGGGTACATGTAGTACATGTTACCAGGGACTTATAAGAAAATCAAATATGCCAATTGGGTATGAGCCAATGTTACGATGTTTTAGGGAGAGAGCATATGCACTTTAGCAATGGTTAGGAGAGGTAAAGCGCACAGAGTCTTAAAGCCAGCAAAAACGAGGTCAGAAAAAGAGGATGAGGAAGGCAACAAGTTTGGGGGTGACCCTGCAGAAAGGGCCAGGTCCACCACTACCACCTCCGCCATAAAGCCAGGGTAGAATAATAAATACCCTGATGGACTTCCTGCTTGGGGTCATAGAACATGGACAATGGGCCCCTACTGCAGGGGCACATGCCAGTCCTACGCCTCTCTGAATAACCCAGTTGGATCCCCCTGTCTATACTCTCAGGGACGACTCAACGTACCCATGGCAAACCCTTCTACTCACCTGTGGACCTCATCTGTGAAGCACTTAACTTTAATTTGTTCACAGATGCATCCCAGTAGGCAGACAGTAACAACCATTCCACTTCTTGGGTCTGACTTCTGTCCCCAGGCCAGGGAAACTCTGTCAATATGGGCAGCAACCAACAGAGGCCACTGGCAGCTGTCAGTGTCAAGAATCAGGCCCCAGGCAATCCACTGCTAAGTGGAGGCCCTATATGAGGCCATTGAGTAAGCTTCTCTTCCAGCCTTGGGGCTGGGAAGGAGTTCCCTATGGGCTCCTGATGTTTCCCTGACCTCTGAGGTGTCTCAGAAGGGGGACAGTAACCCCAGGGGTTTTGAATCCTACTTCTACTCTAGCTCCCTCCAGTTCAGGGGTGGTGTCTATGACAGGTCCTTCAACCCAGAGTCTGTACCCATAGGCTGAACAGGAGTAGGGGGATTCCTTCCTCCACCTGCCCCTCTGTTTGAGAGTGGTACCCACAGAAAACAGAACTGTCAGGGTGCCTGTGGGAGTCGCCCCTCCCAGTTCTCCTGACACCGGGGACAACCCATTCCTTAGAAGGCAATCTATGGGTATCTGGGGACTAACTATAATCCCCCACTGGATCACCTCCCCATCACACTCTAGGAATACCAGGGCCATAGGGTGGAAAGAGTCCTGCCAAAGGGCCGGAGTCACCCTACACACCTGGCCAGTGTGCTGCTCTGGGGAGACTAGGCTCTCCACAATCATGTTGTGGCTATTCCCGGTGTCCCTCAGAGCAGTGACTGGGACCCCATTCACTTCCACCTGGTGGAAGTGATGACTCCCACCCTCAGGGATCACCAACTCACCCTCGGAATCTATCTCACAGCTGAGGGAGATCATAGCATTGTCTATGACCTACCCCTGTGGGCTACTTTCCGCTAAAGACCACATTGGCCAACCCTATGGAGTTTTCACCAGTGACTGGTTTCTTTGGACAGAGTCCCCTTGCTTGTGTCCTAACTGGGAGCACTTGAAGCAGCGGGGATGGAAATGAGCGCCCTGGGCCATCACCCACCAGAACCACCCCCATGTTTCTCAGATGGGGCCTGTGAATCCTTTCCTCCGCCCTTACTCTGGCATCTGTCTGGGTCATCTGTAACCTCCCCCTCTCTCTGCTGGGGGTAACCTGAACCACCCTTCTTAAGGTCACTCTCAGGTACCTTGTTGGACACCCTGGTGCTAGCCTAAAGGTATGCCTCATCAGCAAGCTTCCTGGGGTCAGTTAGCTTACTGTAAACAGTTGCTAGCACAACTCTATAAAGCAATTACTGAGCATGTGCTCTCTCATGATCATATTGTAAAACCCAACATAATCATTTACTTTGCGGCCCTCACCCAGCCATTCAGTGCATAGCTGGAGTAAACAACAACATCTTACCAGGACTAGTTGGGGAGGTTTTGGCTGCCACTGAATCTTTGGTGATACCTCTTGGGAGTCGGCCCAAATTTTGCAATCAAAATTAAACCTAGGCTGTGAGCTATGCTTCGTTAGCGGAGTTTTTATCACTCTGTGCTCTGCGGAGCTTGCGGGGTTCCCAAAAACTCTGTCCTGCTAAGGAGCTGAGTTTTTTCCTCGCTCCCGCTCACCAAGAGTAAGTTGGCGTGTGTGGGAGAGGAAAATCCACAGCTAGACCACTTCCTTGTGAGATTTCTTAACACGGGCGATCACAGATGGTCGCTACCTCTCGCATTGAGAAATCTTCTGTTCATGTTGAGGAAGCTGCCACTCAAGTAGAACTTCTACTTGAGTGGCAGAAAGAAGCAGCACCTCTAGCACTGTGCAAGATGCCGTTCGCGGTTACAGCCTGGGAAAAACACCCGGCACTAAAAATCAGTGCGAACGGCATGAGGTAACCCACTCCGCTGCTCGCAGAACTCTGCATAGCTTGGCAGAGATTTTTTGTCACTTACCGGAGTTCCACGTAGCGGAACTCCACCCAGGCTTAATTAAAATGGTTTTCATGGGAGTGCACATGGTTTGATCCCCAACCTCTTAGGTTAGTAGTGTGTCCCTCCCCATGTGTTTCAACAGACCCACCCCCCAGTGCTCTTCAGGAACCCTGTGTACCTTCAGTTAAACTTCATAAGCAGAAAAGCACTTATCAATGTAATTTCCCACCACATAACTGGGCACTATGTCCTGTCCTATGAACCTTCCTGTCTCCATCAGGTACAGTATGTATGCTGCCACCATCACTGCTGGAGTCAGACTGCCTGGCCTTTAGTTCAGTTCATGAGCCAACAAAAGTTTCTTCTCAGCAACGCCTGCTTCCCTTACCTTTCAACCATTTTCTCCTCTGCCTCCCTCTTTAACTTTGCCAGCTGCTGCTTGAATTCTCTATCCTCTCTCCTCTCAGCCAGTTCCTCTGAGATAGGCCATGGAAAGAGATACTGCTTCCTGATCGCCCAGGGAGCTCAAATTCAGGGGTGTCCACCTCAGCCACTGTAGGTGGTTTCTCAGAAGAGACATTTCCAGACCCTCCCTTTTCAGTATCATCTTAATTTACATAGTCCCTAATGGCAATGGCCATACTGCATCGAGATGAAATGTATATAAAGATGCCTTTATGCACAGTCTCCTGGGTTTAGCAGCTGAAGAGATGCTTTTTATTTTATGCTATATTAGGTGCCCTAATAACCCTTCACAAAAGTTGAGCATTCTGGCAACAAGCTAAATTCAAGACACATTTGTGCATGCATTGCAGTATTAGAGAATCTGGAAAAAAGTCTATAGGCTTTCAGTCGGGCTAAGTTGTCCCATCTTGCCAACTTTCCCAAGGACACAACCAACCCATAGTTTGATGAGGGCATCAATGTAGCAGACATAACACAGAGGACTGGTATTACTGATGGCCCAAGTCATTTTTGTATCAATCTCATAAATACTACATTTACTGTTGTAGATATTTTCAGCGAGGCCAGATAGTGGTGGTGTCTGTAACAATGTTTCATACAAATACCCAGATATTTATAGGTTTCAACTCTCTAAAAAGGAAATATTCAGATAAAATAGGTGAGGGTTTTTTAATTAAAGTAAAAAATAATTTTTTTAAACGTTTCCGTGTTCATTATTAAATGGTGATTTTTGCAATGTGTGCCAAGCTTGGACAATGCCCGCTGAAGACCAATCCCCGTCTTGTCAAGTAAAGCGTTATCATCCGCATACCGCAGGATAAATATTGCATGACCTCCTAGGGTTTGTGGAAATAAATCTGCTGTCTCCAGAGCTTCTCCCAGGCTTGCTCTGAAAACATTGTATATACAAAATGAGATCTATCATTCTGTCAATGTTTTCCATAGTAGGTTCATGTCTATTAAATAAAGTTAAAGTTATATATCAAACTGAATCTTCTGTGCTGATGGTCTCGCTGATTAACATTGCCAAAGGAGTTTGATTATCCTCAGTAATGCAGGCCACTATTTGTCATGTGAGAGTCACGTGGCCTATATACCCCTACTGTCCCTAAACAAGGCCACATTTTCCCATTTGAGCCTGTGCAAGTCATAAGTAAAGAAGTTCATTCTTTCAGGACCATACAGGGTTGCAAACAGTGGATTTTCAACAAGTTTAAGATGTTTTGTACTTGTGATTGTAATAGTGTCTTAATGTACTCTCCCCACTTATTGGGCATTAAGAGCTCTTTCCCCCTGTTCTCCCACCAGCAACTTAATTTCCCTACTGCTAGAATTTCCTACTTTCATTACTCCGACAATGTGAATAGCTCAGCCACTTTTCAATCGATGTGTTTTAGCAGAGCAAATAGCTTTCGTATAGGCAATTCTCAACTCACCTTGCAAGTTTGGTAGTTTTTGCTTATGTGTTTTACTTCTTTATTCAATTTTCTTTTAGCAAGCCAAAGTTCCTGCACTATGAGTTGCAAGTGCCCTGATATGTTTCAGGAGATCGGCAAATCATGAAACCAGTCTTTAGTTCCTTTATGTGAGTGGACACAGGAAAGGCAACTGCTCTTTCCTTTAACATGCACCTAAATGGCACACAAGCTCCGTCCATGAGCAGAAGGCCAGTCCCATCTTGGATTACCCTTACAATGGTGCAACGTTTGCATTAAGGCAAAGAGAATGGGCTGCAAAAGTAATCCTAATGGTTAGGGAGTGTCCCAGAGTCAAACCCACTTAATTCGGGCAAACCATATTTGTGACATCTACTCTTTTTGGTCCTGTGGAAGATCAGAAGAGGACTGGACCAGTTGTCTGTGACCTAAGAGATGCCATGATGATCTGCATCTGCTCCCTCTTATGCCCAGGACACAGATGTGGACGTCTGTGTGGCTACAGGGACACAACAAGCTACAAGATGCCTTTTCCCTGAAATGCCTAGTTGACCAGTAGCAACAGGACCTGGACTGTGCCTAGCTGGTAGCCTCTAGTGGACTAAGTCCTGGCCCCGGAGTGCCATCCCTGAGATCCTGGGAGCCATAGAGGTTACGCAGAAGAGCTACTCCAGGAACCCTCAAAAGTTGGGACTTACATATTTAGTGAGCTTCCAAGACCTCCTGAGCCGTCAGGACGACTTCTTCAAAAAGATGTCCGTTTGCGATGCAACCTTTTCAGGCGCAGCTTCAGCTTGTCCCACTGAACATTTAGAATATTACTACAGGAGCCACGCCAGTACCTAGCTAGACATAAACTCAGTCAAGTAGCAGTAGTTGAGCAATGTACAATTCAATCATCTTTTGCATAAATATCTGGAACTTCACTTGCACCTACAGCATGATACGATTTTCAGATCCATACTTAGTCACGTGTATAAATGAGTCCCTTGCCAAGGTAAAAGAACTGTAAATCATATCAGGCAAGGATATTCTACAGAGTTGAAGTATATCATACAGAAATATAGTTCATCACTCAATTCATGCATTACCCAATCATCGTATGTTACAATCAGACTCAGTCTGTCAGGCGATAGCATTTCACAGCACAACAATGTCAGCCTGCATGGAGAGAGCACTGGATTGCAGTGTCACTCTGAAATGAACAGTGACTTCAGAGGAATTCAAACAAATGCCTGTACCACCAAAGAATGCCTTGTACATAAGTGATTGTCCCTTGAAACAAATACTTGTCAACTTAACCCTGGCTAAGGACTATCAAGAATAACAAGTATCTGCAAGATAAGGACTACATTTATGCAAGTCTGCACCATATCTAAGATTTGTCATAGAGATACACCTGCTCCTATGTTATACCACAACACAATCCAAAGAAGGGACAAGCTTGGGGAGGTTCCACGGAAAGAGCTACATAGCCTGTGCTTACATGTTCTAGACCAGTGTTTCTTAACCTGTGTCAGGGGACCCCTAGTGGTTTGCGAAGCCTACTCGGGGTATTCAACTGCTTAGAAAGTTAAATAATATAACAGATTAATAAAGTGTATATAAATTTAAAAAAAGCAAAATGCACAATTGTACATTTTAAAACATTCGGGGAAATGTAAAGGTATTTGATATTTGAAGCTAAAAATTAAGGTAGTATCCTCAGATTGATTCATGGGAGCAGTGCAAGTGCAGCAAACAGAATCCAGTATGAAAGATGAGTGACCTCAATTGAAATTAATAAACTCTAACCTTCCCATTTAATTTTAGATTTTTTTTTTATATTTGTTTGTGAATAAAATACAATATTTATATTTGTATATTTGGTGAATGTTTGTTTATGTATTTTTGTGTATTGTTTTGCGGTTCAAATTATCAAAAATGGAACATACCTTACTTTTACCTACGCTTTGCTAGTGATTGCTGGTGCCCTTATTTTCTCACTGCTCTCATGGGGATGGTGTTGACATATTGCTTCGGTTTGTGACCCAGGATCAGTCTTTTGCCTGTCCTAGAGTTAGTTAGTTTGTTGCCAGTACCCTGGCTATGAAAGATACAGGGACAGGGAGCCCTCCTTCTCATCTGCCAAACAGATTCATTTACTGGTGGAGCCCAGTGTTGAAGATAGAGTTGGAAGACAGGAGTTCATGGGGTCTCTCATTTGCAAACGCCGCAAATTTCCCTAAAATCTTATGTTTGTGGGAGAACAGGGATATTAGCTGGTACTTTGATCCCAGAATGACTTGGCTTAAGCTGCTAGTGATCTAGGCCTACTGGGAAACAAGAGGGAGAACATGATTTTATAGAGCCAATGTCAGTGCGGTCTCCCTGCTGATAAAGCAAAATATAAACCTAGCAGGCTGACAGGCTATTTTGTGTAAAGAAAAGATAGTTCTGTACTTAAAGGGGTGCCTTATGCACCTCTAACTTGTAAATACTGAAAAATATTTTTGCCATTTTTTTCTTTAAAAAGGACATGAACCCTTCACCCGTGCTAGGACGCTTGCTTCATCATGGGTGTGCTCCTTCGCCTAGTCGGGCCTATCCAAAGCTCTCTATTGTGAGGGAGTGTTCCTGAATGTGTGAAAGATCGTGTGGGGAATATAAAATTGTATGAATAATATGATAATTAATGGATTTTTTAAGTCTCAATCCTATCTTATACAAGGATGAAAATGGCTACAGAGAAAGGGGTGAAATGAAGTTATTATTATATGTTCATTATCTCCATAAAAATATCAGTACGTTTCTGCTCTTCCTAGTGTGTGACAACATCACTGGGGTTTTATCAGGACCTATGTGACCCTCTGTAAAGTGCGACCTAATCTATTTATCATAAATACATGGTGTAGGTGAATATTTAAAACAAGCATTGGCAAAGCTAATATGTCTCGCCTATGCGAGAGCTATTGGCTTTTTTGATGTATTTTGGCCATGTTGTACAGCAAGCAGCTGCTGTGGAGAATAGCTAAAAGTGCTATGACTCAGCCATCATTGGCCATGTCATAAAGCTTTTTTTCTGGGTGGGGCGATGGGGCAAGCAATAACAGGGGAAGGGTTCAGGGGGAGGGAGCAAGCAACGATAGGAGAGGCGGCCAAGCAGTGATCATAGGGAAACAATGTAAGAGGGGGAGGGGGTATACAAGCAACTACACAGAGCAAGAGGGGCAAGCAATGCGAGGGACAGGTTAAGGATGGCAGGAGGGGACAAGGAACATGAGGGGCAGTGGCTGGAGGGTGGGGTAGAAGGAAGTAAAGTGAAAACATAGCCTGGACCAAAAGCGTGAGCAGCTGTAAGACACCCACTGGGCACGGAAGCAGTACTTGGGCCATGCTCCAAGGAAGGGACAAACAAACAAAGAGGAAGTGAAAAGGGGTTAACCAAAGACAAGTAATTAAATGAGAGCAACAATGAAGCCAACCACTGGTAAGCAATAGGCTGTCTCTAAGCCCCCTTTAAGCTAAGAAAATGTGTCGCAAACTCTATCTGTTAGAGTAATCCTGTTTGCTAGATTCAGTCTTGTAAATATAAAACAGAGGGAAAAATCATATGTTACAGTAAGAAACAACATCCCATAATTTTTTCGTTCTAATATTAAAAGAAGGAAAACCTCCTGGTGTTCCTTTGGCAATACCGTGCACCGTTTCATATCACCACTCATGTTGAAAACACATTTCAAATTAAATAAGGCAAACAAAGTGTTTAATATATAGCAGTCAATGAAATAGAGAAACACTTGGTCTGGAGTTTGAAGACACATGCCTACCCCATGTCTAACAGTAAAGCATCTGGAAAAATTAGCATGGGTGTAAAACTGGAGTATGGAGCAACATCTGTAGAATGTTTGGACATTGTTTAACAAACAGTAAAGTGATTCATTCATTGCTTATACTGCATACCCTGTAGTTCAGCAGTTAACACGAGACGCCACCAGTTATGTATTTAGATTCAGGGGCTGTCTGGAACATACTTTCGCAAAAAGCGTTGAGTAAACTCTAATATAGCTTTTTATTATATGAATGCACTGTGCAGTCATGGAACCAGCTGGTCGGAGGTGGCTGTAGTTAAGAGGTCACAGGCACTAATGATAAACAATGCCAAAAGGGATTAGAGTTCAGGGCTACCTGGTAATGGAAGTGGATGATCAAAAAGACTGACTTAGAAAAGACCCAAAGATAGCAGACTCTGGGACCGTCTGGTACTCATTGAATTCACTAACCGTGAAATCCCTACTGTTATGTCCTTCTATAGTACCTGTACTCTGGAATGCTCATGCAGTTTGTGCAGTATTTAGACAAGATATTGGGGGTGGGGGGGACATTGTGTGGACTAAATATTGTGTCAAGAATATCAAGGGCAAAAATGTTGCTATAGTAAGTTTCAATAGGTCAGCAAAGTTTTACTAAATATAACTCCACATATATATATACCTTGATGATATCTATCTATCTATCTATCTATCTATCTATCTATCTATCTATCTATCTATCTATCTATCTATCTATCTATCTATCTATCTATCTATCTATCTATCTATCTATCCATCCATCCATCCATCCATCCATCCATCCATCCATCCATCCATCCTTCCATCCATCCATCCATCTATATATATATATAGGTATGTAGATGTGTAGATAAGAATAGCAAATCTGTACTTACCTATCTGCACTTACCTTCTCAATATTTTGGTCCTCTATGTTTTTGAAACTATATTCTGCTACTGATATGCTGTCAGGGATCCAGTTTACACCTAGGAAGATGCCTCCAATCCTTCCAGTCTCTGCTTTAACAGAAATCATAGGAGTGACCTGCTCTGTTAAGCTGGTGGCTGCAACTATTCTGCGCTGACACAACGTCATGTGAGGACACTGTGGAAGAGTATAACATGGTGTGGGAAGGGTCCAACCTTTGGTCCACAAGACTTAAATACTGTGTCTTATGGACCAAACCCCTGTGCTACAGTAGCTTCCCTGCCCTGCAATAGCACCGTCAGGGAAACATATCTGCTCCAACCTGGTGGGAACGTCTTTAAAGCTCCTTTCAGGCAGGAGCAGACATTCCTTCCCTGCCAGTAGAATCTCAGGCAGGGAAGGCATGTCTGCGTTCACTCGGGGGGGAGCTTTAAAATTGCTCCAGCCAGGTGGGAGCAGAAGTTTTTTTCATTTCTGGTGGTCTTGCAGGTAGAGAAACACACATTTCTAATGCCCAGTGGGAGCAAACAAAAAACTCTGGTCCTGCCAGGAGGGAGCAATGCTGGATCCCACAGTACCCAGGCTGGGTGCATGCAGGGCACAGCTGGGGCCGTGAGATTCCCCACTGCCACCCCCAACTTACTGTTTGGTGGGTGCCACAGATGGGCACTGGAGCACCCACCTACAAGGGCCACAGGCCTTGGGCTGTGGGGTCACCATGGTGACTATAGGCTCAGGGATGGGTCCGCATGCGCCCTCCCCTTCAAGTTAAGTGTGGCCTCGGGGGATGGGGTCCTCAGGCCAGTTAAGGCTCGGGAGGGTGGCTGCACAGCCACCCTCCCCTTTTTGATTATATTTGTCTTAGGGGCTGGGGCACAACCGAGGCTTTTAAGGCTCAGGGAGGGGAGCTGCGCACCCTTTCATCTTAAAATATGTTTTTCCCTAAGCCATGAGGTCACAGTGGCCACTATTGGCTCAGGGAGGGGGCCACAGGCCCCCCTCAACTTTACAAATATATTTTCGCCTCATCTATTGGTTGCCTGCAGGGGCTTAGCCACAGGGCCATTCACAGTTAAAGTTATCTTAAATAACTATAACTCGTGCCCTTGTCATGCACTGCTAATTACTCTACATATTACACAACCGTAGGCTCCCTGGGGCATTGTATTTCGTGCCTCGGGGATGGGGTCCCCGAGGCCTATTAAGGCTCGGGAGGGGTGCTGCGTACCCACTCCCCATAAAATATATGTTGTTCCTTCCAGGACGTTGTGTCACTGGGGACACTATTGGCTCAGGAGGGGATCCACGTCATCCCTCTCACCTTTACAAATATCTTTTGGCCCCGTTTGTTGGCTGCCTGCAGGGGGTGGTGGCCGAGGAGAATTAGGCCAACCCAAGCCGCACACAGCCAAAGACTGCCTGCGAGTGTTGGCCACAGGGTCTGGCCATGCACGGTGGAGGTTGACTTTACATATGATAATAAAATATTACTTTCTGTTAGAAAACCTTGGAATTCACTGAAAGAAACACAAAGGTTAAATTTACCTTAAAATTAGTAGTTAGGTTAATATTTCTGTGACACCATAATGTTTTAAATGTACAAAACCACAGAAACTCACTATTTTAGTTATCTTAAGTAACTTTAACTAATTCCCTTAGCTAACTATAACTCGCGCCCTCGCCAAGCTTTGCTAATCACTATACATATTGCATCACTCATGAAATCTTCTATTACATCATTCATAGTATCACTGCTACTGATTAGAAAATGCATGGTGGTGACGCGAGTTATAGCAGCCATCTTAGCATTCAAGGCTCAGACCTAAGTTCTACAAAAAAGTAAAAAATCAGTCTAAGAGGGTAGGGTAGGGACACCCTGCCCACCTTAGCCTGGGCGGGGGGTGGGGGGAGGAATATGTTGTTGTTTTTTACATTTTGGCACAACTTCTCAGAGGCTCCGTAAATCTGTAGCAAGATTTTTTTTTAAAAGCCCACGTTACAAAATAACCATCCCCCAGGGTGGGCCAGGGCACTGGGTGCAGCGCAATAGAATATTTTGGGGAGGGGGGGGATGGGGGGGTGGCACCCTCGATAATAAAGTTTTTTGATCTTAATCAGATGTATTGTATGTTTATGTAGACAAAGCCTATTACACTGTGATTTATTTTAACACTATAATTTGATACGTATAGTGATTCTGAGGCACCTTGCAAATGTTCCTGGTGGAATCGAAATTGATTACGTGAATGAAATTCAAGAGGAATAATTATCTCAAATTCAAGACATTGCCTAAATTTCTCCTCCACTATTTGGGAGGATCCCCTGGGTTACTGCGCTGACCGCAACTAAGTAGCCAATCAGAACCGGGGTTACCTGGTGAACTGCAGCTAGGGGGGCAATGGGATGTCCCGTCTGACATGCACTACAAAGCTTTTAGTGTCTCTCATTCGGTTAAACCTTGATTGCCAGTTATGGAAGAGGCTGTGTTATTCTTTCTGTGGAAGCTTCTGTGTTTTTAGAATATGTCACAAGAGTGTTAAAACATGCGCTGGGTCAGGCGTGAGCTTCTCCAAGGGTTTCGGTGGCTATAGCCGGTTTCAAGGAGTCTTGGGCTCTAAACACGAGAGAGTTACGCAATGTAAGAGCGCGAGTATTTAAAATAAATCTTTGATGCACCAGTTTGGATCTTATTCGGCCAATTCCCTCACCCTGAAAATATTCAACATATCTTAATCCAGAAAAGAAGAGGGAACGGATGTAGCAAAGGGTACTGGAAGTGTTCACAGATGTTTATCATGGTGTATCATTTTTTCAGTGGAAAAACGCCTAGGATCCCACAGTTTTGATAAATGGTGCTGTCATGACTCCAGCGCAGTGAGTCCATGTTAAATTTGGAACGTTTCCTTTCTCTGATTGGTTACTTTGTGGGTGTGGTCTGTGCAATACTCTCCAATGGATGTTACATATCTGTGCCACTGACTTCCAGATTTAGCCCCTAACCACTAGGGGGACATTTCACGTACAAAGACTGAAACATTCTTGATCTGCTGGGTTTGGAATATCAAACAATGTTAGCTGGTCACGCTGGTCCTTGCCAAAAACATGCCCCAGCAAGTAATTCAGCATCCTTTAGTATACATGCGCACTGTAAAGTGATATATGCTCCTTGTTCTTGGTAATTTTACTCACTGGAGACGTCGCCAGACCTTTCTCTTGTGTTTTTTTTTCAGCACATTGGTCACTTTCCAAACATTGGGGCACATGTACAAGCCCCGTATCGCCACGGGAACGTCACTTTTTCCGACGTTCCTGTGGGGATAGGGGCTGAGCCTTATTTACAAGGCCCCCTTTCACGATCTGCTTGGCGTGAAAGGGGTGGGCAGTGGGTGTTGCGGTGGGCTTTGCACAGCAACACCCATTGAGTTTGACGCTGCCCCCTATTTACAAGGTTGGCGTAAATAGGAGGCAGCGCCAAAATTAAGACCAGGGAAAACCTGGTCTTAACTTGGTGGAATGAGGAGAAATGCTTTATTACTTCTTGCTTTTACATTTTCCATGTGTGCTACCTTGTTCAGCACACGTGAAAAAAGCAAAACGCCTCGGATTGTTTATGTGTATGAAGGTGTCCCTTCCTGCACCTAAACAATCTCTAAAAATATGGCATTTTGTAACATCCATGTGTGCTGCATTAATCAGCACACATAGAAGTAACAAAACGGCATTTAAAGATTGTTTGTGTGCAGGAAGGGGCACCTTCCTCCACATAAACAATCTTCCCCTGCACGCAGACACCCTTGCACTATGGTTGGCGCTAAGCTGCTAAACTAAACTTAGCGCCAGCCAGCGCAGTGGGAAACTCCAGGCTGCACCATATCCTCGTAAATATGGTCTAGCTTTGCGTTTCTGAAGTGGCGGAGCGAGGCGTTAAGCCGTGAGGGCTAATGCCTCACCCCGCCACTTCTTTGTACATATGGCCCATTGTATCAACAGACCAATAAAAAAGCAACACACTAAGAATTGAAAATCAAATCATTCTCAGTTTAAAAAGCAAAGGGAGCAATAAAGCTTGGAGAGGAGAGATAATTGTTTTAGTAAAGGTTAATCGCCCGCCTCTCTGTTTAAGGTTATGAGGGACCCTAGGGCCTCCTTGCATGGAAGGATTTACTGCTCTGCTTCTCCCAGGAGAGCAGCCAGGCTTTGAGACAGAGCAGGCCCTCTCCAGCCTTCAGCTGAGATATGTAGGGCTGATGTATTGTCAATAGAGAGTCTGCCAAGGGGGACACATGTTGTCAAGAAACGTTTAAGAAGCGGTAACTATTTTCAGTCTGTGAAGTGATCCTTACACACAAATCTTCCAACCATCATCAGTATTACTGCTTTAGCAGGTTTCTCTATCCCTGAGCCTCACACCTGTTCTCTGTCACAACCAGCAAGCCTGAATACACACAACTGTCACGCAATATCCCCCTGCTTGGACAAAGTCACGTGCAAACTGTGCCGACACAAGACCATTTTTTGTATTGTATTTAGTGCTTCCAATTATTTAGTTGCTATATTATGCACCTAAAAGATAAAAATATGAGGCATGAGACAACATTTTATGCTGCCCCCCTAGTGGTGTAGAGGGCGCCAATGATATATACATATGCATGAGATGCAACAGGGTAACAGAATTTTTGTTTGAGGTCGTGAGTCAGCTTACTATATTTGGTATCGAGTTTCAATTCAATATTAGTAACATAGGGGGTCATTAAGGTGGCGGTGAACCCACCACTGACAGGCTGTCGAATTCACAGCCATTGTGAGGCCATTTAACGCCTGCCGTAATTATGATGGCGGGCGGTACCGTAGCGGTCAGAAACTCTGACTGTCATGCATCCGATGGGCTCCTTGAGCCCACGGGTGCATCGGAACGGCTCGTAGTCCCTACAATGGTGGCGGTGCCTACCAGGCACGCCATAGAGATTACGGTATCCCTTTCTGCCCGCCTGTTCATGGCCGTTAACCCGCCATGAACAAGTTGGGGGAAAGGAAACTTGGGGGCCGTAGCGGGCCACCATTCAGCCAGGGCACTTTCTTTTAGTTGTGGGTGCTCCCTATATTTCCATGCACCGTGTGGCAGGCACCGCATGGTGCCTGCCACATAGTGCAGGAAAATGTAAACCGTGCCTGTTTTTACATTGCGGCGGGTGCTGCAGCCAGCAGCACCCGCCCAATGTAAAGTATGGCAAGTGCGCCCGCAACTGTGGCGGTCGCATCGTTATACCCCTTGTGGGACAGCCACCTTGTAGGCGGGCGGTCCCACTCCCAGACACGATTGCCATCGTAATGACCCCCATAATGTTTTCTCTTAATGATGAGGTCACACATCCATATACTAGGCTTTGTTTTATCGCAATTCTTATGGCCAACCATGAGAGTGATGCATAGCCTCTGAAATTTGATGAATGATGGTCAAGGATGTGCAATGTATAAGAAACAGAAAATGTTATTCATCAAGGGAAGGCTAGAGCAGGGAGACGGAAAGAGGGCCATGGTTGTGGGTCCTTTTTCAGATCATTATGATTTCATTTTATGTTACTTGTTATTGAAATGAACAATGAGTGTAAACAAGCTTTGGCAGAGCCAATAGGTCTTGCTTATGCAAGAGCTATTGACCTTGCCAATATGTTTTAGCCATGTTGTACACCAGGGTGACAGCTGTTCAGCATGGCTAAAAGTTAGTGGCATTAAGGAGAGTGGTGTGCAGTGGAGTGGAGTAGAGTGTCATGAAGTGGAGTGGAGTGGGGTGTTGTGGTGCGGCGTAGAGTGGCGTGGAGTGGCATAGAGTAGAGTTCAGTGGCGTAGTATTGTGGAGTGTCATGGAAGGAGTAGATTGCCATGGAGTGGGAGGGTGTAAATTGAAGTAGAATGTTGTAGAGTTAAGTAGAGTGTCAGAGTGGAGTAGAGTGTCAGAGTGGAGTGGAGTGGCATAGAGTGTTGTAGAGTGGAGTGGAGTATAGCAGAGTGGAGTGCCATAGAGGGTGTTGCATATAGTGGAGTAGAGTGTGGTAGAGTACAGTGGTGTAGAGTGGAGTGGATTGTCGTAGAATGGAGTGGCATAGAGTGGTGTACTGTAGTAGAGTGTAATGGCATAGAAGGAAGTAGAGTGGAGCCAAGCAGAGGAGAGGAGAGTACCATAGAGTGAAGTGGCATGGAGTGTCAGAGTGGAGTGGAGTAGTGTGTTGCAGAATAGAGTGAAGTAAAGTGGCATGGAGTTGCGTAGAGCGTCAGAGTGGAGTAGTGTTGTAGAATGGAGTAGAGTGTTGTGAAGTGACAGAGTGGAATAGAGTGTAAGAGTGGAGTAGAGATTAACAGAGTAGAGCGTTATAGAGTGGAATAGCATTGAGTCAATTAGAGTAGAGTGGAGTAGAGTGGCCTAAGTGAAGTGGCGTAGGGTACAGAGTAGATTGGCATAGAGTGCATTGGTTTTAAGTAAATTGGTGTCGAGCACATTGGTGTAGAGTGCAGTGACATAGAGAAGAGTTATGTAGAGTGCAGTGGTGTAGAGTAGAGTGGCGTAGAGTACAGTGCCACAGTGTAGAGTGCAATGGTGTAGAGTGGCGCAAATTGGAGTAGAATGGTTTAGGGTGCTGTTGCATAGAGTAGATTGTTTCAGAGTAGAGTAAAAAGGCGTAGAGTTGAGTGGTGCAGGATTGAGTGGAGTGGTGCAGGGTACAGTGCAGAGGTGTAGAGTGGCGTAGAGTAGAGTGGAATGGAGTACAGTGGAGTGCAGTGGTGCAGAGTAGATTAAAGTGACGAAGAGTGCAGTGGCATATAGCGGAGTGACGAATAGTAGAATGGCGTAAAGTGTCGTGGCATAGAGTGCATTGACGTAAGGTTCAGTAGAGTGCAGTAGAGTGACGTAGAGTTGAGTGGTGCAGAGTAAAGTGCAGTGGTGCAAAGTAGAGTGGTGTATAGTTCAGTGAGAGAGAGAGTGCAGGCTTGCAGAGTATAGTGTAGCAGAGTGCAGTGGTGTGATGTAGAGTGCAGTGATGTAGGGCAGAGTGGTGTAGAGAGCAAAGGCATAGAGTACAGTACTGCAGAGTAGAATAGAGTGGCATTGAGTGCAGTGACGTAGAGTGCAATGGTGTAGATTGGTGTAGCGTACAGTGGCATAGAGTGAAGGTGTGGGTGTAGAGTGCAGTGTTGTAGAGTAGAGTGTTGTAGAATAGAGTATAGTGGTGTAGAGTGCAGTGGTGCAGAGTAGTTGGTGAAGGATGCAGTGGCATAGAGTGCATTGGCTTTGAATAACACAGTGTAGCATGCATTGGCGGAGAGTGCAATGGTTTAAAGTAGAATGGCGTACAGCGCAGTGGTGTAATGTAGACTGGTGCAAAGTGAGGTAGAGTGGAGCAACATAGAGTGCAGTGGTGTAGAGTGCACTGGTTTTGAGTAACGTGGTGTAGAATGCATTGGCTGAGAGTGCAGAGCTTTAGAGCAGAATGGCGTAGAGAGTAGTGGTGTAGAATAGAATGGTGCAAAGTAAGGTAGCATGGAGCAGCATAGAGTGTATGGCGCAGAGTGAATTGTTTTTGAGTAAAGTGGTGAAGCGTACATTGGCGGAGAGTACAGTGGTTTAGAGTAGAGTGGTGTAGAGCCCAGTGGCGTATGGAAGAATGGTGTAAAGTAAAGTAGAGTGGAGCAGCTTAGAGTGCAGTGGCGTAGAGTGCATTGGTTTTCAGTAAAGTGCTGTAGAGTGCATTGGCGGAGAGTGCAGTGGTTTAAAGTAGAGGGACGTAGTGCACAGTGGTGTAGATTAGAATGGTGCAAAAAAAGTACAGCGGAGCCCCACATTGTGGAGCGCTGCATAGTGCAATGGCGTAGAGTAGATTGTTTCAGAGATGAGGGAAGTGGCGTGAAATGGTGCCGGGCAGTAATGGAGTTGAGTGCCCTGTTCTGAAGTGGTACTGATCAGAGTGTATTGGCGTAGAGTCATTTGGTGTAGAGTAGAGTGACGTAGAGACCAGTGGCATAGAGTTCAGTGGTGCAGAGTAGAATAGAGTGGTTTAGAGTCCAGTGAAATAGAGGGCATTGGTTTTGAGTGAAGTGGTGTATGGTGCATTGGCATGGGTAGCAGTGGCATAGAGTGCAGTGGTTAGAGCAAAGTGCAGCGGCATAGAGTAGAATGGTGCAGCGTTGATTGCAGTTGCATAAAGTGGAGTGGCACAGAATAGATTGTTTCAGAGCAGAGTGAAGTGGCGTAGAGTGGAGCGGTTCAAAGTAGAGTGGAGTGGTGCAGGGTAGAACGCAGTGGCGTAGAGTGGCGTTGAGTGCAGTGATGCAGAGTAGAGTAGAGTGGTGTAGAGCAGATTGGCAAAGAGTGCACTGGTGTAGAGTGGAGTGGTACAGAGTAGAGTGCAGTGACATAAAGTGCAGTGTTGCAGAGTAGAGTAGAGTGGTGCAGAGTAGAGAGGGGTGGGTATCCTAGACTGGAGTAGTGTAGAGTGCAGTAGCAAAGAGTGCAGTGGTGCATAGTAGAGTAGAGTGGGATAGAGTGCATTGGCATAGTGTAGAGTGGTGCAGAGTAGAGTAGAAAGGTGTATAGTGAGGTGGCATAGAGGGTGTGGTGCAGAGTAGAGTTCAGTGACACAATATGGAGTGGCATAGAGTGGAGCGGGGTAGTGTGATTTGGTGCAGACTAGAGTGCAGTAGGGTTCACTGACAAAATATTGACACCCAAAATATCCCCATACAAAAATATTGGCACCAAAATATTGATGTCAAAATTATCTACATCCTACTTATAATGGTAAGTACAAAAATATGGAAGAAAAAAATGCCATAAATATAATTGTACAAAATATTGTTGTGTATATATACATATATATATATATATATTCAGTGAAAAAACCATAGGTTTCACACACGTTATAGTTAGGAATTAGCATTTAAAAAACCTTAGAAATTCAGTGAAAAAACCATAGGTTTCACACATGTTATAGTTAGCTGGACATTTTACTCGTAAAAAACCAATGAAATTCCCCCGTTATAGTTAGTTCAGCTAACTATAACTCGCGCGCCCGCAATGCACTGCTGATGACGTCACATATTACATCACTCATGACATGGTCAGTGACATCACTCATGACATCACTGATGACATCTCAAATGACATCACTGATGACATCACTGATGATGTCATCCAGTGAATGTGTGTTTTTCTGAAAATTAAATATGTTTTATATATGTATATCTCAAGGTCGATGGAAGAATAAATGGGTATATTACTGTCTAAATGGATGATTTCTTTTTGAAAAATTGATTGTGTAACTGACTGATTAAGTGTATCATAGTGAATACATGGCTTAGTGAGTAATGTTTAAATATATAAATATCTGTATCAGTCTCTCACTTTGTGTATAAGTGGCTGCATGGGTTGGAGAGTAGCTA
Organism: Triturus cristatus; assembly: GCF_964204655.1. NCBI lineage: Eukaryota > Metazoa > Chordata > Amphibia > Caudata > Salamandridae > Triturus > Triturus cristatus. The sequence continues at coordinate 1,150,339,994 of NC_140581.1, read as the reverse complement.
CATGGGTGTCTATATAGGTTATTAGTTGGTTTTTTGAGTATCAGTATGAGTGTCTGCATGGTTCGGTGGGGGGTATGACGTAGTGCATAGGTGCATGAATGAGTGACTCACTATTTGTATGTGTTGAACAGAGCATGTGTGCAGGACTGCATGGGTGGATGAGTGTGTGTATGGGTGTGTTAGTGAGTGAATGACTGTCTCAATAGTGTCTTTATGAGTAACTACATATGTTTAAAACTAGTATATGTGACTATTGGTTTATATATGTGAGTATATGTGAGAGTGAGAGATTGAAAGAGTTCCTGTATGAATAAGTATGTATTTCTATAAGTAATTGTTTAAAAGACTAAGTATGTGTAAGTTTCCGTAGAAGTAAGTGTGGTGGTGTGTGTATAACTGTATATGCAAGTAAATGTATGTTTGATTCTTTATTAGCATGAGTGACTATGTGTGTGAGTAGCTCTATGGATGAGTGGCATTGTGTAACAGGATGTATAGGTGCATGAGTACATATGATAAGTGAGTACATGTATGAGTGACTGTATTGGACTGTTGGTGAATGAGTGGATGTGTATGTGGATCTTAGAATTACTGAAGAGGTTGTTGTAACTGTTATTGGTATGTCCATTGTTTTGTAAATTTTAGTCTCTATTTTTGAATGTGTGTATCAAAGGTTATATTAGGGGAAGAGGAGGTCTGCCACTCTATCACAAGGATGATGTCATCAGTGATGTCATCAGTGATGTCATTTGAGATGTCATCAGTGATGTCATGAGTGATGTCACTGACCATGTCATGAGTGATGTAATATGTGACGACATCAGCAGTGCATTGCGGGCGCGCGAGTTATAGTTAGCTGAACTAACTATAACGGGGGAATTTCATTGGTTTTTTACGAGTAAAATGTCCAGCTAACTATAACATGTGTGAAACCTATGGTTTTTTCACTGAATTTCTAAGGTTTTTTAAATGCTAATTCCTAACTATAACGTGTGTGAAACCTATGGTTTTTTCACTGAATTTCTAAGGTTTTTTAAATGCTAATTCCTAACTATAATGTGTGTGCAACCCATGGTTTTTTCAGTGAATTTGCAAGGTTTTTTAAATGCTAATTTTTTTTTTTTTCTTCTATTTTTTTAAACATATTTTTATTTTAATTTTCTTACCTTTTATAAAGACTATGGTTAAATTTTTAAAATTCTTTAATATGTTTTTTTAATATATTTTTTAAAATAAACATGTAAAATTTATTTGCAGTACATTTTTTCTATTTTTTTTATTATTTTTTTAGTACGCGTACCGTAAGCTTACGGTAAGCGTACGGTTTACGCAACGTCCGTAATTTATCTACGCTGCTTGCGTATAGTTACGCGATTTGCGTAGCCGCGCGTAATCCGCGTGGGACGCATGCGCGCGTACGCTACACGCGCACGTTACGCGGAAGTGTCGGGTAGTGACTGTTATGCGCATGCGCGCAAGCGCGTGTCTTTTTTACGCGCATGCGCACTTTTGCCGTAAGCGTACCGTAAGCGTACGGTAGGTCATGTGATCATGAAACAAAACTTTTGATTGGTTGAAACTACTTTCAGTTCTAGAACTCTCCTACACCACACCCATTCCTCTCATTTCTGCTTGTGATCCCTTAGGAGAAGGAGCTGGGTTGTCTTTGTGATACGATGGCAGAACAGCAGAGCTCTTCTGAGAGTGAGGCTAGCACTAGCAGCACTGTTTTGAGGCAGAGAGCGAGGAAACAAAAGCCCTCTTATGTATGGGATTATTTTACTTTTCCTGAAGGCCAGCAAAAGGTGAATGCACCCTTAGTAACTTGCAAGCTGTGTCAGCGTGTACTTTCAAGAGGTAATCCTGACAGGAAGTATTCCTTTGGGAATCATACCATGAAGAGACACCTCAAGGATGTACACAGAAGGACACATGGTCATCTTTTTGGAGGTAACTCTTCAGAAAGACAAGCAAGTACATCCACAGCAGCTCAGCCTGCACCATCATCTGCAGAGCTGACTCCTTCTTCTGCAGGTCAGGTGAGCCCTTCATCTGTGGGGGGAGCATCTCCTTTTGCTGGCCCTCTGGAAATGAACCCTCGATTTCGAAGGGTTGATATTCGATGCGCCTTTTGTCAAGATCTAATTTGCCATAGGGAGACCAGTGTTTCCCTAGTGAACAACAAAATAGATCAGCACATTTGTCGCTTTGAATAATTTTCCCATTCTTTCTTTCCTCTGTCCCTGCATGAACACAACGGTTCTTTTAAGAGCCAACCTTATCTTTCATCTTTTTTTTACATATGTTTTTAAAAACTTTTTTTTTTTTTACCGTACGCGTACGGTGCGCGTACTTTTTTTTTTTTTTTTTTTAAAAACACTAAAAATCAATTATCACATTACAAGGTCCTTGAGAGACTACAATTATTATTATTGACTTACCATACCCACTCAAAAAAATATTTATTCATTTGTTTTTTAAAAAAATAGCTTTAAAAATGGTTCTAGTTTTCGAAATTTTTCTATATCAATCTGAAAAAAAGAAAACAAAAAAGTATTAATATTTTTAAAACATTTTATTATACAGTACACATATTTACATATTTTTCAAAAAATATTTTTGCCTTATTTTTGCTGTTTTCAGAATATATTGCCTTAGTGATGCTGAATGTATTTGCATTACAGACTGAAACCTGAAAACCCCACTCGCTTGTAAATACTGTGCATGATTATACATGGCAAGCAGATGGGTGTGTGCTAAGAGTCTGCTTCTTCCCCCAAAAAATCGCTCTCCCTTTTTCCTACTAATGCAACTGTGAAATCACCAGAGCAAAACGCAATAAATCTCTGCCTGTAATTCCTATTTGCACACAGAGTCATGTTTTCACATTAGTCCCAAAACGAAATTTCTTTGCCAATTTGAAAGCACACTTACTGCTCTTTTTTTTTGGCAAGTGAAAATCACTTTTACAGACTGACACATTATGAAACCACTTTTCAGATTTTTTTTAAAAAAGCCCATGTCCAGACTGCTTTTTCAGACCACCACCATGTGTATCCTCGGTGACTGCCTACACTCCAGCAAGGGCAACCAGCCTTAGAGATGCTGAATGTATTTGCATTACTGAGTCCAACCTCAAACCCTTAAACTATTCTTTTTTTTTCCAGTACATCTTAATTTATCGTGAAAACATAGTCCATATTATTTTACATGTTCCTCACATTTCAATTTCTCCCAAAACAGAAAATGATAAACGCAACTTCAACAAAAAGAATTTCCATTTCTATTATTCATTTCTTAATTTACCATATACATCTCCTCTCAAACTCTAACCTCACCTTTAAAATTAGTTAGTTGTGAAAGAAATGTGGCACTCAAACAGCAGATTATCAGAGCCAGGATCTCTGTTCTGTTCACCTCTCTCCTCTCAGCAGAACCAGATAATGGCAAACTTTCCCTCTATTTTTCCACACATATACATGTAAGTTTCAAATCTCAGTGCTTCCCCCTTTTTTTCAAATGTAATCACACATTTCTATTGGTTGAAAACCAACCCTTTTCCAAAAGTACCCTTCCCCCAACTTGACTTCTGCCTAGTACCCTTCCCCCAACTTGACTTCTGCCTGCTACCATAGCAACAGCTCATGGAACACTGCTGTGTGGAGTGAGGTCAGAAGTTCGCCACACAATGTTTCAATTCCACAGAGCAAGAGTGCTTGACTTTTCAAACCTAACAGCAAATCCATAGTACTGTTCTTTGGTAACACATTTTTTTGTACCAATACAAAACATGCTTCTTTTAATTTACACATACAGCCTAGTTTTTATTCTAGAATGGTATGAAACAGCCAATCAGTTCTTTTTGTTTAGAAAAAAATATGTATGCCTCCATTTCCAAACTGTCTTTCTTTTCATATTGCCATTCTACTGAAAGACACCTCCTGAGTGCATCCAGTTCTCCTTTGAAGATGTTCACAGTGTGGATTGTAGGGCACAGCTATGTCTTCTGGAGTGAAAAGTTTGCAGAGAAAACAGATATGGTGAGAGACCTTGCTTTGCCAAATGTAGACATTAAATGGATTGGTCAAAGAGGGTTAAAGTGGCACCAATTGATGCCATTGGTGAAATCCTTCATGCAAATCCAACACCCTGACCTCATAATAGTGCACTGTGGTGGCAATGACCTAGGCACTTTGACTGGGGTAGGTCTGGAAATGCTTATGAAGGACACCTTTGCACAACTGTTTTCACTTTTCCCTAAAACTGCCTTTGTGTTTTCCAACATATGCCAAAGGCAAAAATGGAACTGGTCCAATCATTTCTGTCCGCAGATTGACAAAGCAAGAAAGCACGTCAACAAATCTGTTTCTGCTTTCCTCCGTGACTATGGTATGGGTGCCATTTACCACAACAACTTGCATTATGACATGCAAGACATTTATAGAGGAGATGGTGTGCACTTCAATGATGAAGGGAACAGAGTCTTCCTCTTGAACCTTAGACTCTGCATCGGTACTTACTTGTAGGTACCACTAAAAAATCATTTCATAAACACAACGGCTCTTTTTAGAGCCCCCTAATATCTAAACACTTAAATCTGAATTTCATTTATTTTTTTATTTTTTTTTCTTCCGTACGCTTACCGTAAGCTTACCGTACGCGTACCCCGTGATTTTTTTTAAAATCAATAAATGTTTTCTTTGTACTTTACAGTCCTTCTTTGACCCCCTCACAAATGTAAGGGGGTCTGTAACTCTCCTCATTGCCCCCTTTTCTTGTTTTCACTCTTTTTTTTCTGAGTGAAACACACAAAATGGCGGCCGCCGCTTCCTGGTTTCGGCCGATTCGAATGTTTACTAAGATCTAACAGCCAATCAGAATCGCGCTCGCGCACGCCACCGTACGCGTATGGTAAGCGTACGGTAAGCGTACCGTAAGCGGGCTCAGATATATATTGATTTAAAGGCTATTTTCTCAGAATCTACTGAACAGATTTACACCAAACCTACGAAAGGCACTTCCTTGACATAGGGACTACCTCTCTGCCAAATTTCTAGTAATTCTGTTCAGCCGTTCGGGCTGTAGCTCGTTCTAAAGGTCCTATGGAAAAATGCATGGGAAAAACGCGTTTTGGGACCCCCCTTTTATCTCAGCCCCCGCTTGACGAATCCCCCCGAGACTTTCTGGGTAGGAGCGGAGCGTAGCGCCCAACCTATTTTGAGAATTTCGCGAGGATTCATCGACCGGCGCCAAAGTTATTCAAAATAGAATGTTGCTGATTTCCTATGGAAAAGGGGTCCTAACTATAACTACCTACTGGCGACCGCCAGTAGGTAATATATATATATATATATATATATATATATATATATATATATATTACCTACTGGCGGTCGCCAGTAGGTAGTTATAGTTAGGACCACGTTTCCATAGGAAATCCGCAACATTCTATTGTGAATAACTTTGGCGCCGGTCGACGAATCCTCGCGAATTTTTCAAAATAGTTGGGGCGCTACGCTCCGCTCCTTCCCTGAAAGTCTCAGGGGGATTCGTCAAGCGGGGGCTGAGATAAAAGGGGGGTCCCAAAACGCGTTTTTCCCATGCATTTTTCCATAGGACCTTTAGACAGGGCTACAGCCCGAACGGCTGAACAGAATTACTAGAAATTTGGCAGAGAGGTAGTCCTCAGGTCAAGGAAGTGCCTTTTGTAGGTTTGGTGTAAATCTGTTCAGTAGATTCTGAGAAAATAGCCTTTAAATCAATATATATATCTGAGCCAGCTTACGGTGCGCTTACAGGACGCTTACCGTACGCGTACGGTGGCGTGCGCGAGCGCGATTCTGATTGGCTCTTAGATCTTAGTAAACATTCGAATCGGCCGAAACCAGGAAGCGGCGGCCGCCATTTTCTCTCTCGCACTGAGAGTGATGTTTAAAATATTAAGGCCAAAAACATGTAAAGGGGCTGTTTAGACAGCTCCCACACACATAGCAATGTTGAGGAAGTCCCCAAAGATCCCCCAAGGCCAAAAACGGAATTTTTATTTTTTCGCTAATTTCGCCGATTACGCTTACCGTACGTGTACGGTAAAAAATTATAAAAAAAAAAAAATTATCCACACTCTCCCCACCCCGTGTGCAATTGGTGCCCGAAGGGCACCAATTTTGCATGGCTTATCAAACATGAGTTAAACTAAAATATTAAAAAAAAAAATAATAAAAAAAAAAATTATCCACACTCTCTCCACCCCGTGTGCAAATGGTGCCCGAAGGGCACCATTTGTGCATGGCTTATAACATATACGAAAAATTAAAATATTACCTTTCAAAACGAAGTGCATCATATGTCCTCCATGTGCGCACGGTGCGCGAAGCGCATCGTGCGTACATGGCCCATCTAGTGTAACGTGGGCACGCGGTGCGCGTAGCGCACCGCGTGCCCACCGTGCGTGCACGGCACTAACTGCGTAAAGTGGGCGCGCGGTGCGCGAAGCGCACCGCGTGCTCACTGTGCGCGCACGGAACGAACTGCGTTAAGTGGGCGCGCACGCCACGAATGGCGTAAAGTACCTTAGCATTTAAAAAAACGTACAAATTCACTGAAAAAACCATAGGTTTCACACACGTTATAGTTAGGAATTAGCATTTAAAAAACCTTGCAAATTCACTGAAAAAACCATAGGTTTCACACATGTTATAGTTAGCGGAAATTTTACTGATAAAAAACCAATGAAATTCCCCCGTTATAGTTAGTGCAGGCAACTATAACTCACGCGACCGCAATCCTCTGCTGATGACATATGTGTCTTTATGAAAAAAAAATATTTGTAATATATGTATAGCTAAAAATGTATGGAAGAAGACATGGGCAAATAAGTGTCTAAATACAGTATTAGCATCAGCAGAGGATTGCGGTCGCGTGAGTTATAGTTGCCTGCACTAACTATAACGGGGGAATTTCATTGGTTTTTTATCGGTAAAATTTCCGCTAACTATAACATGTGTGAAACCTATGGTTTTTTCAGTGAATCTGCAAGGTTTTTTAAATGCTAATTCCTAACTATAACGTGTGTGAAACCTATGGTTTTTTCAGTGAATATATATATATATACATAAATTAATAAATAGTAAATATATTAAGGAATAAAATGTATTTAAAAAAATTAATTAGATTTAATATACATTTTAGCAAATATAACAAATAAACATAATTTAAAAAAGTTAAACACACATATATAATAATTAACATATACATATTTACTTTAAAACAATCATTACATTAATAATTTTAATGTATTTTATAATTTTAAAATTAAATAAAAGTTTTACAAATAAATATATATATACATATATATATATATACATACATATAGCAATATCATAAAATCTATTTACAAAAACCATTCTATTATGAATTAAAACATTAAACTATTTAAAAATCTTTAAACTTCCATTTCCCACTCCAGTGAGTGGAATAGTAAGGAAAGTGTTGAATACCGAAGGGGCAAAAATTATTATTCCCACTCCAGGAAGTGCAACAGTAGGGAAAGTGTTGGATAGCGGGGAGATAAAATTGACTATTCCCACTCCAGTCAGTGCAACAGGGAAAGTGTTGGATAGCAGAGGGATAAAAATCACTATTCCCACTCCAGTCAGTGCAACAGTAGGGAAAGTGTTGGATAGTGGATTGATAACAATTACTATTCCCACTCCAATGAGTGCAACAGTAGGGAAAGTTTAAATAGCGGATGGGTAAAATGTACTATTCCCACTCCATGTCAGTGCAACTGTAGCGAAAATGTTGGATAGCGGAGGGGTAAAAACTACTATTTCTACTCCAATGAGTGCAACAGTAGGGAAAGTGTTGGATAGCAGAGGGGTAAAAATTACTATTCCCACTCCAGTAAGTGCAACAGTAGGGAAAATGTTGGATAGCGGAGGGGTAAAAAGTACTATTTCCACTCCAATGAGTGCAACAGTAGGGAATCTGTTGGATAGCGGAGGGGTAAAAATTACTATTCCCACTCCAGTGAGTGCAATTGTAGGGAAAAGTTTGGATAATGTAGGGGTAAAAATTATTATGGGAATCAGAGCCGGGGTAGGAGTATGGCTAGTTGCCACACTGCCTGTTGGTCGTGAGTAACAACTCGCTCTGCTTAAGGTCCCGTCATCTCAGACCTGCACTATTTGGGGTTGCTCAATACCAGGTAAATCAGACCTGGTATCCACTCGTAAAACTGGTAACTATTGCATTCCTTGTACTCTGAGCACCAGCATTACAGTAGTGTAAGATTTATGATAATTCTTTTCAACCACTGGTCCTGATGAATTGCCACAAGACCCGTTAGGGGCTACTATAGGTAAGAAACATGTCGACCTTAAACACCAAAAACGCCCTTTAGGATCATTGTACCGGCTAGGGCGCCATTGTTTTTAGTTAGGTTAGTGAGCCCGAGGAATAGAATTTAGGCAATAGGGTCTACCTAAACCTATTTTAATACCACATTGCACTCACTACACTACTTATTCCACATACCCACACGCACCAAACGGCTTCACCAAAAAGATCCCTGCCAAAAAGCCCCTTCGCAGGTGCCCGTCGGGCATTTGAGCGCCGGCCTGACGAGGAGCAGGCCCATATGATGAAGCATGACATATTTTGGGGTGTGTGAGGGTACTTTTTCACAAACCATAACACTCCCACTTTCATTTAGGAACTGCACACAGATCGATTATACCTAGTCCTCTGTTGGGAGTCCGTGTGCAGGACATGCTTAAAAAGCTCCCGGTTCCTCTCATTTGGAGAAGTAAAAATTACTATTCCCACTCTAGTGAGTGCAACAGTAAGGAATGAGTTGTAAAGCGGAGGGATAAAATGTACTATTCCCACTCCAGTGAGTGCAACAGTAGGGAAAGTGTTGGATAGCGGAGGCATAATATTTACTATTCCCACTCCAGTCAGTGCATCAATAGGGAAAGTGTTGGATAGCGGACAGACAAAATGTACTGTTCCCACTCCACTCAGTACATCAATAGGGAAAGGGTTGGATTACAGAGAGGTTAAATGTACTGCTCTTACTCAAGTCAGTTCAAAATTAAAAACAAACAAAATATCAACAAAATAAAAACATTTTTTTAAAGTTAAATATAAAACATATAAATATGTTAAAAATAATAAGACAAATATATTTAATATTAAAAAGTAAATATTATAATGTTAAATACATATCACAAATACCTACAAATATTATATTAGATAAAATAAAAAAATATTTTTCAAACAAATACATATTTTTATTTTGAAATTATTTATTAACAAAAACATTAATTATTACATAAATGTAACTCCCTACCCTATAACACCACACAACTCACAACCCACATCGAAAATAAAAAAAATGTATTTGCATAATTAACATAAATAATTATCAATTAAACAAATATTATTAATTAAAAAACAAATTAAAGCACATAAAATGTAATTAACTTCCCACCTTTTACACCTATAATCCCCACAACCCACACGTAAAATTAAACTGTAAAAAAATTATTCAGACAATTAAAATCCTTTTTCAATTAAATAACATAGTATTTTACAACTAATTATAAAGTAAGTAAAATTAATTTACTTCCCACCCTTCACCCCTATAAACCAAAAACCCACACACAAAAAAATGTAAACAATTACTAATTCATTATCAAGTAATTAATTCATTTTAATTACCAACTAATCATTTATCAATTAAAAATAAATTACTTCCCACCCTTTACACAACTAATTGACAATTAATTGATATTAATTAACAACTAATTATTAATTAATTAAAAATAAATTACTTCCCACCATTTTACCCCTATAAACCCTACAACCACAACCTAAAATTAATTACACAATTATCATAATTAATTGACAATTAATTAATCAATATTCAAATCAAATCAAATCGCTTTATTCGATTTTCAAGTCAATATCCATAAAAGCATACAACTTTAAAAACGATTCACCTGTTACAATACACAATTAAAATTGATAACAGATTATCCACTGTATAAAAAAATGAATTAAAAAAATGAATAGAGTCGATTAATACACGGTTTCAATTACATATAGTTTTCCTGCACTTAATTATACTTTTTAAAAATAGAGCGATATGACTTGATAAAAATTCATTTTCTAACAGTTGCAATGCTAAAAAATCTGGGCGGCACTGCCTCAGGACCAATAGTTTTAAAATAGGTTTAATCAACATCCTCCTTTGTGCAGTATAGAATTTACAAAATAAAAAAACATGCATTGATGATTGCGGAGACACTTCATCGCACGGACAATTACTTAATGTTTTGGACCAATCGTTTCTGGTGGGGAAACTGACCAAATGGTGAAAAATACCAAGTCTAAAATGAGTCAGGACGAGTCGATTGTACCCACTTGGTATATTAACTAAGTAAGGCTGGATACCTGGAGTACTTAAAAGCAATTGAGTGGATTGTACCGTTGGTCGTGATGCCTCCTCCGCATATCTGATTGCCTCCAAGTGTGTCATACAATCTTTTTTTAAAACCTTTCTGGAAATAGAACACATAGAAACAGGGTCGTCATAGGATTCTGGTTGGCCCAGGTCAGTCATGAAGTCTTTTATATATTTTAACCAGCAGATCTATAGTTCAAGTTCTAATTTGAGGCTATCTCTTATGATATCATGAAGTTTTAATTGAGTCCCAAATCTGATTCCATAAAAGAACCGGTTGGGCTTTTATTAGGTCTGACATATAGAGTAACCCTAGTTCTGAATGGCAGATGTATGTTGAAGTGCTACGTGGGACCGCCAGCAAGAATTTTAAAAAGGCGTTCTCAACCTTCTGGGTGAGTTTTACATCACACTATCCCCATATTCCGGCACCATATATGGCCGTACTAACACATTTAGATCGATAAATGTGGAGCAGCTCAGCTGGGGGTCTTCTTCCTAGTTTCCTAGATAAGTTAACCAGGGCTGCCGTTGCTGTCATAAAGAGAAGTTTTCTAGTCTTGACAGCCTGGCACCAGGATACTTGTTGTCGAATAAGATGCCTAGGTAGGGGTATGTAGTGGTGGTTTCCACCTTTTTACTATCAATGTAAATGTCTCTGCACTTCGCACTGCCTTTCCCGCATTTAATTATAAAAGTTTTTGTGATGTTCACTCTCAGACTTAAATTTTTCATATATTCAGTATAATTGTTGAGAGCCCTTTGAAGACCCAGTTGCGTTCTGGCCATTAATACTGCGTCGTCCGCGTAGGGAAGGGTGGGTAGGGGGCGACTGGATATCTGGGGTAGGTATCAGCACTTCTCTACCATGGTTTGCTCCAAACTATTGGTATATAATGTAAATAGAAAAGGTGCCAGGACGCAGCCCTGCCTAACCCCCTTCTCCACTTTGAACAGCGCAGTACATTCTCCTTCGGACCCAAACCGAACCCAGGCTTTCACGTTGCTATACAGCTCTCTTAGGAAGTGAATTAATGGTGCTTCCACCCCCATGTTAACTAGGATGTTCCATAGTCTCTCATGGACTACACAATCGAAGGTGGCTGTAAGGTCTACGAAAGCCAGGTATAATCTTCCCTTTTTTGACAGCGTATACTTTCCCATTAAAATATTAAGGTTAAGTCCTTGTTCAAGTGTACCCATGCCATCCCGGAATCCAAACTGTAGATCAGATAAAATATTTTTATCTTCCGCCCATTCCTGGAGCCTGTTGAGAACAATACGCCCCGCCACCTTAACCAGGGAGTCCAGCAGTGATGTTGGGCGGTAGCAAGCTGGATTCTGCTTTCTGTCTGTCACCTTTTTTATATATAGGAACCACAATAGATTCCGACCAGGTCTTTATAAATCCTGTTGTACAGCAGACTGCTAAAACCTGCGTTAAAAGTAGGCCCCATAAATCTGTATTAAATTAAAAAAGAACTATTGGTATTCCGTCGGGGCCGGGAACCTTTCCTCCCTTGCTGGCTTTTATTGCCCGATTTACCTCATCTAGGGTAAAACCTAAAGCTATGGGGTAGTTAACTGGTGGCATTGTTACGTGTGAGACCAAGCAAGGATCCATGCAACCCACCACCCCTTCTTGTCTATACATATTATTAAAATACTCCACCCATTGTCCTTCCTCTACAGCAATCTCAATGGTTGGGCTATCTTGAGCTGTTAGGAAAGGAGCTTTCACCACGTGCCAAAAGGCTGTACTATCCCTATTCAGACTATCTTCATGTCAGTTGGCCCATGCCTTATCTTTTATTTCACCTTTACACAGTTTCAAAGCACAATTATATGCCTTCCTACACTTCATGATTTCAGTTCTATTCCTTACTGGCTTATGTATCGCGTATTTTAATTTTGCATAAGCTTTCGTACATTTGGAATCAAACCACCCCTGATTATTCCTATGAACTTTATTAGATTCCACATTTAAGGCATTCCTTATTTCCTCAGTAATCTCTGCATAGGACTCCAGAACACCATTGTGTTGCGTGGTCTCGTCCAAACAAGTTAAGAGAGATTTGTAGCTATTTTCTACGACTTTCTAAGTAAACTCATTTGGATCAACCTTATCCCATTTTAGGGAGTAGCCATTTAGTTTATCCAATGCTATATTCTGGGCCGCATGTACTGGTCTACTCTGAGATTTTCGCGCCTTAATGGGGAGAGATAAAATCACACTCATGGGAAAATGATCACTCGCGGTGTTCTTATGTGTTTTATAGCCTAAGAGTCGTGCCGCGTATCTGTTTGGAATGATTATAAAATATATAACTGTACTCAAACCTCTCCCATTAAATGTCTGAGTGAAAGGGATTTGTGGAGAGCATAATACATTTGCAAAACCCAAATCAAAAGCAAATAGCATTTCATTTAAAAAATCCCCATATATTGAATGAGGAAAATGGCGGAGGATACTGTTATCATCATCTAATCGACCGCAGATTACATCTCCATTTGATGCACGCAGAGCAGTATTAATGTCCCCACTCCATACAAAGAAAACTTCCTCTGCACTTTCATTCTGTATCGTATACAAATCATTCATAAGTTCTTTCAGAATTACCACCAAATTTTCCTTGGAGGCATTATTATAAAAGTTGATCAATACAATACAATTGGTTATGTCCGTATTCATGGTCACAATTTGATAATAGGTCTCTGTGATCGTTAAAGATATTTTAAATACTTTCACCATGTTTGACACGTATATACTGAGACCACCCTTGGGCCTCCCATGTGCAAACGGAATTGCAGCCGTATGAAAAGTCTTAAAGCCATTCACATGCATTGCATCCACTGTCCATGTTTCTTGGAAACAAAGTATGTTAAATTTCCCAATAAATTCATACCAGAGGTGATTTGTCAGCTTGGATCGTAACCCCGCGATGTTCCAAAATAAATCAGGAATACTATTTACATTTTCAATACATTCACTTGCCCTGCCTGTTAATACAGTGGTAGACGGGGATACCTCATGCCTCTGGCCCGTGTCTGACACGAGTCCTGCCTCCCACCCACGAATAAGAGTATCAGGTGTAATAGGGATATTTTCTACTGAGTGATCTCTATAGTCCTTACCTGTACCCCTATCTGTTGGGGGTTCCTTCTTAGGGCTAAGGCCAGTTGCTTCCGGGGCTGTTGTTGTGTAGTTTCATACTCTAGTTGGTTCATGTTAGTCAGTCGACCTTGTCTAGGGAAGGGAGGAGTTCAAATCGTTTTTTCACCACAACGTTATATGTGTAATGATTTCTTTTGTTTGTATCCCTTCTATTGCTTCACAGACCCGAATTAGAGGGTGGTTGGTAAAAGAAACCCAGAGGTAGTATATTAATACCATATGTCGTTACGGTGTTATTACCTGCTTTCCAAAGAATATTTTCCACTAGCTGGGGTGTCTTAAACATTAATACCACACAGTCCCTGGGTAAGGTTTTCCGATCCCTACCAAGCCAACTAACTCTTCGGGCCATCTTAAATTCCATGAAGAGTTCTTCCGCTAACCTTGTCCTTGCACCCAGCCAGTGCAGTGACTTATTTCTCAATGTATCCCACGATTCTGTTTCCTGTGCCCTCAGTCAAGGTACATTTGCCAGGATAATTGTATATGGAGTGACTGCTGGTGGTAAGTCCAAGCATACTGATTCAGACGGAGCTCTCCTGGTGTCAATAGCCTTATTACCCCTGTTTATCTTAGCGTTAGATTGGTGGTATACCAGGGGGATCAAAGGGGGATCTATGGGGGTATTTGAGGCTGCCTGTGTGTAGGGCTTAATAGATTGGAGCCCTGTGGCCTTTCCATTCTGTGGGGCAATTGCCTGCTCGTTATGAATTTTTATTCTCTCTGATCTATTTGGTTCTCCAACACACTTGTGGCTACTGTACTTAGTTATGTGAATGGCTGCCCCTTCCTTGGCCAAAAAGTTGGTCAGTCTTACTTCTATCTGGGCAACTCTATCCTCCATTGTAGCCAGTGAATTTCTTAGAACTATGTCTAATTTTTCAATAGTGAGGTTAGACTCCCAATTATATTAGACTGGGGTTTAGTCTTAGCCCTATTTCCTACTTCTTGTTGTGGGCTTTTTTATTAGGTTTGAACAATTTATTACGTGGTTTAAATGATGTGGGCCTATTTACCGTGCAAATCTTTTCGTCAGCGCCCACGTTTTGCTTGCGCACAACTGCCGGATTTATTTGATGTTTCAGAGGGGGCTGTGTGATGGATTCGTGGTCACTGAGTTTTATGTGATCCAACACATTTTGTATGCAGCCCTTCTGCGGTATGTTGTCTTTTGGGGACCCAGGGGAAGGGCCAACCACTATAGCTGTTTCCTCATTTAAGCCGTTGATTATCCCCAGTTTTTCTGAATTCAGTGTCTCTTCAACTGTCAATATCTGCTTTTCAATAGCCCCCATTGCCCCTGTAAGGTAGTTCATAAGTATTAAGTGTGTTCTCCCTCTGATTATTTTTGTGGGTGGGGGCTGATTAGTTATAGCCTTTCTCTTCTCAATTTTATACTATCAGAACTATATAGCGAGGTCTACAAATGTGAATACACCATAATAGAGTGGTTATATGTGCCAATTGTTTATCATCTATAAATACACAATAAAATACACAATGAAAATAATCAATTAGAGGATGTGAATTTCAGCACTTCCACACCCCAAATGAAGTATGTCTTTGCGTACGTATTGGAACTATACCGGTTATTAAGGAGTGCTTCACTGATGTAAAAGGAGTACACCCCATATATAGAAAAGTTTGAGTCCTCGCTTACCTCGACTTTATGCTGCCTATATATATAATAATCCCACCTGTCACTCCATAGGCACGGTCTCACAGGCTCTTTAACCCCTTGTGTGCCACGCCCTTTCCCCGCCCTGTGCCGGGCGTTGCATTAGCGGGCGGGGTTCATGACGAGCTGGACTCGTCATGGGCACAGCGCAACCGCGGCCCATGACGAGTCCAGCTCGTCATGGGCACAGAAGGGGTTAAGGCACAAAATCCCTAGAAAGAAATAACCACGGACCAAGAGAGTGGGCCCAGCCCAGCCTACTCTGGGCTATGACGGACTAAGACAGGCCCGTCTTGGCCCAGTCTTCACCCAGGCCGAGCCCGGGGACACCTTGCATGCGTCCCGTGCTGCGGGACTGCCGCGTTGCTTTTACGGTGTTTCATCCGGTGTCCCCTCTTCTCAGCAACAAGGAGCCGATGTAAAGTGCGCTATGCAGGGTCCAAACAAAAGTGGCATGTTCAGGTCTCCCACGCTGCGGGACTACTGTGTTGCTTTTACGGCGTTTCAGCTGGTGTCCCCTCCTCTCAGCAACAAGGGGCCGATGTAAAGTGCACTATGCAGGGTCCAAACAAAAGTGGCGTGTTCAGATCTCCCGCGCTGTGGGACTACCGCGTTGTTTTCACAGCGTTTCAGCCGGTGTCCCCTCCTCTCAGCAACAAGGGCCCGGTGTAAAGTGTGCTATGCAGGGTCCAAACAAAAGTGGTGTGTGCAGGTCTCCCTTAATCAATATTATTTAACAACTAATTATTAATGAATTAAAAATAAATTACTTTCCACCCTTACCCCTATAAACCCCACAACCTGCACCTAAAATTAATTACAAAATTACGATAATTAATTGTCAATTATTTAATTAATATTAATTAACAACTAAGGTGCCGATTCCGATCCGTTAAAAATAATTACCGTACGACTCGTATCCGTATTTTTTTACGTACAAATCGTACAAGTCCCGTACAACCGGTGAAGTACGATTCGTACGTTAAAAATACATACGAATCGTATCGGGAAAAGGTCTACGAGATGTCCCCGGACAGTTTTACGTACGAGTCGTAAAACAGAAGTCCGAGCGCACAAGTCCGATCCGTGCCGGCGTTCCGAATGCACAAGCGTATGAAAAACGTCCCGTACGGAGCGAACTTTGTACGACCCCTACCCTGGGTACACTTGTGCCCGGGGTATGAGTCGTACAGCCCCCCCAGCCTCCCCCACCCGCGTATGTCCGCACCGTAACCCCCACCCATGTATGTTCGCACCGTACCCCCCACACGTGTATGTCCGCACCGTACCCCCACCCACGTATGTCCACATCGTACCCCCACCCACATATGTCTGTACCGTACCCCCACCCGCGTATGTCTGCACCGTACCCCCCCACCTGCGTATGTCCGCACCGTACCCCAGGCGTACCCCAATCCTCGCGTATGTACGCGAGGATTGGGGTACGCCTGGGGTACTTTGCGGACATATGCGGGTGGGGGTATGGTGCGGATATACGCGGGTGGGGGGCACGGTGCGGACATACGTGGGTGGGGGGGTACAGTGCAGACATACGCGGGTGGGGGGGTACGGTGTGGTCATACGCGGGTGGGGGGATACGGTGCGGACATACGCCCCATACATACGCACTGTTGGCCTATGTACGGTGCGTACCCCAACAGCGCGTATGTACGCACCGTACATATGCAATGTTGGGGTACGCACCGTACATGATGACACGTACGATGTGGTTGATGGAGTGTACGTCGCGTACCGGGCCCCCTTTTCGTCGTGCATCGCAGCGTACTTAGCTTTCCGGCACTTTTTGGCTCCCGAAAAAAAAATAGCAGTGCGTAGTGCTGTGGGTACGAATCTTACTTGCTGGTCCATAAAACGCTGCCTAACTCTGTGCGGACGTCGCGTACGCGCTGTCCAGGATCAGAATAGTAGGTATTTTTTAGCCGTATGGTGTTTTTTACGATTCGTACGGAAATGGTATTTCTGTACGAATCGTACTTGCTGGTTTGTACGGTGGATTTCCCGGGTACGAGTCGTACGGAGAATACGCTCCGTACGACCATTCGTACCCGGGTTTTACAGGATCGGAATCGGCACCTAATTATTAATTAATTAAAAATAAATTACTTTCCACCCTTTACCCTTATAAACCCCACTACCCGCACCTAAAATTACCACAAAAAATGTAAAACACAATTAACATTATAAAATCTCAATTAAAAAAAATATTAACAAATAAATATAGCCATTAATTTATTATAATTAAATTACTTCCCACCTTATTCCCCTATAAACCCACAACCTGCTACAGGATGGAAAAACACTTAGGTGCCGATTCCGATCCGTCAAAAAAAATTACCGTCCGACTCGCATCCGTATTTTTTTACGTACGAATCGTACAAGTCCTGTACAAACGGCGAAGTACGATTCGTACGTGAAAAATCCATACGAATGACTTCGGGAAAAGTCTACGAGACGTCCCCGGACATTTTTACATACAAATTGTAAAAGTGAAGTCCGAGCGCGCAAGTACGATCTGTACCGGCCGTCCGAAAACACAAGCGCATGGGAAAGGCTCCGTACGGATCGAACGCCGTACCACTCGTATCCGGGTAAACTTGTGCCCGGGATACGAGTCGTACAGCCCCCCTACCCCCCCACATGTCTGCCTCGTACCCCCCCATGTCCGCACTGTACCCCAGCCCCGTACGTGTACGCACCGTACCCCACCACCGTACCCCAGCCCCGTACCCCAGCCCCGTACATGTACGCACCGTACCCCACCACCCTACCCCAGCCCCTAACTTGTACGCACCATACCCCACCACCGTCTCCCAGCCCCTTACTTGTACGCACCGTACCCCCCCACCGTACCCCAACTGCATACTTGGACACACTGTACCCCACCACCATACCCCACCACCGTCTCCCAGCCCCATACATGTACGCACCGTACCCCACCACCCTACCCCAGCCCCTTACATGTACGCACTGTACCTCAACACCGTCCCCCAGTCCCATTCTTGTACGCACCGTACCCCGCCACCATACCCCAGCCGCGTACTTGGACGCACCGTACCCCACCACTGTACCCCAGCCCCGTACATGTACGCACCGTACCCCACCACCCTACCCCAGCCCCTTACTTGTACGCACCGTACCCCAACACCGTCCCCCAGCCCCATACTTGTACACACCATACCCCACCACCGTACCCCAGCCGCGTACTTGGATGCACCGTACCCCACCACCATACCCCACCACCGTACCCCAGCCGTGTACTTGGTCGCACCGTACCCCACCACCGTACCCCAGCATCCCGTATGTATGAACCGTACAACAACATTGCATATGTGAGCACTGTACAACAACATCGCGTATGTACGCAAGTTACATACGCTAAAACGACTCGTACAGAACCAGGACACTGCAAAACAGCACAAGGAGGGTCAATTCGAATCGCACAACAACACAAAACACATCTACAGTAATAAAAACATCTAAAAGACTGACCTGGCACATCCAAACAGGCAAACAGAGGCCCAAACTCACAACCACCTCCTATAACACACCCACCAAAATTTCAAACCCAGCCACACCCACAAATGGACCAATAAAAAGGGCCCACACTCACAAACCATGAGCCTTTGCAACAGACTCACTGCTGACAGACACCACACACAAACAACAGCACCCATACACCTTATCTTACACACCATCATACAACCTCCTTCACACATACCCCACACCATGCCCACAGACAAGAATCCAAAGTTCACAAGGGAGGAGCTGGACATCCTTGTCAACAAAGTCATCAGAGTCGAGCCACAGCTCTTTGGAACATTGGTCAGACAGACCAGCATAGCAGAAAAATCACGCCTGTGGCAGAGGATCGTCGATCGGGTGAATGCTGTTGCGTCCATCAGAAGGACCAGGAATGAATGCCAAGCCAGGTGGTACGATCTGCGCAGGGCAGTCAAGCGCAAAATGAACGAGGACTACGCCCAGAGTAACATCACAGGAGGTGGGCTGCCCCGCAGACCGGTACATTACCATCCCTGGGAGGAGAAGGTGATGGCCCTGCTTCCGCCGGTGGGAGGACACGGAGTCGAAGGAGTTGCAGAGCCTGGTGAGTACACAAAAAACGTACGTAACATGGGGGTACCCCAACTACAACAAATGCACACACCTACCCCCAAGCCCTCACCGGACACAACCACACTCAAAAACAACGCTCATTCCACTAACATGTGTATGCCCCATTCACAAAGCAAGGCCATGCCATGTCCCAGCCTACACAAACCACAAACCCAAGACTGGATGTCCGGGATGCTGGGAGGGTGGGGATCACTAAACATATTGTACAACTCAGAAACAGACACCATTGCTCTCAGCCCATATGGCCCAGGTACATACCCATGCACCATGCGCAATGCACAGGGACTGGCAAAGTACTGACAAGGTAGCTGACATTTGGCCCTGCTGTAGGCAGCACAAGGCCCTCCTGCGACAACTGCAAAATCTAACACAAACACAACCAACTCAGATATCTAGGACAGGAACTCACACTCACTGACATGGCAGCATGCTCCATGGGGGGACAGATACATCACCTGGGAGACCCACTGCCAAATCACACTACACCCACCAGCAAGCACCGTCAATCAATCAACAATCAATCAGGGTACTTGTAAGGCGCGCTACTTACCTGTGAGGGTCTCAAGGTGCTGAGGGGGGGGGGATTCCACTACTGTTCGAAGAGCCAGGTCTTGAGGAGTCATCTGAACGCAAGTAGGTCTTTGGTCACTCATAGATGGGTTGGGAGGGTGTTCCAGGTCTTGGCGGCGAGGTAGGAGAAGGATCTCCCGCAGGCGGTCGTACGTTGGATGCGGGGGATAGCTGCGAGGGCGAGGCTGCCGGAGTGGAGCTGGCGGGTGGGGTTGTAGAAGCTGAGTCTGATGTTCAGGTAGGCTTGTCCGGCGTTGTGGAGTGCCTTGTGTGAGTGGGTGAGGAGCTTGAAGGTGATCCTCTTGTCGATGTGTAGCCAGTGCAGGTCACTCAGGAGGGGGGTGATGTGGCTGTGGCGGGGGGCGTTGTCGATCAGTCGTGCGGAGGCTTTTTGGAAGCGTTCTAACCGCCGTTGGTGTTTGGATGGGAGTCCTGCGTGGAGTGCATTGCCGTAGTCTAGTCAGCTGCTGACAAGGGCCTGTGTCACTGTTCTACTTGTTTCGGTCGGGATCCACCAGTAGATCCGGCGCAGCGTGCGTAGGGTGTCGTAGCAGGAGGAGGAGACGGCGTTGACATGCTTGGACATGGAGAGGGAGATTGCGAGGATAAATCCTAGGTTGCGTGCGTGGTGGGTGGGTGTCGGTGCTGTCCCCAGAGCGATCGGCCACCAGGAGTCGTCCCAGGCTGAGTGTGTGTGTCCCAGGATGAGGACCTCCGTCTTGTCCGAGTTCGGTTTCAGATGGCCGCTCCGCAACCAGTCGGCGATGGACCCCAGCCCTTGTGGATGTTTTTTTGGGCGGTGTGAGGGTACTTGCTGAGGGAGAGGATGAGCTGGGTGTCGTTGGTGTAGGAGATGGTTTTGAGGTGATGGGGGTGGGCCACTTGTGTGAGGGGGGCCATGTGGATGTTGAACAGCGTCGGGCTGAGGGATGATCACTCACCCCTTACACAAGCACACACACACGGGGCAGCCAATGGAGTTACCCACTCTCACAATGGACATGTGACACAACAAGATCAAGCCACAGCCAAAGAAGCATCCAAGGCCAAATTCGACATGTCAAACACCTTGGAGAACATTTCAATCAGTCCCCTGCAACATACCCATCCACAAGTGAACATTGAAGTGAATGCTAGGCACATACAACTACCTTGAGGAACTGTGGCAAATAGAATATGTGTGAAACATGGATGTCGCATTAAACAGCATTAACATTGTCTCTCTCTCACACACAGGGCAACGTCATGGATCTCCCCCCAACAATGGGGGAGAAGAACCACAGTCCCAGGCTCAGGAGGAACCTGATCCCACCGGCAGCGACACCTCACAACACTCCGCGGATGACCCCAACCCGCCGGGCCCCTCTGGTGTCCAAGCCCCTGCAGCACCTGCTTCAGGTACATCTGTGCCAACCACCACCACCATTCCTGCCACATCCCAGGAGACACCCAGGAGCCCTGCCCACACTGAACAACTGAGCCAGTCTGACCTGGAGGGACAAGGTTCGCCGGGCACCCAGGAGGAGGCAGACAACACCGACACTGCCATCCCTCAGGGGTCCCGTAGACCTGATGTGCCCACAACGGCAGGCCAGGCCCGTATGGGCAGGGGTGGTGGGAGTGGAGGCAGGCGGAGGCGAGAACCTGACCAGCCAGCTGAAGGGACCGGTATGTCACACGTCCGCAACATCATGGAGGCATACCGGCGTGACACCAGGGCCATCAGTCAGGTAGTGGCGACCCTCACAGACATTAAGAATCAGCAGGCCGAGCAACACGCCAGTCAACAACAACACCAAGGACGGATGGAGGCAAGACTGGCTGAGCTCGTGGCGGTGCAAAGGGACATAAGCCATTCACTCCGTCGGATCGCCGACAACATGGGCAACCCTCCATGTGACACCAGGCGCAGACCAGCACCAGCCACAGGGAGGGAGGAGGAGGAGGAGGATTTGTCCGACGGAGCATCCCAAACATCGTCAAGGCCTGCATCTGAGGGTCCCCGGAGGAAGGTGGGTCGTCCACGGAAAAGACTGTGAGAGGCAGCAGACCATCCACATCTCCCAGGTCACCTGGCGTGGCACCTGGCCTTCATGCGCAACAGCAGCACATCATTCACTGACTTTCTCTGCCACATGGACTTGCTGGTCACAGTCTGACCAATGATGACCAACACTGTATAGCATCTCCCCCTGTGAAATTTGGATTCAATGCACCCATTAGAGCACCTTATGTCATTTACCAAAACACGCACCCCACCGAGAATAAAACTATTTTTTTGTCATGAGATGTTGCCGTCATTTTGCATTAGTCCACAACATACGTGTGTGTTAATGTCAAACTATGCCTCAGTGTTGAACCAACTCCAGCCATCCATACCCTGGGATCTGAGTCAGGTACAGGACACACATGGGTCACAATGTATCATCCAATACAGCCTGGGAGCCCAATACTCACCCGTGATGGCCTCAAGCTGCTGAGGGGGGGCTTGAAGTACTGTGCGCACACACCAATCAGGAAGAGGATGATGAAGGCCTACAGGTCATGGCTCATGTGGAGGTTCCCGGGGAGTGAGTCCCAGGTATGTTTGGCCAGGTGGGAGAACCATCTCCTTCATGCTGGACTGTTGTGGATGTGAAGAATGGTGGCCAGGCAAAGTTCGGATGCATTGAGTTGGGCCAACGGGGTCTTGGATGACAGACGTACAAGGTTGGTATTGGCCTCTGCGGTTGTTGACTCCCTCCTGAGTGTGTGTGAGGAGTGTGAAGGTCATCCTGCAGCACACAGTGATCCCTTGCAGCTATCTCAGGTGGACGGTGATGTTGATGGGGTGCGGGATGTTGAAGCTGAGTTGTGCAGATGCACCCTGGATGTGGACAATCTTCCCGTGAGTTAGGATGTACTTGCTCCGTAGAGGGCGGGGCAGTAGTTGACATGGCTGGTGTCGTGGACCTGGGGGATGGTCTGTCTTTCCTTGTAGTGGATCTATCAGAGGATCATGTGCATCATGTGCATCATGCAGAGGGTGCTGCAGCATGAGGTACAGATGCTGGTGATTTGCATGGCAAATGTGAGTGACAAATCCATGATGCACAACATCTTGTGTGCGTGGCCACTAGGTGCTTGTGTAGGGCCCCTGCGGGTGGGACACAAGGAGTTGAGCCAGCTGTAAGGGGACAATCCTCCGATGCTTACCTCAGTCCTGTACAAGTTCAGCCTCAGGTGGCTGATGTTCAGCCATTCATCCACGGACCTCATGCCTTCTTGAATGTTGGAACTGGCAATGGCTGGGTCTTTGGTGAGGGTGAGGAGCACCTGGCTGTCAATGGCATACGACATGATGATGAGGTTGTGTGCGCATGTGATGGTGGAGAGGGGGGTCCTGGACACATTGAAGATTGACACGCTGAGAGATGAGCCCTGGGCCATGTGCCAGATGATGCCACTATACCACATGCTGAAGGCCTGAGTCCCACTCACATGGCCTTGCTGGTGTATGGAGCCGGTGTGGAGCAGGAGGAACATGATCTGGTTGGTGTGACAGGGCCTGGAAGGAGAGGCAGTGCTGTGTAGGCAGTTGGAGTTGCACACTCAGCATGCAAAGGTGTCATGTGTGCGCTTAGGGTATGGCTGAGAGCAGACGGTTGAGTTTCGGATAGACATTGCTTGGAGGGTGGCTACAACCTCAGACTGTAGTGTGATGTGGGTCATGCAAGGACATGAGGGTCATGTAATGTGCACGTTGCATGTGCTGACGGTCCTGCCTTTGGCACCGCGTGTACCCAACAGTGGCACAGACAAGGTGATGACAGCTAAATGAATGGCTGGAGGTAGGCGGGGAGGAGCATCTTTGAGGCATGTGTGTTGCCGAATCCCACCACTTTGTGGGCCCTTGCTGCAGGGGCCGCAGCAGCAGGTGGCATGTCCTTGAAACTATGCCAAAAGTAGCACACAAAGACAAGGATGTCAGAAAGGACAAATGCAACAGGCGCAAGTAAAGGAAGGAGTGTCCGGTTACCCATGGAACACCCAGAGAAAATGGATGCACAATCACCAAAGAAGACTGACACAGGATCAGGAAACAGAAGGCCGAGCCGCGCACAGGAGACACACCCTCAGCAGGCGTTGACGGCCCATCGTGGGGACCAACATGCCCAAATACATACACAACCATGGACTTCATGCACAATAGAGATTCTGACCCATGGAGACCTGCATGCATGTAACCAAACTACACATAGACTCATATGCACAATCTTTGACAACTATGCCAGAGATGCCGCATGCAAAGTGGCAAGAGACCTGCATTGACAGAGATGAGGCACCTTGGAGGGTGAGGAACCCCTTTATTACTCAGGCTCACACTAAGGGAAAAGCATCAATATGAACAGACACAGAGGTCATTTGGCTGAACATGTGGGACCTACACTGGACACCCCCTTCACAACACAGATGTAGTAAATCCTAATGGCCTGGTACACAAGTTAAGGGGATGAGCCAAACACCCCCTTCTGCACACGGAGAGGCTGCAATTCCCCATTGAGCCTGTTATGGGGATGTCCCACACCATGTCCACCCGTAGCATCCCGTATGTTTCTGAGGGAAGTTATACACACATTGATGCCTTCATCAGAATCCAATAACCATTAGAGATGACTGTCACGAAGGTAGACTATCAATTCATGGGAGTCATGCTACATGTCATGTGCCCCATGGTGAGTCAACATGTATGCATGGTAACCCAACATGCACAGGAGCAGTCCCCACACATTCCAAACACCTAACAACCCCAAAATGCCTTGCTGCAATCCTCACCCAAAATTACTTTTCCACATGTCCGTGCATGGAACGCTGATTCAGCACACGTTGCAATACTCATGAGGAATAGCAGGAGGCTAATGATGACACGACCAGACAACATGCGCAAGAACCTGTGGATGACAGACACACAAGCAGTCAGCTAAACGATTGTTATCCGCATACATGGTCATTTACTCTACAGGAATAATGTCGTCACCATGCGATTAGAAAAATTCGGGTCACAGCTAAAATGATTGAAATGACATCATCACTCTAGTGACACTTCAGAACACACATCTAAGTCACTTAGCATACAGTCAGCTGGACACACACATTGCAACACATGCCACACAAGGCTCCAAGCGTGCACACTCAGACCCAGTGACTCACCATTATGAGAAGAAGTTGCGTATGAGCTGACTCTGGATATCCTCCTCCTCCTCCTCACTTGCCTCGTGACCAAGACCTTCATCCTCCACGGGTGGATGTTCCTGCTTATGCTGCTCCAGGATAAGTGGCACTGCCTTCTCCACTGCCATGTTGTGCAGCGTGCAGCACATGAGAAAGATTTTGCAGACCTTCACCGGTGCATATGGGAGGGACCCGCCTGTCTTGTGAAGGCACCGGAATCGGCTCTTCAGGAGGCCAAACGTCCCCTCAATCACTTGCCTGGTCTGCCCGTGTGCATCGTTGTAACGGTGATCTGCAGCTGATCTGGGGTTGCGGAGAGGCGTCATTAGCCATGGCATGTTGGGATAACCAGAGTCACCTACACGGAAACATCATGTAAAAAAGTGTGTCAGGAGGTGCCGTAAGATACAAAGATACTGCAAAACACAGGACAAACAGAGTATACCCACCAACAAGACATGCTCATTCGTTGTGCAGCCGCAGCATCATTTCTGGCACCCTGCTACGCCTCATGATGTAGGCATCGTGTGCTGACCCTGGAAAACGTGCACAGACATGGGAAATCAGCATGATAGCAAGACACACCACAAGGGCATTTATAGAGTGGTAATGTTTACGGTTGCGAAAGGCGACCTTCTGTGCCTGTGGTGGTACAAAAGCCACATGTGTCCCATCAATGGACCCAATGACATGGGGCATTCCTCCCAGGGCATAGAAATCACCCTTGACACCTGTCAACTCCTCAGGAGTCGGAAAATGGATGAATTCATCAAGGTGCTCCAACATGGCTGCCAAAACATCATGCAGGACACGGCTGAACATCGTCTAGGACATGCCACCATCATCAGCTATGGTGAATTGAAACGCACCTGTGGCAAAAAAATGTAGGGCTGCCATCACCTTCATCTTGGGGGTCAGCGCAGTAGGATAACTGTGTCGCGGTTGGAGGTGTGGTGCCAGCCTGTTTGTCAGGTCCTCAATAAACTGTTGGGTGAATCTGTAACGGCGTATGCAGTCACGTTCCCTCATGGCACCCAAGTCTGGCATTGGTCTGGGGACAGGCGGTGCCCTGCAGAAATTGGGAATAAATAACGAAGAATGAGAACATAACAACATCAATGTCAATGAACTGAGCACATGCTCAACTGCTAATACACATCTGCTAAATACAGAGTCTGGTCTGTGCAATACATCCAGGACACGTATGCCAGCCAGGTGATACTCCTATGAAAAGCCAGCTACACCCGTTGATTGGCAAGTGTACATGACATGCCCTGAAAGAAGCTGTGGGCCAGTGTCAGTGAATAGCCAGAGAAATCACAAGAGTGACATACATCCACATTTCAGCATTTTAAGGATGTCATCTCATACAGACAGCTGACGGCAAGCTAGACGCTCAGATCACATGGAAGGTCAAATGTACAGATCACACACATTGCGATGAAGGGGTAAACGTGAAAACAGAAAACACAGCCATTGAGACGACGCAGATATGTCCTCATGTCAAAATATCAAGTTCGATGCATACAGACACACGTTATGTGGAAATTCACATGTGGCATGGTGTGCGTAGATGTGTGCCTTGCCCATCTAGACACAGACACATGTTGGATGCAGGAACATCAGATGCAGTGGACGGTACACCAACAGCAAGCTCATGGGAACACATGACACACACATGACATAGTCACATCGGCGCACGCTGGTCGTTAAATGTAAGTTGTCAGTGTCCCTGTCCCTGGCATCAGGGGACAGTTGCGGGTGGTGGTGACTGTGCCATACCAGTGATGCTGTGCGTGACACGTTTGTACTACATGCACACATGTGCAAAGTGTGAAGGGGAAGTGTGCCACATAGTGCCCCATTACACATGACATGTGTACACAGGTCATCACACATCAATTGTGCAAATACATGAGGAGACATGTGCAATATCACTGCCTGCCACACCTAGGCCCTGCACATGTAGGACAGCAATGACAATGACTTGATGTACATCCTTCTGCGGGTCCGAGACCTCCATTCCTTTCGTGTGGGCATCCTATCAATAGTGTAAGCGTGTGAAACGCACCGTACACCCGCTCTGAGGGCGTGTGTACGGTCCATATCACTAGAATTGTGTGCCCGTAGGAGCACTCGTGGTACGGACCGTACACACGTACGTGTACTACCAGTGCCTACCCGTACGTGTACTACCAGTGCCTACACGTACGTGTAGGCACTGTGAGTACACGTACGTGTAGGCACTGGTAGTACATGTACGGGTACGTGTACTACCATTGCGGACACGTACGTGTACTACCAGTGCCTACACGTACATGTAGGCACTGTGAGTACACGTACGTGTAGGCACTGGTAGTACACGTACCCGTACGTGCACTACCATTGCGGACACGTGCGTGTAGGCACTGGGAGTACACGTACGTGTAGGCACTGGTAGTACACGTATGGGTATGTGTACTATCATTGCGGACACGTACGTGTAGGTACTGGTAGTACACGTACCCGTACGTGTACTACCATTGTGGACACTACATGTAGGCACTGGGAGTACACGTACGTGTAGGCACTGGTAGTACACGTACCTGTACGTGTACTACCATTGCGGACACGTACGTGTACTACCAGTGCCTACAAGTACGTGTCAAAGGCACTGTGCAACTGGTGCTGTAGGGGTACGTGTGAAACGCACCGTACCTGTGTGTGGATTTGAAAATTACATAGGGGACACATAAGGCATATAAGACTAATAAGTATTAGGCACTAAATGCATGCTGGTTGTCATGGATACAGAGTTTTCTGTTCAAATTTTCCATCAGGTGGCCTGGAAAAGTCAGTTGGCCACAAAATACATTGTTTCAAAGTGGTTGTTGACTTGACATGATTCTGAAATTTTGAACGATGCAAATGCTGTCACTGCTGTATGTGGAAAGGGATTGGAGTAAACGTAAGATGCGAATGAATCTGACCAATCACTATGTACTCCTCCAAATGAATGCCCCTCAGCAAGACAGATATAAGTCAGCCAGAACCCATGAGAGGGCACTTGCCTGCACAAGTTTCCTGTCGACAACACTGCTGCTGCCTGTGCTTCCTCTGGCACCATGTCAAAGTCTGTGGAGAGGGCCCAGCCATTCACCCAGGAGGAGAATGAGGCATTGCTGGATGTCATCCTCCCACAGTACCCCAGCCTGTATGGGAGACCAGGGGAGCAGGTGAGTGCTGACTCCACTAGCTTTGACTGTTCACCTTTTTTGTGACTGTCACTTCTTGCTTTGTGTCCAGGTGTGACAGACATGCAATGTTGTTTAGAGTGGGTCCCAGGGGGGGAATGGCTTATGTCTCCCATGCAGAGCATGATGTACTTCATGTGTGCACTCCTCAGTTGCATTGTGCTTACTGTGACATTCACTGCATAGTGCATGACACATTCAGCCTGGCGAATCCTTTGTGGCATTTTCTGTCTATAGTCCTGAGGTGATTCAGTGATCCCCCCGGTGTGACAGGTGACTGTACCCACAGATGTGTGTGAGTTGAGTGGAGCTGTGGTGAGAGTGTCCAAGTGATGTGTACGCTCCCTGGACATTGATGTGTGTGAATATTCCTTGTCATGTGGGTGAGTGTCTATGTGAAGTGTTGCACCACAGCTCTACCCATCTGATGTGAGAAGTAAGCCGTGCTGTGTGTCTGACTTGCTGAGCTAGCCCCACACCTGAGACACCCCACAGGCAAGTGGCATATGTGCAGAGTGAGGTTTGTATCCGCTGTTGCCAATGGCAGGTGATTGATCTGGGCCTGTGTGTGTCTGTGTACTCTGCTGAGGTTGCGTCAGTGGCCTGGGGCATGTAACTGCTTGGAGGTGCTGTCCATCAGTCTGGTGTTGCTTGTGATGCACAGTGTGTGCCATGTTCATGGATTGTGTCGCACCCCTCATACCACCTGTGTACTTTATATGCCATGTAGTGCATTGGGGCTTCCACAGAGGCCAATGTCCATAGGACTAAGATGCTATTCCTTGGCAGCATCCTATGCCCTGTTCAACATATCAAAGATGTTCAAATGTGTGTCTCTCTGACATGGAGCTGGTGTAGTGATGTTGTCTCACTTTGTCATCCTCACAGGTAACTGCCTACACGAAGGGGGAGATCTGGAAGCAGGCCGTCAGGGCCGTGAGATCGGTGGAGGGTCGCAGTCGGCGCCTAGCCCAAGGAAGAAAACGGTGGCAGGACATCCGGTGCTGGACCCGGAGGATCGCCCGGGTCCTGCTGAAGGACTCACCTCCACGTCCCCATGGCCGGCGCCGACGCCTGACCCACCAGATGAAGCGTGTCCTGGCGGTGGTCTTCCCTGACATGGATAGGCGGTTACAGGAGATGCAGCAGCAGGAAGGGGGTAGGTACATGTGTGTTTGTTGTGTGTCACCAGCTTTTGGAAGTGCTCAGTCGTCTGGATACACTGCCAGGGTTTATATATGCAGTGCATATCCTTTTCCGCCAAGTCAACCGGAGCTGTTCTTCCTCACTTCCCCTCCTTGACATGTGTTCCCTGGTCTGTGTGTAAACACTATTGCACATGGTCATCTAGGCTGCCAGTTAATCCAAGTACACATTGCTTTCTGCATCATGTGTGGGGGTGGTCTGTGACATGTGTTGGTACCTTGCCTGTACCCTGTCCTGTTCAGTCATTTGGGGTTCCATATTTGTTGGCACTGATGCTGAGTCTCAACATAGGAGTGTGAGGTTTCAAATTAACAGACTTGCAGCATGCATGACCGATGTTGTGGCCTCAGACATGATGTGCATGAGTGGGAGATATGCATAGTGCCGGGACGGTTGCTCATGTTACAGTCAGATCATTCCAGGACCTTGGAGCAGTGTGCCCACTACAGTCCCCTGAGACACCCTTGCCTCGGAATCATGTGTGTCATCCAACACTGTGCCCATTATCTGTGTGTTCAGCATAGGTTGGCCTCTGTGGCATTGTTCCCTGGCCTCATTTGTATTTATGTAAAGTGTGCTACATGTGTCCACTGGACAGGGTGACCCCATTTGGCTTGTGCATCCTCACACTGGGCAGTGCCTGTGTGTCTATGTTCAACTATCTGTTGATGGTTGTTTGTCACAAATATGTGTTGGCAGCCTCACGAGGTGATGTGGAGTACATTTGAGATTTCTTGATGCACATTTTAGTAAACCCAGATTAAGAGGTGTAACTTCTTGATCTGTCTCAATCCCATTGTGTCAGGTATGGGGGGTTTGTGCGGGCAAGGCCTACATGTCCAAACCTTATGGCTCCTTGTCAGGTCTGACCTGTGTGTGATAATTGTCTGGACAGACACTCAACATGCAGTGACCCAGTCATGTTGTGCAGGGTTTAATTTTGGTGCTTTGCTGCATGTGTCAAAAGTTAAAATACATGATTCCTGCTCATCCATTTTTGTCACCAGTGTGTGGTCCAGATGCTACGTAGTTACATCTGTGTGGACATTCTTGCTTGCCATGAGTGTGTCTCCTCAGTGCAGGTGCTCCTTATTCCGACACAATTGCAGGCCCATTATCTTATGCATTGTCCTGTGTTTGGACACGTGTGCCACTCCACATGACAGACAGTGGGTCAGATGTGTTGCCAACTGTGTCATCATGGTACGGATGGCCATGTGACAGGTGGCATGATTCAAGTTGTTAGTCAAGAAGTCTTGTACCCTGGCACTCACTACACTTGTCAACATGTCTTCATGTTTTCAATGCTTGACTTTGATGTTTTGTTGTGTAGGACAATAATGTGCTTGCATGACAGATGTCTCCCACGGAAGTGCACAAGAAACCACCTTTACACTTTCAGGGGACACGCTGGCACATATTAAAGAAAGGCACAGTTCGAATAACACTTTTTTTAAGGTAATACATATCCATGTTCCCACAGTGTGGTGGCATTTGGGTAAGTCCTTGGTTGTTACTGATACCAACTTACGAGTGTCAAGTCATCCAGACCGCCGAGGCGCCATGTATAGGTACTTACTGAAACCCCATTTCTTTCTAACAGTGGCTTGTTTGAATAAGGCTGGCAGCTCATACAATGACTGTGTAAATGTAGTTTTGTGTGCACCTCCTTGTGTGACTTCTTTTATACAGGCACATGTGTGTTCTGTTCACAAAGTGGCACATTCACACATTCTAAACATGTAGATTGTGTAAAGCGTTGTGATACCCAAGGGATCACAATGTATTTCGTTTGGGTTTCCAAAGTACTCACAGGTCTCTGATTGTGGGGACACCTTCAGCATTGCGGTCTGTTATTTAGCCTTGTGTGCACCAATACTGTTTCG
This sequence comes from Triturus cristatus, assembly GCF_964204655.1. Taxonomy (NCBI): domain Eukaryota; kingdom Metazoa; phylum Chordata; class Amphibia; order Caudata; family Salamandridae; genus Triturus; species Triturus cristatus. The sequence goes on along the minus strand of NC_140581.1, from coordinate 1,150,308,412 downwards.
TTCACAGTAAACAAGAGGTGGAATGCCTTCATAGTATTGCTGTGCTCAACTGTTCCCAGACACTAGCTTCTCAGTATAATTCGATATCAAGTCATTTGCTGTTGTATCCTAATTTTCCTTGTTTCCAAGTGGCATGGGGGGTCAACCAACTGGGGAGTACAGGGCTTACATATGTGTGGAGTAATGTAGATGTTACTCATGATGCTTTTCCTGATATGCACTGTGACCTATTTTGTTTGGACTCATGTGTCAGATGTATACAGGCGACTGATTATTTTCTGTATCTTCACCTTGCCCACAGCATCATCGGAGGACACCGAGGGAGACACCTGCACAGACCTTGAGGAGGGATCCAGCACCGGTGCCACCACTGCTGGCGAGTCTGCGGGAGCAAGTGGCACGGAGGACGAGGGGAGTCAGGCGGAGGACCTGTCTGGTGGCGACACCGACTACGATGCTGACGGGTCTGAGGCTGAACTCCTCGAGGGGGTGGAGGCTGCTACAACACCTTGCAGCAGCACAACATCTGTCACCGCCTCCTCCATTCCCATCACCGCCCTCCCAGTTGCTCCGGTCCCTTCTGTCCATGCAGGGCACCACCGTGTCTCCTTCGTGCCAGGCACCGCACCCCCTGCCCCTGTCCCCCCTGCTGCCCTCACTGCAGAGTCTGTGGACATTCAGCTGCAGTTGCAGGTTGGCCAGACATCGATGCTGAATGTCCTCCATGGACACACCAGACTGCTGACACAGATGGTGTCGTTCATGGAGGGCATGTCAGCAGCGATGTCTGGCCAACGGATGTTGCTGAGGTCCATGGACTCTTCACTGATGGCAGCAGTGAGTCTCCTGCAGCGCTTCATCCCCCCCTACCCCTGCACCATCCACACTTCCCACTCCCATGCCTGTCCCATGCACATCCAGACATTCCCAAGCACGCACCCCACCAGAGACAGGCAGCACACAAACATGTAAGGGCAAGCACACACCTCCTGGCACGCACAGGGGGATAAAGGCACATCCACTGGGTCTGGGGCACACAGGCATACACGCAGCCACAGTCTGAGTCCGCATGCCTCACTACCCAGTCCCCCCAAAGACACTCCCCTGGGCTCCCCTGCCACACAGTCAGACAAGGAGAGCTACTTGGCTGTGCTGGGCCTCAGCCCCCCTGGCTCACCAGCCCGCAAACGGGCAAGGCGCTCCCCGGTTAGGGGAGTTGATCCCCCCTGTCCACCCCCTCCCCCAGTAGCGCTGCACCCCATCCCTCTGACCCCACCCCCTCCTTATTGCCTGTGGTTTCTTCCGGTGCAGGGGATACTCTGGACGACCTGGCAGAATTGTGCAGCGCTGAGCTGACCTCCACCTTTGGCGCTGCCCCACCCCCTGTGGTGGAGGCGTCCAGCCCTGCACCCACCACACCTACCCTTCCACCACCTGTCCCTGCGGTGCCTGGTCCTTCCCCACATGATGCCCCCCCCCCAGTCGACGAACCTGAGGGTTTTAATGTGCAGGCAAGCTAGGGGAAACACGTGCTCATGTGTCCCCCCAAAGACTTCTATTCTGGACTGGCCATTGGCCTTTGTATATAGTGTTGTTGATACAATTTTTATCTTATGCTGATTAAAGCCTTTTCTTTTGACTTTGCACACTATTGCATTTCAGGTATTGATGTTGGTGCTGATTCTCCAGGAGTTGGGGTTGTGGTAATGTGTTATGTTTAGGGCAAAGGTTCGAATCTGATGGTCAGGAGGTGGCCCATGGGATCTGCGTGCCATCACAAGGTCTCTACAAAGGATCTTTGGTTGTGTGTGTTATTTGTTTTTTGAGACATTGTACCAAGGTGTGTCCCTTCCTCCATGGCACCTGACATCTTCCCTGCAGAGAGTTGCACAATTGTTGTGCTGATGTGTGTATACATTCCCTTTGTTGGTGACGGATCCCTTCAACTATGGCCATGCCTGCTCAGCAATGTCTCCGGCTGCATCGTCTGTGCCATCCTTGCTAGTCGCTGTACTTGTGTATTGAGTATGTTGCCATGCCTTCAGGGAGTAATTCTCCCTTTTCCGCACTATTCATGTGTGTAATCCCAGCCTAGCACGCATATGGTACTTGTTCTGCAGGGTATTTGGTTACCTGACTGACAATTGTGGGCATTGTATCCGTGGGAACTCCACCCTATTCCTTCCATGAGAGACAACATCTTGGTGGCTGTGCCAGCACCTGTACATTCCTATCAGTCCTGGGATGTGCGTGACAGTGTGTGTTCCCTTTGGCTCTCTTAGTTTAGTAGGCATTGACATGACTATACAGTCTTGTGGCATGATCTCTGTGTGTGTATTGTGCTGCATCCGCCAGGGGTGGGTATGCATGTGTCATTTGTCCTCACACCCACATGTGGTGTGTCATGCAGTGGGGGAAAGACATCCATCCTCATGGGAGTGGGATACTGCTGTCAGTGATGTGTTGTTATGGCACTTTCGACATAGTCGAAAATTAGGGATGCGTACATTCACACTTGGAGTTGTGGTCATCTGATAATGATGTACACACCCCATGTCTCTGTCCACTGCTGGTATTCCTCTGCACCCACCCCTCACATGTCTCTGTCCACTGCTGGTATTCCTCTGCATCCACCCCCATGTCTCTGTCCACTGCTGGGAGTCCTCTGCACCCACCCCTCACATGTCTCTGTCCACTGCTGGTATTCCTCTGCACCCACACCTCACATGTCTCTGTCCACTGCTGGGAGTCCTCTGCACCCACCCCCATGTCTCTGTCCACTGCTGGGAGTCCTATGCACCCACCCCTCACATGTCTCTGTCCACACCTGGTATTACTCTGCACCCACCCCTCACATGTCTCTGTCCAATGCTGGGAGTCCTCTGTACCCACCCCATGTCTCTGTCCACTGCTGGTATTCCTCTGCACCCACACCTCACATGTCTCTGTCCACTGCTGGGAGTCTTCTGCACCCACCCCCATGTCTCTGTCCACTGCTGGGAGTGATAGGCAACCACCCCTCACATGTCTCTGTCCACTGCTGGGAGTGATAGGCACCCACCGCTCACATGTCTCTGTCCATTGATGGGAGTACTCTGCATCCACCCCCATGTCTCTGTCCACTGCTGGGAGTCCTCTACACCCACCCCCATGTCTTTGTCCACTGCTGGGAGTCCTCTGCACCCACCCCCATGTCTCTGTCCACTGCTGGGAGTGATAGGCAACCACCCCTCACATGTCTATGTCCACTGCTGGGAGTGATAGGCACCCACCCCGCACATGTCTCTGTCCACTGATAGGAGTACTCTGCATCCACCCCCATGTCTCTGTCCACTGCTGGGAGTCCTCTGCACCCACCCCCATGTCTCTGTCCACTGCTGGGATTCCTCTGCATCCACCCCATGTCTCTGTCCACTGCTGGGAGTGATAGGCACCCACCCCTCACATGTCTCTGTCCACTGCTGGGAGTGATAGGCACCCACCCCTCACATGTCTCTGTCCACTGATGGGAGTACTCTGCATCCACCCCCATGTCTCTGTCCACTGCTGGGAGTCCTCTGCACCCACCGTAACCACGGCCTCAGAGCGTGGGTACGGTCCGTACCAACATTGCAGTGGTGATGTAGAGGTACGCGTGGTACGGACCGTACCCATGCCCTCAGAGCGTGGGTATGGTCCGTACCACCATTGCAGTGGTGATGTAGGGGTACGCGTGGTACGGACCGTACCCACGCCTTCAGAGCGTGTGTACGGTCCGTACCACGCATACCCCTACATCACCACTACAATGGTGGTACGGACCGTACCCACCCTCAGAGCGTGGGTACGGTCCATACCACGCGTACCCCTACATCACCACTACAATGGTGGTACGGACCGTACCCACGGCCTCAGAGCGTGGGTACAGTCTGTACCACACGTACCCCTACATCACCACTACAATGGTGGTACGGACCGTACCCACCAGAGCGTGTGTACGGTCCATACCACCATTGCAGTGGTGATGTAGGGGTACGCGTGGTACGGACCGTACCCACGCTCTGAAGGCGTGGGTACGGTCCGTACCAACATTGCAGTGGTGATGTAGGGGTACGCGTGGTATGGACCGTACCCACGCTATGAGGGCGTGGGTACAGTCCGTATCAACATTGCAGTGGTGATGTAGGAGTACGCGTGGTACGGACCGTTCCCACGCTCTGAGGGTGGGTACGGTCCGTACCACCGTTGTAGTGGGAGTTTTTGGCTGCCGTAAAATATTAGCCGTGCGGAGTGACGTAGGCAAGAATGTACGCGATGTCCCGGATCGGAATTGTGGGTATTTTTTCGCCGCACGTCGTTTTTTACGATTCGTACGGAAATGGTATTTCTGTACGAATCGTACTTGCTGCTTTGTAAGGAGGATTTCCCGGGTACGAGTAGTATGGAGAATACGCTCCGTACGACCATTCGTACCCGGGTTTTACAGGATCGGAATCGGCACCAAAATGTAATTAAAATAAAATGAATAACTAATAAAAATGTAACACAGATAAGTAAAAACATAAACAATACTTTTATTTTTGCAGAGTTTTATACAGCGCAAACTTGACCCGAATCGGGTATCAGAGCACTTTACATAGCACCAGTTATATCACATGAGGACACACATTAATTTTTGTTAGGCACAGGGAGATTAAGAGATTTGCCCAGAATCACAGGATGTTTAGCGTCATTGCCGAGACTTGAACCCAGTTCCCCAGATTCGAGGTCGACCGCCCTAGCCATTAGGCCAACTCCTCTAAAATACATCACATACATTTTAAATATATACTAAAATACATTACACTAAATAAAAAATCGATATTTTAAACAACTATATTTTTGCAAACAATATTAATGACGTCTACATTTTTAAATCAATATTACTTGCTGTCAATATTTCTGTTTCACGATATTTAAAACTCAATATTAGTGTAAGTCGACATTTCCAACTTGATATTTTGATTGAATACTGTGCACTAGGGTGGAGTGGTGCAAAGTAGAGTGGATTGGGGGTAAAGAGGAGTAGGCATGGTGTGGAGGCGCACTGCCATTACAGACAACACATCTTGAATTGAAATGACCATTACATTTGCTCAGACATACATTACTGATAAAAGTATTCAGCGCATAAACAACCATGAGTTGAACAGTCATCACTTATTGTATTGATTTCTTTTATCGTATTAAAACATTTGTTTCCGCCACGCTTTAGAATTACCTAAAAAATTGCTTTATTTGTTCTTCCCTAATTCTAGTATATTCCGAAATATCTGCACAATTCATTTACAGACATTTACATTTTGTTGTGTACTAGGAAAAAATAACATCATATTACAGCGTCCAGCACACTCCCAGTAGCCAGCATTGTTGTCACATAAACCCTCTCACTTTGAAGTCAGAGAAAGAAAAGCAAACACCCAGCTCCCTCCGACATTTGACCTCTGTCTTTGAATGCACAGCAAATGTGACAAGATAAGAACAAGATTTGAAGGCCTGTTTACAGAAATCGAGCACTGGTGGAAGGATGCCATAAATATGGTATGGAACACGAAAGAGACGAACTCAAGCTGACCAGCCTTAAACAAATACAGCTCGCAAATAGAAAGCAAGCAAATGTGAGTTACAAAATGCAAATCCAATCGTAAGCAATGGGTGGAATGCATTCCCAGGGGAGCTTTCCGAATTTCCCAAAGATGGTGTTAGTAACCAGACAGCTGCCTGTCTGGTTGTCTTTGAACTAAAAAGACGCTGGAATGTTGTTAACGTTTTATACAAAGGACTATGCGTTGATTTCTTTAAATTAGGATCTATGTGTGTTTACTCGTAAAGATTTGTCTATTTTCTCAATATAAAAATTATATGTAGGCAGGGAATATCGAACCTCAAATACCGCCGGTACAAATATCAATAACATGATATCAAGGGGCAAATTTTCGAAAGGTCCGAGTGCGTCTGTTCCGCAGTCCTGCAAATTAAAAAGGAAACTAACTTGACTGTGTGTGGCGCCTTCAATTTTGGGAGCTTTTCATATGGATATATATATATATATATATATATGCGCAAACAGAAGTCTTTCACCACAGAACCACCAGGCAGGCAGCAACGAGGAAAAACCACGCAAGTCCCAGTCTTCTTTCGGCAAGTTTATTTAAAAAGGCAAGTTCACCAAATCTGATGCGTTTCGGGCGTCCGCCCTTGGTCACAGATCGTCAGGCAAATGAAAGAACATTCCTTTTAAAGGGTACATTGCACGAATTTAATTAGTGATTTTTTTTCTTTTTGCAACACCATGTGATTAGAAACTGAAAACTGAGGACACACTACATATAGCTAACATAGATAGTCTGTTTTCTAAATCACAATTTAATATATATAAATCGAATAACGGGAGGTATAATTACAATATTTACATTTTGTTGCCCAAATTTGTGTTAACATTCCATTGTGAGTTGCCATGCTATATATTTTGTAAATTTTATATCAGATAATTATTGTCAGTGTGCATTGAAAATGGCACATGATATCCGCATGAATGCGCTTATATAGTAGATTGCAAAAAAAGACACAGTGTTACTGGTGGTCATTTGTCATGAAAAAGTGCAATGCGCGTAGATAAAGTGCAAATGCAATTGTGCAAATAATGCAAAATATTCTGTGCAAGCATAGCATATAAATAAATATAAATATTTATAAATAATTTCATATTAAAATCATCTAAGCTTCTCAATTCATGAAACCTGATGCTAGGCATATGACCATATATCATCTACGTTTTACTCTTTTGCAATCTCTCAATTAACTGCATGAATGCAATAGACATGTAACAACAATATGGATCGTAATGATTTACAATCAATTCCTTTATATATATTTAGATAAAGCAGCAAATATCGACCACCTTCCAAAAAGATTTTACTCTATACGTGATTCCAAAGGAGGAAACAAACTAGAAAATCTATCTTGATGTCTGTGTCCCAAAACTTAAATGGGAAAAGTAATGTGAATCCATTGAACCAGTGAAAAAAATCAATTGTGCATGTGATACTAAAAAAAGGGATGATATACAGTATGTGTAATAAAATTCATAATGAAATTAATAGGGTAAAGGCAGAGAAAGCAGATAATGGCCCAAAACAAATCATTAAACAGGGATTGGTTATAAAAAAAACATGTAAGTCTTCCGTTGTGTTCAATCCATTGGGGAATCTGCTGTCTAACTCAATAATAAATTGTGACTCAAGTCTTCTGAGCATTTTTTCCCTATCGCCACCCCGTCTAGATTTAGGGACTGAGGCAATGACATAATATTCCAAGCATTGTAGGTTGTTGTTATGTCTTGCCTTGAAATGTCTGGCAACAGGATAGGTGCCATCGTTATTAACGATGGCACGTAAATGCTGGAGTATTCTGGCATGCACCTGTAGCTTAGTGCTGCCCACATATCTGAGGCCACAGGTGCATGTCAGAATGTAGACAGCAAAATCAGTTTTGCAATTAAATGTGCCCTTGATGTTTTTGGCAATAGGACTGAACGGTGTCAAATATTGGGAAGTGTTTTTTCCAAATTTACAAGCTCTGCAAGTTGAGCAACGCTTGAATCCCGGCCGGGATTTCAACCAAACCTCTTGTTTTGCTAGCTCAGGGAATTCGTGACTGATCTGGGTTTTAAAGGAGGGTCCCCTCCGATAAGTAACCACAGGGTTGTCTGGAAGCCTGGGGGCCAGAACCAAATCTGTTTTAAAAACAGGCCAGCGCTGTTTTATGATGGATTTAATTTGTCTGGCCTGTTTGCTATACCCGGTGATAAGCCTGGGAGTTTGTTCCTCCCTTGAATCAGTTGATGCAATTGATTCACTGTTAGTAAACAGAGACTCACGGGTTCTAGCATTGGTTTTCTGGATGGCAGTTTTTAAGACTGATTCTTTATATCCCCTACATCTGAATCTGTCTAGGGCTTCATTTGTGCAGGCCTGTAAATCAAGATCAGTGCTACAAATTCGTTTCAACCTGAGCAACTCCCCAAATGGAATGTTGTCAATCGTGTGTCGAGGATGTGAACTACTGGCATGCAAGATGTTATTGCCAGCAGTTTTCTTTCTATGTAGTTTAGTGACAAGACGGCCATCTTTAACGTATAATTTGACATCCAAGAATTCAGCTTCATTTGCGCTTACATTAGAAGTGAATCTTAAATTTTCTTGGTTGTTATTAATACAAGCCAGGAAATTGTTGACACTTTCCAAATTGCCTCTCCACAGAATAAAAACATCGTCTATAAAGCGTATCCACTGTATGACATGTTTTCTGTACATTACACCATGGGTGTGCATGAGGACCCGTTCCTCCCACCAGCCTACGTGCAAGCACGCATAGCTGGGGGAGAAACAGGCCCCCATCGCCACACCTCGCTTTTGTATGTAGATGTTGTCACCAAATAGAAAGAAATTGTTGTTTAGACACCAACCAGTAAGTTCTAAAATCATCTTATTGTGCATATAGCATTCAACAGGTCTCTTACCAAGAAAATGTTCTAATGCACTCAAACCAGTTGTATGTACAATACTGGTGTAGAGCGACTCAATGTCTAGGGTGATCAATAAAAGATCGTCGCTCCACGGAATATCCTTAATCTTGGCAATGAAGTCTCCCGTGTCCCTTACATATGTTGGTAATTCCTTCACTAAGTCCTGTAGGAAGTAATCTATATATTCGGTAACATGTTCTACCATTCCCCCGATGGCCGAGATAATCGGTCGGCCAGGTATTGGTGTGACTAGTTTGTGTACTTTTGGGAGGAGATAAAGTCTTGGTATTATAGGAAATTCCACATATAGGAAATCAAATTCTTGCTTTGAGATCATATTTTCCCTCTTCCATTTGTGGAGCAATTTCAAAAGTGATTCTATGGCCAGATTGTAGTCCTTGCCTGAAGATTTAACATAACACGAGGAGTCATTTAGTTGTTTCATGGCCTCCTCAATGTAGGCATCTTGAGGCCAAATAACCACATTGCCTCCCTTGTCAGCAGTGGTAACAATATTTTTGTAGTCTTTACTCAGTTTCGAGACCAAGGATAGATATTGTTCCTCTTGTTGACTTTTATAACGCTTCTTGTGCTTGATCTTATATTGCAGTTGTTTTAGATCTTCCACAACAACGTCATGAAAAACATCTATCGAGTCTTTTGGCATTACAGGCATGAACTTTGATTTGGCTTTAAATGGACTGCTGTTTGCGCCCATCTGAGCCACAGAGGCCTCTCTTAGTTCTTCCTGGGTAGAGATTGGAACAGAATTGGATGTGTCATTGTTGGCCAGTTGATGCAAAGTGAGAAATGCTTTGGCGTCTCGAGCAGGCACATTTAAATTTGCGGTGACTCCACTGGTATTGCTATTCGCGGTGTTGCCTGAGGGACCATCTTTGATATTAAAAAACTTTTGCAACTTAAGTTTTCTAATAAAACAGTAAACATCAACCCGGGTTTTGGCATAGTTAAAGTCTGATGGCGGGCAGTAAGTGAGACCAAGGCTGAGTAGTTGTTTCTCAGCCATAGTGAGGGACAGGCTGGAGAGATTGATTATAGCATTATTCTCTACCGCTTTTTGCGCCAATATTGCTTTTTTGGTTTTTTCGGCGACTTTGTGCTTTTTTCTGCGTTCCCTCCTTCTTTTGTTACGTCTTGACTTTTTTTCTGCTGCCTCGTTAGGGGCCTGAGTGTTTGCAGGCGGTCCGAGACTAAAAAATCAACTTCTTCTCCCAAGTCCAGAATCATTGCATTTGGATTTCTTGCAATATAATCACCATCTTCAGATGATGGACCACTGGTAAGTATTTCTTCTTCACTGACAATGTTGATGGAGTCAGTGGTCATTGATGTTGTAGCTACTGCTTGGCTGGTTTGTTGGGCAGCTTTAGTTTGTAACTGTGCAAGTTTATTACTCTTGGCTTTTTCATATTTGCGCGCAAAAGTGTAGATTCTGCCCTGCGCATAATCTTCCTTGTCTCGGGCGAATTTATATATTTTGCGCGCTTTTATCTTCTCCTCCTGTTTTGAAAGCCTTTCATCAATTTCTTTGCGTGTTTTGGTAATAATGTCTCTTGGTCCAAACTTTGCCAGCAGTTCATTGATTTCACTAATTTCCTTCATTAAATTCTCTCTATCAATGGAGGCATACTTAATGAGGATTTGAACCAGTTTAGCTGATGATTCTAGGTTAGTTTTACCCCATTCTCGTAGCATTTCAGGGTTGGGGTTTTCATAGCTTGGAGCCAGAAGAATGCGTAAACCGCGTGGAACACGTCCTTCCTCCAGGTATTTGGTGAGAGATTTATGCTCCCACCACTTTGTCATTTCTTGACGCATGCATTTCTCTAAGCGTTTCAAGGCCAGTTTAATTTGATTTTCCTCGCTACCATCTTGCTCATTAGACACATGTTTGCTGCTTGTTGCAGAATTCAAAGTCACATTGGGGAGATTAGAATATAGGGCGTCTGCTGCTGCCTCTCTTCCCCTTAAAATTTCATCTGACATGGCCGTGAACTTGTATTTGCCTTTGAGATATTTTTTTAACAAAGCGTAGGACCCAAAAAACGATCTTTAACAGAGTCCAAAAACGCTTTTTGCCGGAAAAAATAACATCATATTACAGCGTCCAGCACACTCCCAGTAGCCAGCATTGTTGTCACATAAACCCTCTCACTTTGAAGTCAGAGAAAGAAAAGCAAACACCCAGCTCCCTCCGACATTTGACCTCTGTCTTTGAATGCACAGCAAATGTGACAAGATAAGAACAAGATTTGAAGGCCTGTTTACAGAAATCGAGCACTGGTGGAAGGATGCCATAAATATGGTATGGAACACGAAAGAGACGAACTCAAGCTGACCAGCCTTAAACAAATACAGCTCGCAAATAGAAAGCAAGCAAATGTGAGTTACAAAATGCAAATCCAATCGTAAGCAATGGGTGGAATGCATTCCCAGGGGAGCTTTCCGAATTTCCCAAAGATGGTGTTAGTAACCAGACAGCTGCCTGTCTGGTTGTCTTTGAACTAAAAAGACGCTGGAATGTTGTTAACGTTTTATACAAAGGACTATGCGTTGATTTCTTTAAATTAGGATCTATGTGTGTTTACTCGTAAAGATTTGTCTATTTTCTCAATATAAAAATTATATGTAGGCAGGGAATATCGAACCTCAAATACCGCAGGTACAAATATCAATAACATGATATCAAGGGGCAAATTTTCGAAAGGTCCGAGTGCGTCTGTTCCGCAGTCCTGCAAATTAAAAAGGAAACTAACTTGACTGTGTGTGGCGCCTTCAATTTTGGGAGCTTTTCATATGGATATATATATATATATATATATATATATATATATATATATATATATATATATTCAGTGAAAAAACCATAGGTTTCACACACGTTATAGTTAGGAATTAGCATTTAAAAAACCTTAGAAATTCAGTGAAAAAACCATAGGTTTCACACATGTTATAGTTAGCTGGACATTTTACTCGTAAAAAACCAATGAAATTCCCCCGTTATAGTTAGTTCAGCTAACTATAACTCGCGCGCCCGCAATGAACTGCTGATGACGTCACATATTACATCACTCATGACATGGTCAGTGACATCACTCATGACATCACTGATGACATCTCAAATGACATCACTGATGACCTCACTGATGACATCATCCAGTGAATGTGTGTTTTTCTGAAAATTAAATATGTTTTATATATGTATATCTCAAGGTTGATGGAAGAATAAATGGGTATATTACTGTCTAAATGGATGATTTCTTTTTGAAAAATTGATTATGTAACTGACTGATTAAGTGTATCATAGTGAATACATGGCTTAGTGAGTAATGTTTAAATATATAAATATCTGTATCATTTTTTCACTTTGTGTATAAGTGGCTGCATGGGTTGGTGAGTAGCTACATGGGTGTCTATATAGGTTATTAGTTGGTTTTTTGAGTATCAGTCTGAGTGTCTGCATGGTTCGGTGGGGGGTATGACGTAGTGCATAGGTGCATGAATGAGTGACTCACTGTTTGTATGTGTTGAACAGAGCATGTGTGCAGGACTGCATGGGTGGATGAGTGTATGTATGGGTGTGTTAGTGAGTGAATGACTGTCTCAATAGTGTCTTTATGAGTAACTACATATGTTTAAAACTAGTATATGTGACTATTGGTTTATATATGTGAGTATATGTGAGAGTGAGAGATTGAAAGAGTTCCTGTATGAATAAGTATGTATTTCCATAAGTGATTGTTTAAAAGACTAAGTATGTGTAAGTTTCCGTAGAAGTAAGTGTGGTGGTGTGTGTATAACTGTATATGCAAGTAAATGGATGTTTGATTCTTTATTAGCATGAGTGACTATGTGTGTGAGTAGCTCTATGGATGAGTGGCATTGTGTTACAGGATGTATAGGTGTATGAGTACATATGAAAAGTGAGTACATGTATGAGTGACTGTATTGGACTGTTGGTGAATGAGTGGATGTGTATGTGGATCTTAGAATTACTGAAGAGGTTGTTGTAACTGTTATTGGTATGTCCATTGTTTTGTAAATTTTAGTCTCTATTTTTGAATGTGTGTATCAAAGGTTTTATTAGGGGAAGAGGAGGTCTGCCACTCTATCACAAGGATGATGTCATCAGTGAGGTCATCAGTGATGTCATTTGAGATGTCATCAGTGATGTCATGAGTGATGTCACTGACCATGTCATGAGTGATGTAATATGTGACGTCATCAGCAGTTCATTGCGGGCGCGCGAGTTATAGTTAGCTGAACTAACTATAACGGGGGAATTTCATTGGTTTTTTACGAGTAAAATGTCCAGCTAACTATAACATGTGTGAAACCTATGGTTTTTTCACTGAATTTCTAAGGTTTTTTAAATGCTAATTCCTAACTATAACGTGTGTGAAACCTATGGTTTTTTCACTGAATTTCTAAGGTTTTTTAAATGCTAATTTCTAACTATAACGTGTGTGAAACCCATGGTTTTTTCAGTGAATTTGCAAGGTTTTTTAAATGCTAATTCCTAACTATAACGTGTGTGAAACCCATGGTTTTTTCAGTGAATTTGCAAGGTTTTTTAAATGCTAATTTTTTTTTTTCTTTTATTTTTTCTAACATATTTTTATTTTAATTTTCTTACCTTTTATAAAGACTATGATTACATTTTTAAAATTCTTAAATATGTTTTTTTTTATATATTTTTTAAAATAAACATGTAAAATTTATTTGCAGTACTTTTTTTCTATTTTTTTTTTTATTTTTTTAGTACGCGTACCGTAAGCTCACGGTAAGCGTACGGTTTACGCAACGTCCGTAATTTTCCTACGCTGCTTGCGTATAGTTACGCAATTTGCGTAGCCGCGCGTACTCCGCGTGGGACGCGTACGCGTGTACGCTACACGCGCACGTTACGCGGAAGTGCCGGGAGTGACTGTTATGTGCATGCGCGCAAGCGCGTGTCTTTTTTACGCGCATGCGTACTTTTTGCCGTAAGCGTACCGTAAGCGTACCGTAAGCGTACGGTAGGTCATGTGATCATGAAACACAACTTTTGATTGGTTGAAACTACTTTCAGTTCTAGAACTCTCCTACACCACACCCATTCCCCTCATTTCTGCTTGTGATCCCTTGGGAGAAGGAGCTGGTTTGTCTTTGGGATACGATGGCAGAACAGCAGAGCTCTTCTGAGAGTGAGGCTAGCACTAGCAGCACTGTCTTGAGGCAGAGATCGAGGAAACAAAAGCCCTCTTATGTATGGGATTATTTTACTTTTCCTGAAGGCCAGCAAAAGGTAAATGCACCCTTAGTGACTTGTAAGCTGTGTAAGCGTGTACTTTCTAGAGGTAATCCTAACAGGAAGTATTCCTTTGGGAATCACACCATGAAGAGACACCTCCAGGATGTACACAGAAGGACACATGGTCATCTTTTTGGAGGTAACTCTTCAGAAAGACAAGCCAGTACATCCACAGCAGCTCAGCCTGAACCATCATCTGCAGGGCTGACTCCTTCTTCTGCAGGTCAGGTGAGCCCTTCATCTGTGGGGGGAGAATCTCCTTTTGCTGGCCCTCTGGAAATCAACCCTCGATTTCGGAAGGTTGATATTCGATGCACATTTTGTCAAGATCTAATTTGCTATAGGGAGACCAGTGTTTCCCTAGTGAACAACAAAATAGATCAACACATTTGTCGCTTTGAATAATTTTCCCATGCTTCCTTTCCTCTGTCCCTGCATGAACACAACGGTTCTTTTAAGAGCCAACCTTATCTTTCATCTTTTTTTTACATATGTTTTTTAAAACTTTTTTTTATTTTTTTTTACCGTACGCGTACGGTGCGCGTACTTTTTTTTTTTTTTTAAAAAAACACTAAAAATCAATAAACACATTACAAGGTCCTTGAGAGACTACAATTATTATTATTGACTTACCATACTCACTGAAAAAATATTTATTCATTTGTTTTTTTTAAAAATAGTTTTAAAAATGTTTGTAGTTTTCGAAAATTTTCTATATCTATCTGGAAAAAAAGAAAAAAGTATTAATATTTTTAAAACATTTTATAATACAGTACACATATTTACATTTTTTTCCATAAAATATTTTTGCCTTATTTTTGCTGTTTTCAGAATATATTGCATTTCACTATAAATTGTGAAAGCAATTGCATTCATCATTTTACAGCGGGCAAAAAAAAATAACAATCACAAAGATTGTATTAAAAAAGCCCTGATTCTTTTTTTACTTAAACTTAACATTATAGAAATGCATAATATTCTAAAAAAATATCATCTAATACCAATACTTATTTCTTTAAAATACCGTCTGATATGTTTGTTTCAGAAGTATAATCACAATATTATATCTCAAATAACTCCAAAATACATCTGATTTCATTTCCTTTAGACCAAATAGTAATTTTAAAATTCTTTTTTGATTAAATTTCCAATGGTAATCCAATAAAATTCTAAAGTTTTATTTGTACAGATCTCACCGATTCTCTGTAACAATTCCTTTATTGTATTTAAATATATTACTACATTTCTTTTCACAATAGTCACAAAACGAAATTTCTATGCCAATTTGAATGCACACTAACTGCTCTTTTTTTTGGGCAAGTGAAAATCACTTTTACAAACTGTCACATTATGAAACCACTTTTCAGATTTTTTAAAAAGCCCATGTCCAGACTGCTACACTACAGCAAGGGCAACCAGCCTTAGTGATGCTGATTGTATTTGCATTACAGACTGAAACCTGAAAACCCCACTCGCTTGTAAATACTGTGCATGACTATACATGGCAAGCACATGGGTGTGTGCTAAGACTCTGCTTCTTCCCCCAAAAATTCGCTCCCCCTTTCCATCTAATGCAACTGTGAAATCACCAGAGCAAGACGCAATAAATCTCTGCCTATAATTCCTCTCTGCACACAGAGTCATGTTTTCACATTAGTCCCAAAACGAAATTTCTTTGCCAATTTGAAAGCACACTTACTGCTCTTTTTTTTTTCGGGGCAAGTGAAAATCACTTTTACAGACTGACACATTATGAAACCACTTTTTTTGATTTATTTAAATGCACATGTCCAAACTGTTTTTTCAGACCACCACCATGTGTATTCTCGGTGACTGCCTACACTCCAGCAAGGGCAACCAGCCTTAGTGATGCTGAATGTATTTGCATTACAGACTGAAACCTGAAAACCCCACTCGCTTGTAAATACTGTGCATGACTATACATGGCAAGCACATGGGTGTGTGCTAAGACTCTGCTTCTTCCCCCAAAAATTCGCTCCCCCTTTCCATCTAATGCAACTGTGAAATCACCAGAGCAAGACGCAATAAATCTCTGCCTATAATTCCTCTCTGCACACAGAGTCATGTTTTCACATTAGTCCCAAAACGAAATTTCTTTGCCAATTTGAAAGCACACTTACTGCTCTTTTTTTTTTCGGGGCAAGTGAAAATCACTTTTACAGACTGACACATTATGAAACCACCATGTGTAACTACAACAAAAACAATTTCCATTTCTATTATTCATTTCTTAAGTTACCACATACATCCCCTCTCAAACTGTAAACTCACCTTTAAAATTAGTTAGTTGTGAAAGAAATGTGACACTCAAACAGCAGATTATCAGAGCCAGGATCTCTGTTGTGTTCACCTCTCTCCTCTCAGCAGAACCAGATAATGGCAAACTTTCCCTCTATTTTTCCACACATATACTTGTAAGTTTCAAATCTCAGTGCTTCCCCCTTTTTTTCAAATGTAATCACACATTTCTATTGGTTGAAAACCAACCCTTTTCCAAAAGTACCCTTCCCCCAACTTGACTTCTGCCTAGTACCCTTCCCCCAACTTGACTTCTGCCTGCTACCATAGCAACAGCTCATGGAACACTGCTGTGTTGAGTTAGGTCAGAAGTTCGCCAAACAATGTTTCAATTCCACAGAGCAAGAGTGCTTGACTTTTCAAACCTAACAGCAAATCCATAGTACTGTTCTTTGGTTACACATTTTTTTTTACCAATATAAAACATGCTTCTATTAATTTACACATACAGCCTAGTTTTTATTCTAGAATGGTATGAAACAGCCAATCAGTTCTTTTTGTTTTGAAAAAAATATGTATGCCTCCATTTCCAAACTGTCTTTCTTTTCATATTGCCATTCTACTGAAAGACACCTCCTGAGTGCATCCAGTTCTCCTTTGAAGATGTTCACAGTGTGGATTGTAGGGCACAGCTATGTCTTCTGGAGTGAAAAGTTTGCAGAGAAAACAGGTATGGTGAGAGACCTTGCTTTGCCAAATGTAGACATTAAATGGATTGGTCAGAGAGGGTTAAAGTGGCACCAATTGATGCCATTGGTGAAATCCTTCATTCAAATCCAACACCCTGACCTCATAATAGTGCACTGTGGTGGCAATGACCTAGGCACTTTGACTGGGGTAGGTCTGGAAATGCTTATGAAGGACACCTTTGCACAACTGTTTACACTTTTCCCTAAAACTGCCTTTGTGTTTTCCAACATATGCCAAAGGCAAAAATGGAACTGGTCCAATCATTTCTGTCCACAGATTGACAAAGCAAGAAAGCACGTCAACAAATCTGTTTCTGCTTTCCTCCGTGACTATGGTATGGGTGCCATTTACCACAACAACTTGCGTTATGACATGCAAGACATTTATAGAGGAGATGGTGTGCACTTCAATGATGAAGGGAACAGAGTCTTCCTCTTGAACCTTAGACTCTGCATCGGTACTTACTTGTAGGTACCACTAAAAAAATGACTTCATAAACACAACAGCTCTTTTTAGAGCTCCCTAATTTCTAAACTCTTAAATCTGCTTTTCATTTATTTATTTTTATTTTTTTACCGTACGCTTACCGTAAGCTTACCGTACGTGTACCCCGTGATTTTTTTAAAAATCAATAAATGTTTTTTTTGTACTTTTCTGTCCTTCTTTGACCCCCTTACAAATGTTAGGGGATCTGTAACTCTCCTCATTGCCCCCTTTCCTTGTTTTCACTCTTTTTTTTCAGAGTGAAATACACAAAATGGCGGCCGCCGCTTCCTGGTTTCGACCGATTCGAATGTTTACTAAGATCTAAGAGCCAATCAGAATTGCGCTCGCGCACGCCACCGTACGCTTACCGTAAGCGTACGGTAAGCGTACCGTAAGCGGGCTCAGATATATATATTGATTTAAAGGCTATTTTCTCAGAATCTACTGAACAGATTTACACCAAACCTACAAAAGGCACTTCCTTGACCTAGGGACTACCTCTCTGCCAAATTTTGAGTAATTCTGTTCAGCCGTTCGGGCTGTAGCTCGTTCTAAAGGTCCTATGGTAAAATGCATGGGAAAAACGCGTTTTGGGACCCCCCTTTTATCTCAGCCCCCGCTTGACGGATCCCCCCGAGACTTTCAGGGTAGGAGCGGAGCGTAGCGCCCCACCTATTTTGAGAAATTCGCGAAGATTCGTCGACCGGCGCCAAAGTTATTCAAAATAGAATGTTGAGGTTTTCCTATGGAAACGTGGTCCTAACTATAACTACCTACTGGCGACCGCCAGTAGGTAATATATTACCTACTGGCGGTCGCCAGTAGGTAGTTATAGTTAGGACCCTGTTTCCATAGGAAATCCACAACATTCTATTTGGAATAACTTTGGCGCCGGTCGACGAATCCTCGCGAAATTTTCAAAACTAATGGGGCGCTACGCTCCGCTCCTACCCTGAAAGTCTCGGGGGGATTCGTCAAGCGGGGGCTGAGAAAAAAGGGAGGTCCCAAAACGCGTTTTCCCCATGCATTTTTCCATAGGACCTTTAGACACAGCTACAGCCCGAACGGCTGAACAGAATTACTTGTAATTTGGCAGAGAGGTAGTCCGCAGGTCAAGGAAGTGCCTTTTGTAGGTCTGGTGTAAATCTGTTCAGTAGTTCCTGAGAAAATAGCATTTAAATCAATATATATATCTGTAAGCGCGCTCCGTGCGCTTACCGTAAGCTTACCGTACGCGTACGGTGCCGTGCGCGAGCTCAAATCTGATTGGTTGTCAAATGACTGTAAACATTCGAATCGGACAAAATCAGGAAGTGTCGGCCGCCATTTCGTGTGTTTCACACAGAAAAAAAAGGGAGATATCGTGAAAAGGGGGCAAGGAAGAGAGTTACAGACCCCCTAACATTTGAAAGGGGGTCAAAGAAGGACACAAAAGTACGAAAAAAACATTGATTTAATTTTTAAAAAAAATCGCGGGGTACGCGTACGGTAAGCTTACCGTACGCGTACGGTAGAAAAAAAAATAAAAAAAGAAATAAAATTCAGATTTAAGTGTTTAGATATTAGGGGGCTCTAAAAAGAGCCGTTGTGTTTTTGAAGTGATTTTTTAGTGGTACCTACAAGTAAGTACCGACGCAGAGTCTAAGGTTCAAGAGGAAGACTCTGTTCCCTTCATCAGTGAAGTGTACACCATCTCCTCTATAAATGTCTTGCATGTCGTAACGCAAGTTGTTGTGGTAAATGGAACCCATACCATCGTCTCGGAGGAAAGCAGAAACAGATTTGTTGACGTGCTTTCTTGCTTTGTCAATCTGCGGACAAAAATGATTGGACCAGTTCCATTTTTGCCTTTGGCATATGTTAGAATACGCAAAGGCAGTTTTAGGGAAAAGTGAAAACAGTTGTGCAAAGGTCTCCTTCATAAGCATTTCCAGACCTACCCCAGTCAAAGTGCCTAGGTCATTGCCACCACAGTGCACTATTATGAGGTCAGGGTGTTGGATTTGCATGAAGGATTTCACCAATGGCATCAATTGGTGCCACTTTAACCCTCTCTGACCAATCCATTTAATGTCTACATTTGGCAAAGCAAGGTCTCTCACCATACCTGTTTTCTCTGCATACTTTTCACTCCAGAAGACATAGCTGTGCCCTACAATCCACACTGTGAACATCTTCAAAGGAGATCTGGATGCACTCAGGAGGTGTATTTCAGTAGAATGGGAAAAAGAAATGAAAGACAGTTTGGAAATGGAGGCATACATATTTTTTTAAAAATAAAAAGAACTCATTGGCTGTTTCATACCATTCTACACTAAAAACTAGGCTGTATGTGTCAATTTATAGAAGCATGTTTTGTATTGGTACAGAAAAATGTGTTACCAAAGAACATTACTATGGATTTGCTGTTAGGTTAGAAAAGTCAAGCACTCTTGCTCTTTGGAAATGAAACATTGTGTGGTGAACTTCTGACCTGACTTCACACAGCAGTGTTCCATGAGCTGTTGCTATGGTAGCAGGCAGAAGTCAAGTTGGGGGAAGGGTACTAGGCAGAAGTCAAGTTGGGGGAAGGGTACTTTTGGAAAAGGGTTGGTTTTCAACCAATAGAAATGTGTGATTACATTTGAAAAAAAGGGGGAAGCACTGAGATTTGAAATTAACATGTATATGTGTGGAAAAAGAGAGGGAAACATTGCCATTATCTGGTTCTGCTGAGAGGAGAGAGGTGTACAGAACAGAGATCCTGGCTCTGATAATCTGCTGTTTGAGTGCCACATTTCTTTCACAACTAACTAATTTTAAAGGTCAGTTATGAGTTTGAGAGGGGATGTATGTGGTAAATTAAGAAATGAATAATAGAATTGGAATTCCTTTTGTTGAAGTTGTGTTTATCATTTTGTGTTTTGGGAGAAATTTAAATGTAAGGAACATGTAAAATATTATGGACTATGTTTTCACCATAAATTAAGGTGTACTGGTATAAATGAGGAATACTTTTAGGGTTTGAGGTTGCAGTCAGTAATGCAAATACATTCAGCATCACTAAGGCTGGTTGCCCTTGCTGGAGTGTAGTCAGTCACCCAGGTTACACATGTTCCTGGTCTCAAAAAGCTGTTTGGACATGTGCTGTTTTCAGAATCTGAAAAGTGGATTGAAAATGTGTCAGACTGTAAAAGTACTTATCACTTGCCAAAAAAAGAGTAGTAAGTGTGCTTTCAAATTGGCAAAGAAATTTCGTTTTCTGCCTAATATCAAACCATGACTCTGTGTGCAAAGAGGAATTATAGACAGAGATTTATTGCGTATTACTCTGGTAATTTTACATTTGCATTAGTAGGAAAGGGGCAGCTATTTTTCTGCAGAAGCAGACTCTTAGCACACACCCAGCTGCTTATCCTGTAGAATCATGCATAGTATTTACAACCGAGTGGGGTTTGAGGTTGCAGTCAGTAATGCAAATACATTCAGCATCACTAAGGCTGGTTGCCCTTGCTGGAGTGTAGTCAGTCACCCAGGTTACACATGTTCCTGGTCTCAAAAAGCTGTTTGGACATGTGCTGTTTTCAGAATCTGAAAAGTGGATTCAAAATGTGTTAGACTGTAAAAGTACTTATCACTTGCCAAAAAAAGAGTAGTAAGTGTGCTTTCAAATTGGCAAAGAAATTTCGTTTTCTGACTAATATCAAACCATGACTCTGTGTGCAAAGAGGAATTATAGACAGAGATTTATTGCGTATTACTCTGGTAATTTTACATTTGCATTAGTAGGAAAGGGGCAGCTATTTTTCTGCAGAAGCAGACTCTTAGCACACACCCAGCTGCTTATCCTGTAGAATCATGCATAGTATTCACAACCGAGTGGGGTTTGAGGTTGCAGTCAGTAATGCAAATACATTCAGCATCACTAAGGCTGGTTGCCCTTGCTGGAGTGTAGTCAGTCACCCAGGTTACACATGTTCCTGGTCTCAAAAAGCTGTTTGGACATGTGCTGTTTTCAGAATCTGAAAAGTGGATTCAAAATGTGTCAGACTGTAAAAGTACTTATCACTTGCCAAAAAAAGAGTAGTAAGTGTGCTTTCAAATTGGCAAAGAAATTTCGTTTTCTACCTAATATCAAACCATGACTCTGTGTGCAAAGAGGAATTATAGACAGAGATGTATTGCGTATTACTCTGGTAATTTTACATTTGCATTAGTAGGAAAGGGGCAGCTATTTTTCTGCAGAAGCAGACTCTTAGCACACACCCAGCTGCTTATCCTGTAGAATCATGCATAGTATTCACAACCGAGTGGGGTTTGAGGTTGCAGTCAGTAATGCAAATACATTCAGCATCACTAAGGCTGGTTGCCCTTGCTGGAGTGTAGTCAGTCACCCAGGTTACACATGTTCCTGGTCTCAAAAAGCTGTTTGGACATGTGCTGTTTTCAGAATCTGAAAAGTGGATTCAAAATGTGTCAGACTGTAAAAGTACTTATCACTTGCCAAAAAAAGAGTAGTAAGTGTGCTTTCAAATTGGCAAAGAAATTTCGTTTTCTGCCTAATATCAAACCATGACTCTGTGTGCAAAGAGGAATTATAGACAGAGATTTATTGCGTATTACTCTGGTAATTTTACATTTGCATTAGTAGGAAAGGGGCAGCTATTTTTCTGCAGAAGCAGACTCTTAGCACACACCCAGCTGCTTATCCTATAGAATCATGCATAGTATTCACAACCGAGTGGGGTTTGAGGTTGCAGTCAGTAATGCAAATACATTCAGCATCACTAAGGCTGGTTGCCCTTGCTGGAGTGTAGTCAGTCACCCAGGTTACACATGTTCCTGGTCTCAAAAAGCTGTTTGGACATGTGCTGTTTTCAGAATCTGAAAAGTGGGTTCAAAATGTGTCAGACTGTAAAAGTACTTATCACTTGCCAAAAAAATAATAGTGTGTGCTTTCAAATTGGCAAAGAAATTTCGTTTTCTGACTAATATCAAACCATGACTCTGTGTGCAAAGAGGAATTATAGACAGAGATTTATTGCGTATTACTCTGGTAATTTTACATTTGCATTAGTAGGAAAGGGGCAGCTATTTTTCTGCAGAAGCAGACTCTTAGCACACACCCAGCTGCTTATCCTATAGAATCATGCATAGTATTCACAACCAAGTGGGGTTTGAGGTTGCAGTCAGTAATGCAAATACATTCAGCATCACTAAGGCTGGTTGCCCTTGCTGGAGTGTAGTCAGTCACCCAGGTTACACATGTTCCTGGTCTCAAAAAGCTGTTTGGACATGTGCTGTTTTCAGAATCTGAAAAGTGGGTTCAAAATGTGTCAGACTGTAAAAGTACTTATCACTTGCCAAAAAAATAATAGTGTGTGCTTTCAAATTGGCAAAGAAATTTCGTTTTCTGACTAATATCAAACCATGACTCTGTGTGCAAAGAGGAATTATAGACAGAGATTTATTGCGTATTACTCTGGTAATTTTACATTTGCATTAGTAGGAAAGGGGCAGCTATTTTTCTGCAGAAGCAGACTCTTAGCACACACCCAGCTGCTTATCCTGTAGAATCATGCATAGTATTTACAACCGAGTGGGGTTTGAGGTTGCAGTCAGTAATGCAAATACATTCAGCATCACTAAGGCTGGTTGCCCTTGCTGGAGTGTAGTCAGTCACCCAGGTTACTCATGTTCCTGGTCTCAAAAAGCTGTTTGGACATGTGCTGTTTTCAGAATCTGAAAAGTGGGTTCAAAATGTGTCAGACTGTAAAAGTACTTATCACTTGCCAAAAAAAGAGTAGTAAGTGTGCTTTCAAATTGGCAAAGAAATTTCGTTTTCTGACTAATAGCAAACCATGACTCTGTGTGCACACAGGAATTGTTTTTAGATATTTAATTTGTGATGGTGTTATTGTGATTTTCACTTGTAGGAAAGGGGTACATAGTATTTTAAGATTTGAAAAGATCATAAAAAATATAGTAATATATTTAAATAAAATAAAGGATTTTTTTTTTAGTTTTTTTCAGATATTGATGAAGAGCAGTGAACAAAATTTAAGATGCCTACAAAATCCAGACTAAGGAAAAACCACAAAAAAAATCTATATTTGAAGACAACTGGAGGACCTAAGTTAGTTGGAGACGCTCATGTTGGGAAAAAGAGAAAGTCTTCTGGTAAGCAGACAAAAGATTTTTTAAACAATATCTTCAAAAAAAGGCAAAATGTACAAAATATCTGTACTGGAAAGAATGTTTTAAATAGAAAACAACAGAAAAAAATTGAGCCTTCAGAAACAATAAAGATTAACTTAAAAAGAAAAACAGCGTTTAAAGAGATTCGTAGAAAAATGTTTCAGAGAAGAGTTATGTCCAATTTGATAAAGGATGTGAAGAAATATAAGAAAAAAGCTAAATTTTATAAGAGAAAAAAAGAAATTGAAGCCATTGTAGCAAAGGCTTTAGAATTAAAAAGGAAACTATTCATTTTAATTTTGAACAGGATGCGTACATTAGATAAAATGGTCAATGTACTGAAATCACAAAGCAAAAGGAAAAGACTAGTGAAAAGAACAAACTTTTGTAAAGTGTTTTTAGGAGAATGGATGCATAGTTCAAGTAGTGAACCTTTTTTTAATGAAGAGAGTTATCTTCAAAGTAATAGTTTGCTGCATGCAGTTGACACCAGAGGTCGTGCTTATGAAGTGAAAAATGGTTGTATAATGGAGAAGGAGAAAATGGTTCCAAGAGATGAGGAACAAGTGATGGCGGATGAGGCTATGGGGAGACGTCCTAAAGCCCCAGTGTATACTTGGAATTGTAGTAGTATTTGCACTGTGCGTCAGGAATCTATTGATAAATTTCGTGAGTTTCTAAGAGAATATAGTAAAAAAAGTGTTAAACAGAAGATTAAGGTGCTTCAAAGTCTAGATCCATGCAGAGTGAGAGAGAATACTGGTTTGCAGGGACATTCTCTGGCTTGTCTATCTAGAAAAGTGTGTAAAAGTGTTTTTCATCATTTTAGGATGCTGGCTGTTCATCATACTGGAATGAGAAAGTTTGTGAGACGATTGTATTTTGCTAAAAGTCCAGCAATAAAGTTAGATGAATTGAATAGGGCGCTGTTCCGTGGATCGGTATCAGATGTAGAGAAGGTTACTGATGAAATTCAGTTTTGTTACTTTGGTCCAGAACAAGAAAGTGCAGAAAAGGACACAGTAAATGAGGAAGAAGTGGAAGAGAATGTAGAACCCTCTGTAAGTAAGAAATTTATTGATCACATAACAAAATTTGCAATAATCTCTAATGAAAGACCAAATATTACTTGTATTTGTTGCCGCAGAACTCATTATAAAAAACAAACCAGGAATGTTGATCTCTACAGAAAAAGTGAAAATGAAGATAATTATAAGTGGAAGGATTTTGCCACATATATATTTCTTGAAAATTGTTTTGAATTTGCTGCAGATCAGCGTATTTGTAAATACTGTTATAATAAGTTAGAAGAAAATAGAATGCCGACCAGAGCTGTACATAATAATTTAGAATTGGATGCTATTCCTGCCGAACTTTCTGAATTAAATACATATGAGTCTATACTTATTCAATGTGTTCATCCGTTCCAGACCATAGTACGTATGGAGCCCAAAACTGGTAAATTACCTCCTTCAGATTTACTGAGAGGTTTAAAAGGTAGAGTGGTGTATTTTCCCTTGGATTTGAAAAAAAATATGGAAACTATTGATGCAGATACTTTGGAAACTGAACCATTAGTTATTCTGGTTAATGGTGTACCTACAAAGAATAAGAAGATTTGGCAGGAGCTGGTAGATGTACGGAAAGTACAAAGAGCAAATTTGTATTTGAAAAGGAATAACAAATGGTATGAATCAATTTATATAGAAGAAGAAGAAGAAGATTTACAAGAAGACACAGAAACACCAACTGGACAAATTGAAAAAGTGGACAAGTCAAAGGAAGAAGAAATTTATGAACATTTTAGCATACATCCTCTTCATTCAAAAGAAGTTATGGAAGACACTATTGATCTGTTTCAGATGAAGAAAGCAAAAGGAACTCCCGTGAGTGTATGGAAGGAGAGCTTGGAAGCTCGATGTTTTCCCCAGCTGTTTCCTACAGGAAAAGGAGGACGATACGATGAACGTCCAGAACAGATTCCAGCTTCTGAGTATCGGACTACAAGACTATATGCAGAAGATCCAAGATTTCGACAAAGTATTCCTTATTTGTTCCATCTTTTATTTGAAAGCGACTTGTCTGCATTGTCTTATGCAGTAAATCACATTTTAAAAAGTGGAGTACATTTACAAAATGTGTCTGCTAAGGATTTTATGGAGAAAGTGCAGCACCGAGATGATCATTTGGAAACACAACTGATCAATCTGATGGCTTGTCAGCGTGGGACAAATGAATATTGGTACCGACGCCATGGTGAATTAAAATGCATGTTACGGAATTTAGGAACACCAACATGGTTCCTTACCCTAAGCTGTGCTGAGTACGATTGGGATGATTTACTGGATTTTCTACGAGAGGCAAATTCAAACATTAAAAACATCGAATACAAGACAGCAGGAGAACTGTGCTCATTGGATCCGGTTAATGTTTGCAGATATTTCAATCATAGATTTGAGGCTATGATGTTCTTCATCTGCAATAAAAAAAATCCACCTCTTGGAGAAGTTGTGGATTTCTTTTGGAGAAAAGAGTACCAGGCAAGAGGTGCTCCTCATATTCATATGCTGTTGTGGATCAAGGATGCCCCAAAGTTTGGAACAGATACTGATGAAGCAGTGTTATCTTTCATTGAAGAATATGCAACATGTGCTATACCAAAAAGCACAGAAGAAAAAAAGTTAAAAGAGCAAGTTTTACGTTTCCAAAGTCATCGGTGTGGAAAATACTGTCGACGGAAGTACAAGACGAAAGATAAATTCTACACTAAATGTCGATTTGGATTTCCTAGACCTGTTCTTTCAAAAGGAAGAGTAAACAGTTTTATGTCAGCTGTGAGACATACTATTACAAGAAAATCACCTAAGAATACCTACAACCTAAAAAGAAAAGAAGAATCAAAAAATATAAATGACTACAACCCAGTCATTTTATCCATGTGGAATGCTAACATGGATATACAGTATGTAGCTGACAATTCCATTGCTGTTGCTCGATATGTAACGTCTTACATTACTAAATCAGAAAAAACTGAATTGAAAGAAATGTGGGAAGAGATTTCTCACGAGAAGACTGTCAGTAAGAAGCTGTACAGTTTCAGTTTAAAGATGTTATCGCATCGAGAAATTGGATCCTACGAATGTTCAGATAGGTTATCTTCTGCAAGTCTCTACTCGAAATCAAGAAGAATAATTTGGGCAAGTTTAGGCCTTGCAGCAATGAGAAATCGGGTACTGAAATCTGTTGGAGAAATTGAATATTTGGCCGAGAATGACCCAGAAAGTACAGATATTTTGAAATCAAACATGTTGGACACATATTACCCAAAGAGAAGTCTTCATCTAGAGAACATGTGTCTCTATGAAGTGCTGCAGAACTACATTTATTCACGGAAAGCCACAGAAGACATCAACAATGGAAAATATAAAGTCATTGGTGAGGAAGGATGTTTGGTGAAGCAAACAAAAGGAAGTTTGATTAATCACAGGAAGCTCAGTTGCGAAACTACTGACAAAAAGGAATTTTACTACTTGGCTCTTTTACAGCTGTTTAAACCATGGCGTTCAGAGGACGAACTACTGGGAGAATTTCAAAGCTATGAAGATTCCTTTAATGCTTGCAAAGACAGCATAGAATGCAGTACTTTCACAAATTATGTGCAAATGTTAAATGAAGAAATTGAACAGGAAACTACAATTGCAGCTGAAGTAGCTAGAGACAGTTCTCAAGACAGCCAACGTTCTGGAACACACAATCAAGATCCCCTAGGACAACCAATCGTTGAAAATGAAGCTGCAATAGCTATGACTGAAGTGGAAACGGCTATGAATCAAGCTCAAGAAGAATTTATAGACTTACCAAATTTGGAAAGACAACTGAATGAAGAGCAGCAACAAATTTATGAAGAGATCAGAAACAAAATTGATCACGGATTACTACATGAAAAAAAAGAGTGCTCATGCACATCATGTCAACCAATCAGGATGTATGTAAGCGGACAAGCTGGAACTGGAAAAAGTTTCTTAATAAAAGTCATCAGAAGCTACCTACAGCAAAAAACGGATTCAACTTTGTCTTGTGTGGTTACTGCTCCAACTGGGTTAGCAGCATATAACATAAAAGGAATCACCTTACATCGTTTGCTAATGTTACCAGTGGAGCATGAGAACAAAATACAATACCACAAGCTAACTGGAGAAGCATGCTTGGAAGTTTCAAGAGTATTGAAGAAGATGCAAGTTCTCATTATTGATGAGGTGAGCATGGTATCAAACTTAATGCTTGCCTTTGTGCATTTAAGAATGCAGCAAATTCTAAGGACAGACTATGACGTGTTATTTGGTGGAAAACATGTCATAGTTTTTGGGGATCTTCTACAGCTTACTCCAGTTAAAGGACAACCAGTGTTTAATACTGTGACACATGAAGACACAAAGAAGTCATTGGGAAGCATTGGTAATGCAAATATTTGGTCCTTCTTTGAGTACAAGGAACTTACTACTAATATGAGGCAAGCAAACGATGAAGAATATGGAAGTATTCTGAAAGATATCAGAATTGGACTACTCACTGAAGCTGGCACGAAAGCATTACAGAGTCGGTTGCTACATAATTTATTCCCAAAGGAAGAAATAGTTGCAGAGAAAATATACAAGAACATTGCAGAAAAGAAAAGTGTCATCTGCTTAATGCCAACTCTACGTGAATGCTCAATATTCAATGAGGAACTTTTGAAATTGGAAAAGGAAGAGATTAGGAAATTGGAAGCAGTGGACAAAATTCAGCATGAAAGAATTACTATTACATTAACAGGCAAACTGAAAAATAAATTGGATTCACTAGAGAAGAACATTTCCAAAACTGCTGGATTAGAAAAAAATCTATATGTTTGCATGAACTGTAGAGTATTTTTAAGGAGAAATTTGGATGTTGAAAAAGGTTTAGTGAATGGAGCTATGGGAAGAGTTGTGGGTTTTATTAATTTCCAGAAAAAAGATGGAATTGAATGTTTGAAAATAAAATTTGATCAGATAAAAGAAGTTATAGACATTTGTCGTTGTACAGTTCGTTTCATGCTTGTGAAAGACTTATATGTACGTAGGAAACAGTTTCCGTTTTCTCTAGCATATGCTGTAACTATTCACAAGTCTCAAGGATTGACTGTAGATTGTGCTTTTGTAAATATTGGTTCAACTGTGTTCAAAGAAGGTATGGCTTATGTTGCTTTGTCACGAGTGAAAACATTATCTGGTTTATTTATGATAGACTTTGATGACTCAAAAGTTAGTGCTGATGCAAATTGTGTAAAGGAGTATAATAGATTAAGAAGAACCTATGCTCCTCATTTAGGTCAGTATCCTGTGTTGGAAAAACGTGTTGTTTCTCGAAAAAGGAGAATTGAGAATATCTGTAATGAGGATGTAGAGAGGAGAAAAAAAAAGAGGAGTGATGTAATTGCAAGCAAAAAGAAAAAGGAAAATGTTGAAGAGGTTGTAGGTTGTCATTTTGAAAATAGCTCTGGTGGCAACTGCTACGCTAATGTAGTGCTGAATGTTGTATTTTATCTGGAAAGTTTGCAAGAGCAGATAATAGTAAATCAGAGAAAAAGATTCTGTTCTGAGTTGAGTCTCCTTTTTGAAAAGCTGAGTAATGATAAAACTAAAATAGAAAGTGTTACTGAAATTAGAAAACTTTTAGATGTATGTTCAGGACGAACACAGTTTTCTCAAAATGTACAGCAAGACGCACAGGAATTCTTGATGTATTTTCTTCAGGTACTGGAAGAAGAAGGGGTACACATTGAAAATATGTTTGGTCTCTCTTATAAATGGGAACATAGTTGTGAAAACTGTTTCAATACATGTGGCTCTAATGTTGATTCTGAAAGGTTTATTTATTTAACATTGCCAGAGAGTAAAACAGTCACTTTTGCTAAATTAGTTAAAGATGCTAATCATAGCATGGAATGCAGTGAGTGTAAATCTGACATGTTTTCAACGTTAATTTTAAAGGAATACGGACAGTATGTAATTTTAATGATGCAACGATGTAGAGCTGATGGTTCAAAATTGGATACTTTAATAAAGAAGTTTATAGGACAGCACTTATCAATTTCAGGAAAAACTTTTGTAACAGTTGCAATAATTTTCCATGAAGGACCTACTGTAACTTCAGGACATTACACAGTTTATCTTAAATGTGTAAAAGGCTGGACACTGTGTAATGATTCCCAATTGATTTTCAAGCAACGTTTGCCTTTTGATTTAGCAAATTCCTATCTAATCTTCCTGAAACCTAAATTTTAGAGAGAATTGGCAAGATCTGTACAAAACAATTTTACCATTTTATTGGATTACCATTGGAATTTTCAAATAAAAAGATTTTTCAAATTACCATTTGGCCTAAAGGAAAGGTAACCAATTGTATTGTGGACTTATTTAATTCCTAATGAATCTTTCGGAAACCAAAAATTTAGAGAGAATCGGTAACATCTGTACAATTTAAATTTTGGAATTTTATTGGATTACCATTGGAAATTTAATCAAAAAAGATTTTTAAAATTACCTTTTGGCCTAAAGGAAAGGTAACCAATTGTATTGTTGACTTATTTAATTACTAATTAATCTTTTGGAAACCAAAATTTTAGAGAAAATCGGTAACATCTGTACAATTTAAATTTTGGAATTTTATTGGATTACCATTGGAAATGTAATCAAAAAAGAATTTTAAAATTACCATTTGGCCTAAAGGAAAGGTAACCAGATGTATTGTGGAGTTATTTGAGATATATTATTTTTGTGATTATGCTTCTGTAACAAAATTGTCAGACGGTATTTTAAAGAAAAAGTTTTTGGTATTAGATGATATTTTTTTTGAATATTTTGCATTTCTATAATGTTATGTTTAAGTGAAAAGAGATTCTGGGCTTTTTTAAAACAATCTTTGAGATTGTTATTTTTTTTTTGCCCGCTGTTAAGTGATGAATGCAATTGCTTTCACGATTTATAGTGAGATGCAATATATTCTGAAAACAGCAAAAAAATGGCAAAAAATTGTTTTTGGAAAATATGTAAATACGTGTACTGTATTATATAATGTTTTATTAAATATTAATACTTTTTTTCTTTTTTTTCAGATTGAGAAAGAAAATTTTCGGAAAAAAAAACATTTTTACAAGCAATTTCAATTAAATATAAATTGATAATTAAATTGTTGGGTGGGTCAGGTAAGTCAGAAATTAGATGGTCCCTTTCTTCCACTTCTCCTCAAACTCAAACAGATTTTCAGTATTTCGTTATTAATCCCTCAAAGACCTTGTAATGTGGTAATTGTTTTTTAGTGTTTTTTTTAAAAAAAACAAAAAAAAAACGCTTACCGTACGCGTACGGTAAAAAAAAAAAAAGTTTTTAAGAATTTTTTTTAAAAAGTTGAGAGGTAAGGTTGGCTCTTAAAAGAGCTGTTGTGTTCATGCAGGGACAGAGGAAAGGAAGAATGGGAATATTAGCTGGTAGGACAAATGTGCTGGTCTATTTTGTTGTTAATTAGGGGAACACTGGTCTCCCTATGAACAATTAGACCATGGCAATTTGAGCACCGCATTGTAACCCTTGCAAATCGATGGTTAGTTTCCACAGGATCAGAAAAAGGTGAATTTGCCCCCACGGATGAAGGGCTCAGCTGAGCTGCCGAAGATGGACTCGGCTGAGCTGCTGTGGATGTGCTTGGTCAACTTACTGAAGGGTTTCCTCCAGTATGTCGAGCATGTGTCCTAGGGTGTACATCCTCAAGGTGTCGTAACATAGTGTGATTCCCGAAGGAATACTTCTTGTTAGGATTACCTCTAGAAAGTACACGCTGGCACAGTTTGCAAGTCACTAAAGCAGCATTTACTTTTTTCTCACCCTCAGGAAAAGTAAAATACTCCCATATAAAAGAGCTCTTCTGTTTCCTCCTTCTCTGCCTGATGGTGGTGCTGCTAGCCTCACTCTCAGAAGTGGAGTGCTGGTCTGCCATCGTATCCCAAAGACAACTCAGCTCCTTCTCCTAAGGGATCACAAGCAGAAATGAGGGGAATGGGTGTGGTGTAGGAGAGTTCTAGAACTGAAACTACTTTAAACCAATCAAAAGTTTTGTTCTTGATCACATGACCCACCGTGCGTGTACGTTTACTACGTTTACTCGGTGTATCAAAGGTTATATTATGGTGTAAGAAGATGTGGTAATTTTTCTCATGGATGACGTCATCAGTGATGTCATCAGTGATGTCATTTGAGATGTCATGAGTTATGTCATGAGTGATGTCACTGACCATGTCATGAGTGATGTAATATGTGACGTCATCAGCAGTGGATTGCGGGTGCGCGAGTTATAGTTAGCTTAACTAACTATAACGGGGAATTTCATTGTTTTTTTACGAGTGAAATGTCCAGCTAACTATAACGTGTGTGAAACCTATGGTTTTTTCACTGAATTTGCAAGGTTTTTTAAATGCTAATTCCTAACTATAACGTGTGTGAAACCCATGGTTTTTTCAGTGAATATATATATATATATATATATGCGTCAAACAAAATGCCCTCTGCATTGCCAAAGCACTCGACACCGCTCCGACCATCCGGCCATAAACAACACGCATGCCTTTCTGCTTCACCTTCTTTTGATGTTAGCCTGACGCGTTTCGGGGTCGGAACCCCGTCTTCAGAGGCTGCAATAATGGCACTCAGAATTCGCTTCACTGCATTTCTGACTCAATTTATTTGACAAGCCCCCCGGTGGGCGTATGCTGAGTGCATCGTCATCCGGTGTATTGTTGGGACTTGTAGTCCGTGATGCGAACAGTTTATAATTCTTATAGTAAGTCCGAATGTTCATTATTATTTTGATGCTTGTCATAAAAGTACCTTAGTAGGCGGTGTCACATTGGAGCATGCTGCATCAGTTGTGGAGCGCTGTGCCAAGGAGTCAGAACTCGTTTGAGACTCGGGCCTCGTTGTGCTGGAAAGCGCTACTCCCCCAGCATACGATGGTGCTCTGGCCACGGCCAGGCTGCCGTGTAGAAAATTCGTCAAACAAAATGCCCTCTGCATTGCCAAAGCACTCGACACCGCTCCGACCATCCGGCCATAAACAACACGCATGCCTTTCTGCTTCACCTTCTTTTGATGTTAGCCTGACGCGTTTCGGGGTCGGAACCCCGTCTTCAGAGGCTGCAATAATGGCACTCAGAATTCGCTTCACTGCATTTCTGACTCAATTTATTTGACAAGCCCCCCGGTGGGCGTATGCTGAGTGCATCGTCATCCGGTGTATTGTTGGGACTTGGAGTCGTGATGCGAACAGTTTATAATTCTTATAGTAAGTCCGAATGTTCATTATTATTTTGATGCTTGTCATAAAAGTACCTTAGTAGGCGGTGTCACATTGGAGCATGCTGCATCAGTTGTGGAGCGCTGTGCCAAGGAGTCAGAACTCGTTTGAGACTCGGGCCTCGTTGTGCTGGAAAGCGCTACTCCCCCAGCATACGATGGTGCTCTGGCCACGGCCAGGCTGCCGTGTAGAAAATTCGTCAAACAAAATGCCCTCTGCATTGCCAAAGCACTCGACACCGCTCCGACCATCCGGCCATAAACAACACGCATGCCTTTCTGCTTCACCTTCTTTTGATGTTAGCCTGACGCGTTTCGGGGTCGGAACCCCGTCTTCAGAGGCTGCAATAATGGCACTCAGAATTCGCTTCACTGCATTTCTGACTCAATTTATTTGACAAGCCCCCCGGTGGGCGTATGCTGAGTGCATCGTCATCCGGTGTATTGTTGGGACTTGTAGTCCGTGATGCGAACAGTTTATAATTCTTATAGTAAGTCCGAATGTTCATTATTATTTTGATGCTTGTCATAAAAGTACCTTAGTAGGCGGTGTCACATTGGAGCATGCTGCATCAGTTGTGGAGCGCTGTGCCAAGGAGTCAGAACTCGTTTGAGACTCGGGCCTCGTTGTGCTGGAAAGCGCTACTCCCCCAGCATACGATGGTGCTCTGGCCACGGCCAGGCTGCCGTGTAGAAAATTCGTCAAACAAAATGCCCTCTGCATTGCCAAAGCACTCGACACCGCTCCGACCATCCGGCCATAAACAACACGCATGCCTTTCTGCTTCACCTTCTTTTGATGTTAGCCTGACGCGTTTCGGGGTCGGAACCCCGTCTTCAGAGGCTGCAATAATGGCACTCAGAATTCGCTTCACTGCATTTCTGACTCAATTTATTTGACAAGCCCCCCGGTGGGCGTATGCTGAGTGCATCGTCATCCGGTGTATTGTTGGGACTTGTAGTCAGAACTCGTTTGAGACTCGGGCCTCGTTGTGCTGGAAAGCGCTACTCCCCCAGCATACGATGGTGCTCTGGCCACGGCCACTGGGGGGCTTGTCAAATAAATTGAGTCAGAAATGCAGTGAAGCGAATTCTGAGTGCCATTATTGCAGCCTCTGACTCCTTGGCACAGCGCTCCACAACTGATGCAGCATGCTCCAATGTGACACCGCCTACTAAGGTACTTTTATGACAAGCATCAAAATAATAATGAACATTCGGACTTACTATAAGAATTATAAACTGTTCGCATCACGGACTACAAGTCCCAACAATACACCGGATGACGATGCACTCAGCATACGCCCACCGGGGGGCTTGTCAAATAAATTGAGTCAGAAATGCAGTGAAGCGAATTCTGAGTGCCATTATTGCAGCCTCTGAAGACGGGGTTCCGACCCCGAAACGCGTCAGGCTAACATCAAAAGAAGGTGAAGCAGAAAGGCATGCGTGTTGTTTATGGCCGGATGGTCGGAGCGGTGTCGAGTGCTTTGGCAATGCAGAGGGCATTTTGTTTGACATATATATATATATATATATATATATATATATATATATATATATATATATATATATATATATATCAGCAGAGCACTCTCCTCTCTCGTGTCTGACCAGCTGAGCAGAAGGGAGCACGGACCACGGATTCTTTTCAAATATCGGTTTATTTACCAAACCAAAACAAACCAGGCAGCCATAACGCGTTTCATCCCTCCTGGGGGACTTGATCACATGATATATATAAATATAAATATATATATATATGTTCCAGTGACTTGTTCGCACCAAACCCAGGCCTCTTAACGACGGCGGGCCGTGGCGGGGAAGCGAGCCCCTCATTCTCCAAATCACGTTGTCTCCTTAATGAAACAACACTCCATGGCACCAAAATTGCTTTCAGCAGAATATATTGTGGAAATGCACAACTCAACGCATTTCAGAAAACAAGTTCCCTTGGTCACGAGTGCTGAAATTGCAGCGCAATGTGATTTAAATAAACATCATCTTGCGTGTGAACGTAATAGACAGTGTGAACAGACTTTCAGATACAAAAATCATAATTACACATTCAAAATCAACAAAACCCAATATTAATTTATATTGCTTTGAAATCATTTACAGTGAATACGAGTGTGGTTAATGTAGCATAGTAGAAAGTCATGCATCCGTAATGTAGAATTGTATTAGCCTATTTCCCCGAGCTCGCCTTTCAAGCTCTCAAAACTTTATTGTTACCGGTGCTAATGATGGAGCGGGAAAAATATTTAGTTTTTATATACCCAATCCATTTATATAAGTTTTATTAAATTGACTAAAGAACTAATTCTAATGAATAATAAAGTGATTTAATTGAATTAATCAACCTTATTAACCAAGAGAATACACGTGGGAATGCATTTGCATGGCTAAAATAATAAGTGTACTAAGTTTGTACGCATATTAAATTTATATGTCTAGCTTAAGCAGTGTTAATGTGATTTGCGCTTAAATAAACCAGCATTAACGGCTTTAAATGTCGCATATGGCTAGATAAATGCATACACATAAGGGTATTAGTAAGGGAATAACACTGTTTGAGTCATTTCTGTGTATTAATTACGATTTTTGTGTCTTTTTACTTAAGTTAACTATTTCGGCCTACTAAAAGATGGCTGCTGACAGAATCCTCACTAAAGTACATGACTTCATGCATTGAGCAATGGAGGAAGGCGCCTGCACTGACTACGTAGTGACCTCTCCTTGAACCTCCGAACCAGGTCTATGAAGACTGCTCTGGGCGAGATGCCAATGTCCCTGAACATGGAGGAAGAAATGTTGCCATCTGCGAACCAAAAGCCACCTATTCACAATAGACTGATACTTTCTTGACCTGGGAACGACTTTCCCATGCGCCTAGTTTATACAGCATCCGTATGTGAACTTTTGAAAATGTTGCTTAAAGTATTGGGACGGGGCTGAATTCAGCCAATCAATGACCTGGAAATAATGAAAATGCTACATGTATATGTAAATTTTGGTATAAATATTAGTAGTCTAGAGAGGGAAATTAGGTTTACCACCCAAAGAGCTTGAGACGCACCCTGATCGATGCTACTCTATGCGGCATTCCACGCTGACAGCAGAGGACGGGCCGGTAGAACTCTGATGAATTTCTGAAGGACTAGTTTCTGACTTAGAGAACGACAATTAGCCAGAATAGGTAACTATGACAAAGATAATATTGCATTGTTAGGATTTAACCTGCAAATTTAATTAGATAAAGAAAAATCATTGTTTGAAGAACTGTGTCGGGTGGTTATTTTTGTAATGTTTATTGATTAATATAAGAAGTGAAGTGTTATCTATCAAATTCCAACTCAACTAAATGATCCGATCGTCCTCCAGATGGAGGAATTGATAGGGTAATTTGACAGATGTGAATTCCTCCATCCAAGTAGAAAGAAATTGTAGTTCGGGAGATTCGAAGATCCCTCTGTAGGCGCGGACAGGATTGATGTAGAATGAATGTTGGTGTTATGGACCCCACCAGCGTGTGATGTGTGTATGTGCGTGTGACTGAGGAATCATTCTGTCCGATGAAGCAGGAGGAGATTTTGTCTTCTGAACTGCACCAGTATTCTTGGTAGCTAGAGATGGTTTTTATTGTTTTGATTTGATGATTTGGCATGTATATATAGCTTATTGATTATTGATTGGTATTGATATATGTATTAACCCCTTCAGTGCCCGCCCCTTTCCCTGCCCTGTGCCGGCCGTTGCATTAGCGGGCGGGGTCTATGACGAGCTAGACTCGTCATGGGCACAGCGCCACCGCGGCCCATGACGAGTCCAGCTCGTCATGGGCACTGAAGGGGTTAACACTATATGTTGAAGTCGTATTGAGTTTTATGTCGTTTGTACGGCTTCTGGAATGTAAGAAGTCGGTGACAGTTCCGTAGTAGGACAGAGATAAGCGCTGTTCTCAGGAAAGACGGAATTGTGGGTGCCCGTAGGTACACGGGAGAAACGTGTGACGATTGAAGTTACACGTCACATTGTCTGGGTTCGATTCGGTGACATCGTCGTGTGTTGCCATTAGAGACATTTTTCTGTGTGCGAGAAGTAAGTATGATAGCAAATGGATTACCTGTGAAATTTTGGTCTTAGGTACCAGGAAACCAATTGGTATGCCGATAACGCTTATCACTGAAAAGTTAGCAGGTGTTCTCTGAGCTTGTAAGAAGGACAAAGTAGAGGTAGGCGCTGCTTTGTTAACGTATGTTATAATTCTGTAGCAGGACAGACTGTTTGCTGTTCTCGGAAAAGCAGGATTCTGCGTGAATGAACGGTATTCTCTTGTATGAAAGTGCGTGAATGAAATAGCATTCGGGTTAATTGCGGAACTCTGGGTTTATTTCTCAGGAGCATTGCGTTTCCACCTATGTGTCTTAAATTCCGGAGAAAACAGTTAATTGATGCTTGATAGAAGGGTGAAGTAGAGGGATGCGCAACTTTGCTAACGGACGTAAATATTCGGTAGTAGGGCAGAGGTAAGCGCTGCTCTCGGGAAGCAGAATTCTTGTGGGAAAGGTCTTTTGCTATTCTGTGGTTAGCGGAGCAGACAAGGGAGATGTTTGTATGTTGTAACTAATAAGTATTGTAAAATTGAAACAAAAAAAGTCTACTGAATAGTTTTGTAAAGGAGGGGTAGACTGGAGACAAGAGTCAGGAGCAGGAGCAGCTGCAGCGACTTTTGACGTCAGTAGGACCGCGCTGGGATTGGACAGCTAGTCAGTGACGTAGACGCTCCAGGATTGGTGCGTTAGTGTGAGTCGCGCAGGGATTGGAGATTGTGACAGTGACGTAGAGACGCTCCAGGATTGGTGCGTTAGTGTGAGTCACGCAAGGATTGGAGATTGTGACAGTGACGTAGAGACGCTAGGATTGGTGCGCGAGTAAGAGTCGCGTTGCCATTGGACTAAAGATCGTATCGTTGCAGGAAAGACTAAAGGGTTCACGAAAGAAAGGAAAATGTATTATCATTCACCCAAAAAGAAGAAAAAATAATTTTTTAATAAAATACGGAATTGGTTTGTGAAAGACAAAGAGATTGTGACTAGGGAAGGACAGCTACTTCCCCCAGCGAAAACCCCTGCATCCTTCATGGTTGCGAAATACGGGTACCATACTTGCATCTGGTTAGACAATTGGGCAAAGTATACAGAGGAAGACGGAGTTTTAGCGTTTCCAGAAGATGGGTCCTTTAATTTGGCAATATTGAGGAACTTGCGAGAGAGGATGATGAGCTTAGATCCGCGACCAAGGCCTACGCAGTTTGAGGCATTAACAGAGTGGGAAGATGAGATGCATGAGCGAGAGAAACAGAGAAATGGCAGTAGGTACAGGTACATGTTTGGACGGCCAAACGATCGTGAAACTCATTGTGACCAATCGAGAAGGTGGCGAGATGCTAGTATGACTGAAGGATTGTTTCCCGTTAGAACAGAAGGAGAAAGTGAAGGAAGGAAATGTCTAGAAAAGAAGAATCATGTAGAAACCCAGAGGTATGGGGCTAACGAAACAGACGACGATGTCCTAGATGATATGTTTTACAAAAGTCCACCTCCATACAGGCAGGAACCAGAAACGCCAACCTCAGGCACACCAGGGAGGGAGACTCTGAGAATCATTAAAACAGAAGTTGTGACCCCAGAAGTAAGAAAAAGAAATTCTCTTAAGGAAAGGGGGAAGGAAAATAGAGCTGAGAGTGAAAATTCTAAGGAACTAGCAAAAACCCCATTAGAACTGACAGAGAAAATAAGAGAATTGACAAAAAATCTAGAAGCAGTTACAGTCCCTGTGACCATAGGTCCTGTTATGCCTATTTTTGAGAAGCAGAAAGACAGTTAGCACGGACTAACAGTTCCGTATGTGAACCCAAGACAGGCAGAGCAGCCCCTGATGAGAGCGAAAGAGAGTTCCTGGGGACATACTATGGGTAAAGGTGAATTACATGTGTCAAAGAACCCATTTTATTGTCCAGATACCGTAGAGAGAAGCAGAATGGTCGAAGGATCGATGTTAGAACCACAGCGACTGACAGAACCAGGGAATGTAGAGAAGTCAGTGAGCATAACTACTGAAGAATTGAATGACTGGCTGAAAAGTTTGCAGGATAAAGAAAAGGAATCTCATACCATTGATGTGGCAAAATTGAGGATGATGTTGGAAGAATTGATTGTAGGGACCATCCCCACAGAAAAATTGAAAAATTACCAAGATGAGGAATTATTATTCCTGTGTAAAAGTATCACTTGGAGAGCAAAGAATTTACATGACATACTAGCAGAAATAGCGAGTGAAATGGGAATTGGCATAGATAAAGTAAAAGCTTTACAGAAACCATACCGAGTGGACTTCACAGAAAAAGACATTGAGAATCTGAATGCTGCAGGGCGGATAGGGCAGATTAGGGACATAATCACGGTATTGAGGAAATGGGGAGATGTGGACAAATGGAAGAGTAGGTGGTATAGGAAGCGGGATGACACTTCAGACAGAACATTTCCAGCGTTTCCTGTGAGAGAAAAGGAGAAGGTGGTGATGGAGTTCCCTATGAGAGAGATTCCAGGAAGAGGATATGTGCATGTCCCATGGACCAGACAGGACATTTTGTCATTTACTAATGACTTCCCTCGATTACGGGAAAAGCCGGTCGAGTGGTACAGACAGGTAGACAGATTTGTGAAATTGTCAAAGGTGCTGTGGATTGATTTAAATAGTCTGTTTGATATAATTGTGCCAGCAGACTTGTGGGCAGAATGTAAGGTAGTCATAGATTGGCCCACCAAAGAATACCCGAGAGATCCCAAAACAGGAGCCCCAGACCCAGAGGTTATGAAAAAATACGAACAGGTCATGGCATTCTTGAAGAACAAAGTGCCTCCAAAAGAAACAGATTGGGTTAAAATAGATCGAACACATCAGGAAGCGAAAGAGTCAGTCCACGCATACTATGAGAGGCTAATTCTGGCTTTCAAACAGTTTAGTGGAGATGACAGTCTGGGAGAAAAGGACCTGAGTCATTTTGTGTACAGATTTGTGTATGGTCTGCGTCCCGAGATTGGGGACATGATCAAGCAGCACACCGTGGACTGGCAGAGCAAGAAAATAGATGAGATTCTGAGGCATGCTAAATACTTTAGTGATGAAATTGAGGCAAAGCAGCGGAAACTAAAAGAGAAGGCAATGTGGGCTCAAGTGAAGGTTGCACAGAGACAGGAAGCTCAGCTAATAGAACAAGCAAATAATCCAGGCATAAAA
The DNA here is from genome assembly GCF_964204655.1 of Triturus cristatus. NCBI lineage: Eukaryota > Metazoa > Chordata > Amphibia > Caudata > Salamandridae > Triturus > Triturus cristatus. The sequence goes on along the minus strand of NC_140581.1, from coordinate 1,150,268,214 downwards.
TCAAAGTTTGGTCCAGGAAAGGGAAAGGGTAACATAGAAGAAGCCAAGAAAAAGTTCCCCTGTCACAACTGTGGCAGATTAGGGCATTGGAAATCCAAGTGTAAAAATCCACCTCTTGCTAATGATGAAAATCCGTCATTAAATCCACAGGTGCAGTGTGAGGGGAGTGGCCCACCGCCGCAACAGCAGAAGGCTGTTAATCTACAGAATCAGGTGCCAAAACCGCCCTTACCGCAGAGCCGGAGTACACAGAGATATAGTAAAGAAACGGGATTCTACAATGAAGAACAGGTAAACAAACCGCAACGCGCGAGCGCTGTGTCACAATATTGGATGCAAAATGACGAAAGTGAGCCAGAAGAAATCTATTGACGGTGCCGAAAAGAGGAAGCAGAGTGCGTACTTGGCGCATCTCTAGAAATAGATCAGACAGGACCATTCGTAGATGGGAAAGTTAATGACGAAAACATTACTTTTCTAGTAGACACTGGAGCTACACGATCCACTGTCAGATCAGCAGATGTGAAAAATCTTCCTCTTTCGGATGAAACAATCCAAGTAGTTGGTGTGTCTAACACCCAGATTAAAACGTATCTTACTGATCCTGTAAAGGTCAGAATAGGGAAATTTTCAGACATGCATAGATTCGTGGTGTGTGATACCAGTCCGGTGAATCTATTAGGAAGGGATTTGTTGTGCAAGATGAATTGTACCATATTCTGTACACCAGACGGAATAGCCTTTGAAACACCAGATGAAGGTGTTCTGTACAAAATGACCATAGCTAACCGAGAGTGCCAGGTCGCTGGAATCTATGCAGTATTCAATCCAGATGAATTACCCCCAGAATTGAAACAGACAGTGAAAGCAGCGGTCTGGGACTTCACTGGGGAAGATGTAGGCCTGATGAGAAATGTAGACCCAGTGAGAATTGCTGTAAAAGAGGGAGCTGTTTACCCAAACATTCCACAATACAGACTGACCCCAGAAATAATAGCAGGGGTAACCCCTTTGATTGAGAAGATGATCCAGCAAGGAGTGTTGAGGGAAATAATGAGCAGTCCATGTAAATCGCCTATCATGGGACTGAAAAAGCCAAGTGGGAAATTCAGGATTGTGCAAGATTTGAGAAAGATTAACAAGATCGTTGTTTCATGTTGTCCAATTGTTCCAAATCCCTTAGTGATTTTGTGTCAGATCCCACACGATGCAGAGTGGTACACAGTAATTGATTTGTGTCTTGCTTTCTTTTCCATTCCGTTGCATCATGACAGCCAGCCACTATTTGCATTTCGGTTCGGAAACCGTATTTTGGCATGGTGCCGAATCCCACAGGGGTACACAGAGAGCCCCTCCATTTTCAATCAGTTGTTAAAGAAATCTCTGGAAAGTCTTACTATGCCTGAGAGTTCAGTTTTAGTCCAGTATATTGACGACCTACTGGTGGCGTTAAAGACACGTGAGGCTTGTGAAACAGACACCATAGCTTTGTTAAATCATTTGGCAGATGGAGGGCTTAAGGTATCTCCAACAAAATTGCAATACTGTAAGAAGGAAGTGACATATTTGGGTCATAATATTGAGAAAGGCCTGAGAAAAATAACCATAGACAGAATCCGCATCATTAAAGGAATGAGAGCTCCAATGACCCAGAGAGAGGTGAGAATGTTTCTAGGAATGGTTGGTTACTGTCGTCAGTGGATAAGTAATTTTTCCCTGATTGCCAAACCTTTGGTGAAACTGACAAAAAGTGAGGTAAAAGACCCCCTTGAACTGAACATAGAAGAATTGGCAGCCTTTAAACAGTTGAAGAACAGTCTGTGTGAAGCCCCTGCACTGGGTATGCCAGACTATGAAAAGGAGTTTGAACTATACTGTAGTGAGCGAAATGGATGCGCACTTTCAGTGTTGATACAGAAACATGGAAGACAAAGGAGACCAGTGGCCTATTTCTCGTCAATGTTAGATCCAGTGGCGATAGGTCTGCCAGGATGTCTGAAAGCCGTTGCGGCTACATGTCGAAGTCTAGAACAGAGTGAAGGAATCGTGATGGGATATCCAGTAAGAGTGTTTGTACCCCATAGTGTGGCGATCCTTTTAACAAGAAGTCGAACACAGTTCATGTCACATAGTCGGCTGACTAAGTATGAGAAGGTCATTCTAGGTGCAAATAATGTGAGCTTGGAAAGATGTGTGAATGTGAATCCAGCTACACTTTTGCCTGATGCAGAGAGAGTGGAGATAAGAGAAGAGGTTGATCATGATTGTCTGGATGTGCTTGACTACTGCACGAAACCTCGTCCTGACATAAGAGATCTACCATTGCCAGAGAGTGATCATGTGTTTTTCGTGGATGGATCCTGTTTGAGAACGGATGAAGGAGTGTTGAGCGCAGCCTAAGCAGTATGCACAGTTTCAGCAGTTATAGAGGCATCACCCTTGAAAGGAGTTAGATCCGCTCAAGTAGCAGAAATAGTGGCATTAACCAAGGCATGCAAGATTGGGAGGAATGCAAGAGTGACTGTGATGACTGATAGTCAGTATGGCTTTGGAGTTGTCCACGATTTCGGCCAACTATGGCTGCAAAGAGGTTTCCTGACCTCAAGTGGAACTCCCATAAGGAATGCAGAAGTGGTTGGAAAATTGCTTGAGGCAATACAAATGCCCAAAGAATTGGCTGAGGTAAAATGTGCTGCTCATGGACAAGGTAGTGATTACATCACTACCGGAAACCGTTTTGCCAACGACATGGCTCAGTATTGTGCCCGAAACAAGTATTCAATTAATCGATCAAAAGAAAAGGAAATGTCTTTTTGCTCCATAATGTTTACTAACGTTGTGGGAACATGGGATGAAGTGAGGCAATTGCAGGATGAGGCAGTGGATGAAGAAATGAGGCAGTGGGTAAAAGCAGGATGTGCACCCAGGGAAAAGGATCATGTGTGGGTCTATCGGGACGGAAGACCAGTAATGCCTGATAGCATGATGTCAACCATGGCACGGATGTTTCATGGCCAGGGACATCTGGGAAGGGATGCCATGATAAGGGCCTTTAAGCAGACCTGGTATAATCCAAAATTCAGGCTGATTGCCGAGAGTCTCTGTCAGAGATGTTTGACATGTCAGCAGTGCAATCCTGGAAGAAAAACAGTGGTGAGTCTGGGTACCATAGGCCGGGAGGGAGGACCTTTCACCAGAATGCAAGTAGATTTCATTGAAATGCCTCCTTATAACAAACTGAGGTATGTTCTAGTGGTAGTTTGTCTGTTCTCTAGATGGGTGAGGCATACCCAACCAGAAGAAGTGATGGAATCACAGTGGCCAAGCGATTGTTGAGGGAATTCATCCCAAGGTACGGGTTCCCAATAACCATCGAATCAGACAGAGGAGGACATTTCTACAATGAGATCATGAAACTAATTTGTGAAGCATTGGGTGTACAACAGAAACTGCATTGTGCCTACCGACCAGAGGCTTCTGGTGTGGTTGAGCAAATGAATGGTACTATCAAAAATAGAATAGGCAAAATGTGTTTAGCCACAGGTTTGAAATGGCCTGATGTCTTGCCACTGGTTTTGATGACCATTAGGTCTACTCCAGATAGAACCACAGGTTTGAGTCCACACGAGATCATCATGGGACGTGCCATGAGACATGTGTTTGTGCCAGTCAACAAGCTGATGACTATAACTGATGACATGATTTTGGATTACTGTAAAGGCCTGGCTGACGCAGTTCATTCTGTGTTTCACCAGGTTGGAGCGGATGCCACCACACTTGAAAAGAAACCAGCCCATGATTTGAGCCCAGGGGACTGGGTGAGGATAAAAGTACACAGAAGAAGAAATTGCCTAGTTCCAAGGTGGGGAAGGCCAAGACAGGTCATCTTGACCACAACAACTGCTGTGAAGTGTGCAGGACTGAAAAACTGGATACATGCCAGTCACACTCTGAGAGTTCCAAATCCAGCAGACGGCATTGGAAAAGAATACTTTGACGAATCAGAATCAAGTGATGAGTCAAGCAATGAGAATATAAAGTCAAAAGAAAATCCTGAAAGGGGGGAAAATGAGCCAGGAATAGTTCAGACCCCCAGAGAAGAAATTCTGAGGAAAAGATTGCAGATTTCAGATGCTTCAGATTCTGGAGATGAGCAAAACGCTAGTGGTGAACACAGAAAAAAGAAAAGAAAAGAAAAGAAAAGAACATCCAGTCAGTAACTCTTACACCAGATGAGAGAATAGAAGACATTCCACCTGAGAAAATACTGGAAGATACACCAGATGAGAGAATAGAAGAAATTCCACCTGAGAAAATACTGGAAGAAAAAGAAGGGACAGTCACAGAAAGAGAGGGACAGATTGCGGAAAAACCCCGAGGAGGTGTAGGGAACTGCAACACCCAGCTAGGGGAAGGGACAAATAGTCAGCAGGAGGATTGCGTGCCGGAGACCCGAGGAGGGACAGAAGTAGGGCCAACTCAAGAGGTGGAAAAGGAGATTTCTGAAAAAGGAAAATCAAATGAAACAGAATCTGAAGACAGTGAAACAGAGATACCAGAAGGTCGAGTTCTGAGAAAGAGAACTTGGATCGAGGAAAGAAACGGCAAAGACGGCAAAACAAGAAGAAACGCCAAAGGAGATATTTGGCCAAATAAAATTAAGAAACTAAGATACAGATTGACACGAGCTAAACCCTCAGAGGCGGAACAAGCTAATGAAGTAACAAGTCAGCATCCAGAGAAAGAGGGAGAAACAGAAGTGAACAAACGAGCAAGAAAACCAAATCAGAAATATAAGTCACCTGAATGGACGTACGTGGCACTGCCTGAACAAGGAGAAGAGGCAGATAGTCAAGGAAATCCAGAGGAGACTTGGCTGAAATTGATAAAAGAAGAAGAAACTGGGGAAATCCTGAGAGTTATCTTATCCGACATTGGAGAAGAAGCGGAAGATCAGGAAATCCTGCATGTGGATGACGAGAAAGAAGTGAAAAACGACGAAAGGCCAAACTGAGTAATTTCAGGCGATCCTTGTAGGAATACACAGGATTGAATAAGAAAATCGAAATATTTGGACAACCTGATAAGTTTTAGCTCTTGTAGGAAAGCTATAAGAGGCGGAGTAGAAGAGGTGAAGTCAAAAGACACGGTTAGATCTAACAAGATGGCTAACATAGATGATAATAAGAGTAAATGTACCTTCATGAGAAGATGGTGCAAGACATGTTGCTGTTGTACAGGGCTATTAATGCTTCTTTGGAGCGTACTTGCTCTTTTGATCTCTTTCAAAGTAACTTTAGATACACTAGCAGGACATACGGAGAATATGACTAATATAGTGAAAATTCATAAAAAGTAATACCGGTTAGAACAAGCACAGAGCATGTGCATCAAGATAGGTCAATAAATGATTTTTCTAGCAATGTGTTTTCAAAATTGTTGTATGAATATGTTAAAACAATGGAAGTAAGGGATTGCTACGTCTGCATGCAATTACCTGCATCCGTTTCAGAAGGGGTGACTTATCATCACCTCCCAGCAACTTATGGAATAACATGTAGCGTCTTAACTAGTATATTTTATCTAGTAGGAAAATTAGAGTATAATATGTCTAACATAGATAATATTCTTGGACGATTGCCCATGAATAAAGAATTAAATCCAGCTAAAGATGCTAATGTATTAGGAGACATTTTTATAGAAACTAAAGGACTAACTCTAGAATATATTTTCAAGAACAATTTAACATGCAGTTTGAAACCAGAAGAGAAAACATTCTTGGATATGGTTGAGGAGAGGAGGTTGAAAATACACAAGAATGCAGAAGGACATAAAGAAGGGGAAAACATTTGGGCAATAGATGGGAACAAGGAAACGAAAGGTGATGTTAGACCAACAATAGCTATAGATTCACCACAGAAAGGTTAATTATGCATCATGAGAGAAAGATCTCAGTGGGGGCGTGGCTAAGCACGCGATGGAAGCGGACGTGCCCGGGTAGAGCTCCCGATCGAGCCCTCCTGCCCCGGGCCGTTTCTCCGCTGCAACAATCCTAAACGTTGCGGATTTGGCCGGCGGGCCCTCCACGGAGCCTTCTCCGCCACCTGGCCGAGTTTGCGGCGAATCGGCGGTGGAACACCGCGCCGACGCTGCGGACGAGGCCGCGACCGCTCTGCAGGACGCGCGGCCGCGGCTCGCGGCTACGCGAGACCGGGGCGCTGCCCTGTCCCTTAGGCCCGAGGCTGCAATCTGAGGAGGAGCTACCGCGACGCCGAGCGGCGGCCTACAACTGCGGCGAGGGCGGCCTGGCGACGGGGGGGCCGTGCGTGGACCCGCCTGGGGGACCCCCCTGCAGCAGCACGGAAAAGACAGTGACGGACAACGACACCCCCCTGAGACCGCGTGACCGCACCACTGGCGACGGGTGGGCCTGCGCCCGAACCCCAACGACGACTACCTGCACAGCACAGGTAGCTGCAGCGTCCTACGAAGACTGGAGGTGCCGTGGGGGAGCAGCGGCGGCAGCCCCCCCGGATCTGGGGACACACGCACGGACCTGCCTCCCCGCGCCACACTCTGCCGGGACAGGGGACGCACTGAGGCGGTTCTCCTCTTGGTGACCCTAGCGCTTCAGCAACACGACGCGCCAACACACGCTGCCGCCGCCCGCGGAGCCCTGGAACCGCTGTGGAGGCGCCAGCCTGGGCCTCCTTGGCACACACACACAACGCGACCTCTGCGCCACTCGCTACGGTGCGGGCCGACGCGGGAAGAAGGACTCAGGGGTGCCCTGCGGACTGGAAGAGGGATACTGAGAGCTGACCCGGCTGCGACTGAGCCCCCCACTGGCTGAGCCCCTGCACACGTGGCGAAGGCGACACGGCCTGGCTGGCCGAGGCGGTGAGACACGGCGAGGTGGGCCGCTCCCATTCCGCTGGAGCAGGGCATCAACGGAGCAACACCCCCCTACCCCACGACGACGGGGGGGACGTCTTCCGCACGCCGCTAGCTCCATGCCTAGAGGGGCGCGAACCCGCTCCGGACCGGGGTCGACGGCAGAGAGGAGGCGCCACGAGCCAACGAGACCCGCGATGGACACGGACCATGTGACGGCGAAACTAGACAGTGTCCTGGCGGCCATGGAGAGGATGGAGGAATCGCTGCAGCAGACACGCACCTCCCTGGAGACCCGCATAGACAGTGTGGCAATTGACCTGACGCACCTCAGAGCCGACCATAAAAAGCTGCAAACGCGCACCACCGCGCTGGAAGACGCCATGGCAGAGGTCGAGCCAGCGACGAAATTGGCCGAAGCCGGGGTGAGCGACCTTCTACACCGGGTGGAACTACTGGAAGGAAGGGCTGAGGATGCGGAAGGCCGGGCACGAAGGAACAACATCCGCCTGGTGGGCATCCCGGAGCGATGGGAAGGGGCGAATCCTGTCCGCAAGGTCGAGGACTGGCTACGAGACCTACTACCGGACAACACGCTCTCCCCGCACTTCGTGGTGGAAAGGGCCCATCGCGTCCCCGCGAAACCGCCACCTCCGGGCTCTAACCCTCGGCCGTTTCTCCTCCGAGTCCTCAACTACAGGGACCGTGATGCCATCCTGCGAGGGGCCAGAAACCTAGGGGACATTACCATTGACAACGCGACGGTGATGTTTTTCCCGGACTACACGGCGCGAGTACAGCGGCAAAGACACTCTTTCCTGCCCATCAAACGACGGCTACGTGAAGCGGCCCTCCAGTACTCGCTGCTCTTCCCAGCCAAACTGCGAGTGGTGGCGCACGACAAAACCCATTTCTTCACGAGCCCCGAAGACGCGGAGGCCTGGCTTGATGGCGGAATGCCAGCCGTGCCACGACGGACGACGGGAACAGGCGCGATGGAAAGATCGAGGGGACCAAGACGACGACGCAACCGCGGGTTGCCCACGCCGCCGCCAACCGGCGGGACACCGAGTCACTCCCCGCCAGCGGACCTTGTTCATCAGGAGCAGCGGGACGCCCTGCGCAGGGTGGCAGAGATTAGCAACTCTCCGGCGTCGTCGGCTCGGCCGGACGCCAGCCCGACGGCCCACTCAACGGACGACGAGGCAATCTACGGCATCCCGGACACACAGGACTCTGGAGGACCCCCGGAGGTCACACCGCAAACGGCGGACCTCCTTGGCTGAGGTGCCCCGGAACTGGGCTGCCGCCTGACGTACATCGCCAACCTCCTAAACCCCTGCGGGATGACCCCTTACGGAACTGAACCTGCTGGAAGAGCCCAGGCACCTGTGCTGACGGCGCTGCGGGGGGGCCCGCTCGTGGGGCCGGACACTGTAAGTACAATTTCTACTTATGGCCGCGCGGCCTACGCGCACCTGATTTACAACCACGCAGAGACGCCTTTTAGTGCTACATGCTCGGCCTGTTGCAGCTGGGGGGTCGTGGGGGGGAACGTGCCCGCGCCCTCCCCCCTTCCCCCCCCCCCTCTCCGTGGGCATTCCAGCCCCCCGCTGACCTGATGGCCGGGCGCGCAACTGCTACGGCCTTGAACTGTGGCCATCGGACGCCCGCCGGCCGGCAGCAGCATGTACACAACGCCTGGGAGGCATGCGAGGCGCTTCCGAACCTGCATTGCTTCCGTTGTTGTTCAGAAGATACTTTACCCACCCCCCGAGACTGTCTAGTTCGTAAGCTCGCTTGAGTGTTTGGACGGCGACCTGTTGTACAGCCGACCTTTTGGTATTCTACAAGTTCTCATCTCTCTTTATTTAGTTGCCATGTTTCGACTTTCTATGCATCCTTTCTTCCCTCTCCCCTCACCCTGTTGGAGATCACGACACTGCATGCACATCACTAGCTTTAGCTGCGCGGCGGATGCGGGCTGCTGGCCCCGGGGGGCCCTTGCGATGGGGGGATGCGCTCTTGGGGGCGGAGGGAGACCCCCACACACAGGACAGTAATGGCTAGTACCCAAATATGCACCTGGAATGTCAGGGGGATGCACACACCGGCTAGGCGCTACCATATTTATTCGTACCTTAAGCGGCACGGGATTAACGTAGCGCTGCTCCAGGAGACGCATCTGAATGGCGCTGAGGTGAGGGCACTACACCGTAGATGGCGGGGACAACTCTACGCCACGGAATACTCCTCATTCGCGCGCGGAACACTGATATGGATCCGCCCGGGGACCCCGTGGGAGGCCACAGACACTGCGATAGACAGCGAGGGCAGATACACGGCCGCGCGAGGCAGGCTAGATGGTCATCCTATCACATTGATATCCCTCTACTCCCCAAACATCGAACAAGCAGGCTTCCTGGCGCGGCTATCAACGACTATGGCGCCCTGGCATGACACTTCGTGGATTATAGGGGGCGATTATAATTGCACCTTAGACACCACGCTGGATCGCTCCTTCCCGCCCCCCGCGAACGCCCCTACCAGGGGAGCCACGAGGGCGTTGCTGGAGTGGGCTACGCAATGGGGCTTACACGATGTCTGGCGACAGCGCAATCCGGGGACGCGGTCGTACTCCTATTACTCTGGCGCTCACGACTCATACGTTCGCCTAGACCGCTTCATGGTATCCACAGACCTCCTACCTCATGTGACGGACGCGCAATACATGGGCCGCACACACTCAGACCACAATCCACACTTCATGTCCGTAGCCTGGGCCCACCCACACCCCCCTGTCCCCACATGGCGCCTGCAGCCAGCGCTGCTACTAGATGCGACTTTTCGCGCTGCCCTACTCGAGCGTACCGCGCAGTACTTCGAGGACAACACTGGCACAGCAACTGACTCGAGGGTGGAGTGGGATGCCTTCAAAGTCGTGATACGGGGTCACTGTCTGCGCACCCAGGGGCAGATCGGACACCAACTAGAGGGAGATCTCACTAGGCTGGAAACGAGTTTACTTGCGCGGGAGGAGGAGGCGGCGGAGGGAGACGAGGGCCCGCTGCAGGACGCCCGCTCGGAACATGCACGCCTCCTGGAGCGACTTCGCCATGTCAACTATGCGGCACACTCGGCGAGGACTCACCGCCTTGGTGACAGACCAGGCAAGCTTCTTGCGTGGCTGATTTCGCGGGATGCCCGCTCCCAGCCGGTGACGGCTATACTGGGCGAGGGTGGGGAACTGGAGTACACGCAGGCTGGTATCCATGACACTTTTACTGCCCACTATACCGCATTGTACCGCTCCCGACTCGCGGTTCCCTACGCTGCTATTACAGACTATCTCTCCCCTCTGCCGATGCCGCAATTGACTATCGCTCAGCAAGACGAACTCGGCGCTCCGCTGGAGGCGGACGAGCTTAGAGAGGCCATCTTTCAGCTCTCCAACGGGAAAACTCTGGGCCCGGACGGACTACCGGCTGAATTCTACAAGGCTGGCTCGGATATCTTAATCCCGGAGCTCCTACGCATGTACGCGGCGGCGGCGGAGGGAGCTGCCCTGCCCCCAACATTGAACGAAGCCACGCTGGTCTCTATACTTAAGCCTGACAGAGACGGCACGCGGGTGGGCTCTTACCGTCCATTGGCTCTACTAAACACAGACTATAAGATCCTTGCTTCTGCACTGGCTAGGAGGCTGGCCCCTCACGTACCCACTCTTGTACACCGGGACCAAAATGGGTTCGTCCCAACACGCCATACCTCCCACAACATCCGCAGGCTCTTCCGGGTACAGGAATACGCCACGCGGCAGTGGCCCAGGGCGGGATGCCTGATACTGGACTTGGAGAAAGCCTTCGACTCCGTCGAGTGGCCATACCTAAGGGCAGTCACGGAGAAATACCAACTGGGGGGCGGCTATAACGCCATGATCGCCCTGCTTTACAGTGAGCCGACCGTCCGGGTCCGCACGGGCCGCATCCTCTCGGCCGCCATCCGAGTCCGCAGAGGCACCCGCCAAGGTTGCCCGTTGTCGCCGTTGCTATTTGCACTGGCAATGGAACCCCTGGCTGCGACACTCCGAGCACACGGACTGGAATGGGGAATCCCATTACCGGACGGCCTACACACGGTGTCCCTATATGCAGATGATCTGCTGCTATACGTCAGAGACATGGCCGCCATCCCTGACTCCCTCGCCGACGTTTTCCGCACCTTCGAAGCACTGTCGGGCCTGAGGGTTAACTGGGCCAAGTCGGGAGCCTACCCCTTTGGCTCGGAGACACCTGAGTGTGACGTCCGCCTGGGAGGAGACAGGCTGCGGTGGTACCCCACCACCTTCCGCTACCTGGGGATACGGATCTACAGGTCCCCGGCGGACGTCCTAGATGGGAATCTCCTCAGAGCAATCACGTCCGTGCGCACGCAGGTTAGCTACTGGAACACCCTGCCCCTCAGCGTGCCTAGCAGGGTAGCGCTGACCAAAATGATAGTGCTGCCCCGCCTCTTGTACTACTTTGCAAATCTACCCTTGTATGTGCCCGTCAGACTATTCCGCGACCTGGAGGTATTGCTGCGCACCCTCATCTGGAACAAGGGGAGACCGCGAGTAGCACTGGCCAAACTGTACATGCCTGTTGACTCGGGGGGACTAGCGGTCCCCAATATGGAGCTATATTATCTAGCAGCGCAGATGCAATGGGTGGCGGGGTGGCTGAGCGGCAAGCAACTAGAGGACACTGCTTCGCACGCGAATGCTTGGACGCGGACGCAAGTCCACGCGCTGTTCCATCCGCTGACTCGTGCGCCTTGCCCCACCCAGATTTACTTGGCGGTAGCGCGCAGGTGCTTCCAGAGGTGCCTTCGCCTCACGCGCGCGACCACACCGTACGCTCCGGAGTTACCATTACTGGGCATGCCTAGCCCGACGGGACCCCTCACGGAGGCCCATTTGGCAGGGTGGGAACAGGCAGGTGTAGATACGCTGGGTGACCTGTATGAGGACGGCGACTTGCTGACGTTTGCCACCCTGACGGACGGCACGGCGCTCCCGGCAGGACAGTTTCTCCTGCATGCCTCCCTCATGCAGACGCTCTCGGCCTCTTGGGGCGACATGACGACGGAGCTACCGACGCATACCTTCATCCAATATCTGCATATTATGGGCAATGGCGCCCATGTCATACACTGGCTAGTGCAGGCACTCCTCGCACACTCACGACTGACCACCTCAACATTAAGGGAACGCTGGGCGACGGACAGGGGCAGAGACTGGACAGATAAAGAATGGGCGATGATACTGGCCGGCCCGGTTAACGTTCCACGCAACCCCCGCTTCAAGCTCATACAATATTACATATTGCAGCGAGCGTATCTCACTCCGGAGAAGATCAATAAATATTTCCTGCGGACGGATGCCGCCTGCCCACGGTGCTCGTCACCAGGAGCGGACCTTTTGCATATGCTCTGGCACTGTGCGGACGTGCAGACGTATTGGAGCGACGTGCTGTCGCTGATCGAGCGCGGCGCGGATGGACGGCTGCCACGCACGTGGGAAGCGTGTATCTTGGGCCTGTACAAGCGCACAAAAGCGAATAGAGTACAGGCGCGCTTTTGGGACATGGGGCTTGTTACAGCCAAGCGCTTGCTCACCAAGCGCTGGAAGGCGACGGCCCCTCCGCACATCAGGCACTGGAGGGCATCCTTCGTCAACTGGGCGCAGGCGGAAAGTGCAGTGCTCCTCCGTGAGGAAACTGCGGGACTCCGGCAGTACCCCATCGCTCACCTTTGGGATGGCCTCCTCGCCACCTTTCAGACGGCCTGCCGAACCCGTGGGATAACCTAAACGCCAGGCGGACACTGATATACTACTAGATCGCTGGCGACATGTCTGAGACCCTGGTGCGGTTAACTCCCGGCCCCCCCGACCTGCATATTCCCCAGACACGTCTCACGTACCACGCGGCAGGCTACTACTGTCGGATACTTCTTGCGCTGTGCTCTGGCGCACGCGCGGGACTTACCGCCGCTGCTACCCGAGAGGGCACGCACACTGACGACCCCCCCCCCTCTTCTCCTCCCCCCCCCCCTCACGACCAGCCACTCGACGCGCTCCCCGGACGGCCGGCTAGGCCCTGCTGGACAGCCCCTATCTCCTCACACATTGCTGCATGCGGATCTCCACTCTCCCCCCCCCCCCCTCACCCTCCTTCTTCTGGCCCCTACCCGAGTTCTCGACCCTGACCTTGATCCCTAAAGTTTACGTTGCACACCCGGGACACAATTCGGCGACTGGCTACGCTCCCTAGCAGAGCATGTGTTCCATCATAGCAACGGTCGCCACGCGCACCCTTGCGGACTACGCTGCATCCTCCTTGACGCGCTCCACCCCACGCTACATGCGGGCCACCGGGACTCCGATGCCCACAAATCAGGGCGCTTGACGGACAACCCAGCACCCAGCACACATCCTTCTGTGAGCCCAGGAGCTAGCTGACAATGCTGCGCAGCGGGCGGACACGAAGCGCCCCCCTCACACGCGGACAATGCGCTTTTAGCTGAGAAATAACGCGACATCTATCAGAAAAGCACCACCGACTCACTTACACGCAATGTACACACCTGACTCCTCTATCTAGGTACAACTGAGCTCCGCCGCCGGACCTCCGGGTTGTCGGCTAAATGGCTGTGTTTAAACATTTGACGTTATGTACTCGAACATTGCTGACCTGATGCTATGTCGCAGAATTGTACATTGCCAATTGATGCAACTATGGTTAATAAAAGTTCTCAAAAAAAAAAAAAAACAAAAGCCAGCAGGGGGGGTGTCAAAATCAATGTTTATCATTCAATATTTCATCCTCGCAGTATTTTCGATTGGGTTATCCGACATAAGGACCCTCAGGAAAAGCACATATGCGCACTGCCAAGCACAATAGCGTGAACCATAGTACTGCTCAATTATAATGAACACACTCCAATAAACCTAAAAGGGATTCATGTTCTAACCTCTAAAAAAATATGCTGTCTCCTCTTCTGAAATGCAATGTCTACTACAGGGGGCAGAATAGTTATAGAGAGGTCCAGCAGAAAAGAACGCCTGTCCCTTCGAATGACTTACAGGGTTTCTGTATGGATTTGCCCATATGGAAGATGAGCTATTGCAGCAAATTCTTGGTATGTAATGTTTTTTATTCAATGTTGTGTGTTTTGGATGAACCTCAGCAGCAACGTATTTCAAATCTTTCTGCTACTTAACTGGATATTTGCACCTTAGTCAACGTAACTATTATTCTTATTAAAAAAAAAAGTTTATTGCATTTCACAAACTCATGTTATTCTGGAATCCGGTTATACTGGAACTTTGGCAATGGGTAACCTTTTTCGAAACTCATGATTATCTACGCAGTGTCAAATATTAGTTGGCTTACGTATAAGATGTTATACTGTATAACATTGCATTGCATTAAAACACTCCACTCGCAAAAAGACAAAAAAAAAAAAAAAAAAAAAAAATGAGAGAAAGATCTCAGTATGATTATATATACATAGGGACAAGTGAGTGTCATGATACATATTTTATTGCATCAGGATGGGGATTTAGAGGTGGAGAAGACCCAGTTTTTCCGGGATTGTATTATATTTGTGGGAACAAGGCTTATTACAGGTTGCCTGACCATTGGTATGGCACATGTTATGTAGGCCTGGTCTTTCCAAAGATCTTTCACATGGATAGAGTAGAAAATAGTGGACCAAATAACCTACTAATGCGTAGCAGAAGAGTAACTTGGTTAGAAATTGTAGGTGATATTTTTGGAGCCTTGATACCAGCAGTGGGAATATCTTGGAATGCAAATAATATACGGAAATTGTCAACCATAGTGGATCGCTTGTCAACAAGCACCGCTGGAGGATTTCTCTTGGTAAACACTGAGCTGGTTGCCATGCGTGCTATGATTATGCAAAATCGACTTGCCCTTGATATCTTATTGGCAAAAGAGGGTGGAGTCTGTGGAATGCTGAAAGTTCAACATTGTTGCACTTACATTCCTGACGAAAGCAGAGATCTAAAAGTCTATATAAAGAATATGACAGATTTGCATGAAGAAATAAAACCACTGGAGGTTGAAAGTATCTGGACTAGAATTAGTAATAAAATGGCTGCTATTAAAGCCTATCTAGGTAAATTAGGTAGTACTATTATAGGGAAAATATTATTCCCATTAACCTGTGTGATTTTTGTATTATTAATACTTAGATTAGGATGCATGTGTTGTAGATATAGAAGAAATAAAAAGAAAGTTAAAAGAGAGATATACAAAAAGAGGGAAAAGAAACCAGAAAAAGATCTCAATGAAATAGAATTGGAAGAATGGAAGGAGAGTATGTATGACAAAACAAGGAGAGAAGACGAAAGGGAAACAGAATTCTAATTAAGCAAAAAGACATTTCAAATTTCTGCAAAAGGGGAAATAAATTGAAATTTTGTGGGTTGTTTTGGTGGTGATAAAATCACCAAAGGGGGGATTGATGGAGCGGGAAAAATATTTAGTTTTTATATACCCAATCCATTTATATAAGTTTTATTAAAATGACTAAAGAACTAATTCTAATGAATAATAAAGTGATGTAATTGAATTAATCAACCTTATTAACCAAGAGAATACACGTGGGAATGCATTTGCATGGCTAAAATAATAAGTGTACTAAGTTTGTACGCATATTAAATTTATATGTCTAGCTTAAGCAGTGTTAATGTGAGTTGCGCTTAAATAAACCAGCATTAACGGCTTTAAATGTCGCATATGGCTAGATAAATGCATCCACATAAGGGTATTAGTAAGGGAATAACACTGTTTGAGTCATTTCTGTGTATTAATTACGATTTTTGTGTCTTTTTACTTAAGATAACTATTTCGGCCTACGAAAAGATGGCTGCTGACAGAATCCTCACTAAAGTACATGACTTCATGCATTGAGCAATGGAGTAAGGCGCCTGCACTGACTACGTAGTGACCTCTCCTTGAACATCCGAACCAGGTCTATGAAGACTGCTCTGGGCGAGATGCCAATGTCCCTGAACATGGAGGAAGAAATGTTGCCATCTGGGAACCAAAAGCCACCTATTCACAATAGACTGATACTTTCTAGACCTGGGAACGACTTTCCCATGAGCCTAGTTTATACAGCATCCGTATGTGAACTTTTGAAAATGTTGCTTAAAGTATTGGGACGGGGCTGAATTCAGCCAATCAATGACCTGGAAATAATGAAAATGCTACATGTATATGTAAATTTTGGTATAAATATTAGTAGTCTAGAGAGGGAAATTAGGTTTACCACCCAAAGAGCTTGAGACGCACCCTGATCGATGCTACTCTATGCGGCATTCCACGCTGACAGCAGAGGACGGGACGGTAGAACTCTGATGAATTTCTGAAGGACCAGTTTCTGACTTAGAGAACGACAATTAGCCAGAATAGGTAACTATGACAAAGATAATATTGCATTGTTAAGATATAACCTGCAAATTTAATTAGATAAAGAAAAATCATTGTTTGAAGAACTGTGTCGGGTGGTTATTTTTGTAATGTTTATTGATTAATATAAGAAGTGAAGTGTTATCTATTAAATTCCAACTCAACTAAATGATCCGATCGTCCTCCGGATGGAGGAATTGATAGGGTAATTTGACAGATGTGATTTCCTCCATCCAAGTAGAAAGAAATTGTGGTTCGGGAGATTCGAAGATCCCTCTGTAGGCGCGGACAGGATTGATGTAGAATGAATGTTGGTGTTATGGGCCCCACCAGCGTGTGATGTGTTTATGTGCGTGTGACTGAGGAATCATTTTGTCCGAGGAAGCAGGAGGAGATTTTGTGTTCTGAACTGCACCACTAGCCGGTTACAATTTAAAGGTGCCGTTACCTTTTTCTATCTCGCGCAAGTGCGCGAACCCCATTCTCAAGAAAGCGCATTCTATAAAGCACAGATTATCTCAATCTTACTATTCAACCATTGTCAAATGGAGTACTCACTGTTCACTTATAGCCATCATGCCCCCGTGGGCATTAGTATAGTGACACGGCTGTTGCTGCTATTCCTTTGCTGTTGATACTTTAATTCACACGGTCCATTACTATTAACATCAATGCCCAGTGGCATGGCACGGCACTAAAGGCTAGGGGCTACTGATAATTTTACATAAAGCTCAGGAGCTCTTCATCAAATAAAACTCCTGATGCTCATCAAGTCTCTCTGAATGGACTTACTGTCATGTAACACTCGCAGCGCTTGCTCTTGAATGGTCTAAATCAATTCAAAAAGTTCAAGGGATAATTCATAAGGATATAGTCATCGGAATGCATCCACTTAAAGACATTAGTTGCTCATTTGCCTTCCACTCACCTCACACAAATTGTACGGAAATCTGTAACAAAATATACACACAAAAGTGCCATTAGCCGTTAAGTGAATAAAAACAGTGCTACAAATTACATTGATAAAACTAAATCACAGTAGAGGTAAAAAAACATAAAATCTAACATTTACAATTATGTTGCAGTAAAAAAGATAATCTGTAATATCTGGTTCACCACTATCCCAAATGTACCGCTAACTCCTCGTCAATGTTATGCCCTAATGGATATGTGGTATGATACTCTATTATCATTTTTTACTCCAGACGTCTGAGTTCCAATACTCTGTTGCCTCCCCTCTCTCTCAACGGAATGGTGTCCAGTACAAAGAATGATAGGAGGCTACTGTCCTGGTTATGTTGCATTTTAAAATGTCTGGCCATAGGGTATTGTTTATCATCCTTTTTGATTGCCCTAAGGTGTTCAAGGTTTCTTTTTTTAGCTTGATGAATAGTGCTCCTGATGTAGTATTTTTCACACGGGTACTTTAGGGCATAAACTGCATAATCTGTGTTACACGAAACATGTTTTGAAATTACAAAAGACGTGTGGTTCGTTGACAATCTTACTTGTTACATGTATATATATATGTATATATACATATATAGATAGATATATAGATAAATTATATATATTGATTGGGAGTGAGAAATAGTAAATACTTACCTCCTTTTGTGCATCTACCTTTTGATATTTTGTCGCTTGGTATTCTGGTTATTATATTCTGCCCCATCAAAGTTAGCAGACACCAGAGTAAATGAGTTTATGAACCCAACAAGAAGAGGCAGTGGTGCAACCTGTAGTTGCTAATGTTATTGGGGGATTAACATTATTCTGAGCAGGGTTGGACTGGTGTACGAAAGCAGCCCTGGTAAAAATGGTCAAACCAGCCGTGCTCCCTTCATCTCCTCACACTAACTCTATCTTTCGATTAATTCCTCATGCTCCTTTTATAGTCTCTCTCTACTTCCTCTCTGATCACTTTCTCTCTACCTTCTACTCTCCCTCTCTCTCTCTCTCTCTCTCGCTCTCTCTCCCTCCCTCCTGCAATTGACCTTGGAGTGATGGAGAGAGAGACAGCAGCTCCAGGAGTTGCCCCTGTCCTAACAATCATTGGCATAGCCAATAGGTCTTGACTTTGGGACATTATAACGGTTTAGCCAGAGCTATTGGCTTTGCCAATGTCTTTAAGCTCTGTTTTAGAGCATTGTGGCTGCTGTGCAGCATGTTGAAAAGTTATAATAAAAAGTGTTATAAGCATTTTTGTTAACTTATATATAACCAAGAAGACCTTACGTACAACTGAATGACCCTATTAAAAAAAGACTTAACATAAAAAATTACTTCTACCTTTTTTGTCCTGGGAATGCAGACACCTTCTTCCTGCCTGATCTAATGCATGTTTGTTATAGCTTCTTTTTGTTATGGGTGGGGCACATAAACAACAGGAGGGTGAAGTTTGGGAAATAATACCTGAATTACAACACAAGCAGCCGACGGACACTAGGGGAGAATCAATAGACACCAGATTCCGAGGACAGACTGAGGTGTTGCTGAATGATGCTTTAGGTGGTTGTGTGTTGGTGCAGGGGTAATGCTGAATGATAGATGGTGTTGAGTGATGCTGAGGTGGTGCTGAAGTGATGGTGTGCTGGTGCGAAGTGATGCTCAGGTACTGTTAAGTGATACTGAGGGGCTGCTTAGTGATGCTGAGGTGGTGCTGAGTGATGCTGTGGTGCTGAGCCATGCTGAGGTGGTTGTGCTACAGTGGTGCTCAGGTGGTACTGAGCTGGTGTTGAGTGATGCTGAGTTGGTGCTCTGCTGAGGTGATGCTGCACAGATGCTGAGGTGGAGCTGCACTGATGCGGAAGTGGTGCTGCATTGGTGCTGAAATGCTGTTGAGGTGGGGTTGTGCTGATGTTCAAGTGGGGCTGCACTGGTGTTGAGGTGGGGCTGTGCTGGTGGTGGTGCACTTATGCAGAGGTAGTGCTTTGCTAATGCTGAAATGGTCCTGTGCTGATGTTGTGGTTTTGCTGCCCTGGGGTTGAGGTGGTGCTGCGCTGGTGCTGAGGTGGTTCTGCGATGATGCTGAGTTGGTGCTTCATTGGTGGTAGTGCACTGATGGGAAGGTTGTACTGTACTGAGATGGTGATGTGCTGATCTTGAGGTGGTGCTGTGGTGGTGCCCAGGTAATTCTGAGTGATACTGAGGTGGTGCTGAGTGATGATGAGGCAGTGCTGAGTGATGGTGAGGTGATGTAAGTCATGCTGAGGTGCTGGTGCAGTGATGGTGCTCAGGTGGTTGTACACTGGTACTCGTGTGGTGCTGAGTGATTCTGAGTTGGCGCTGTGCTGGGGTGATGCTGCACTAATGTTGAGGTGGTGCTGTGCTGATCCTGAACTGGTGCTGCATTGGTGCTGAATTTCTGCTTCGGTAGGGTTGCTCTGATGCTGAGGACGGGCTGCACTGGTGGTGCACTGATGCGGAGGTGGCGCTGTGTTGATGCGGAGGTGGTGCTGCGCTGATGCTGAGATGGTGCTGTGCTGAAGTTGAGTTGGTGCTGCCAAAGTGCTGAGGTGGTGCTGTGCTAATGCTGAGGTGGTGCTGCGCTGATGCTGAGTGATGCTGAGGTGGTGCTGAGGTGGTGCTGTGCTTGTGTAAAGTGGGTGCTCAGGTGGTGCTGGGTGATACTTAAGTAGTGCTGATTAATGCTCAGGTGGTGCTGAGTGATGCTTTGATGATACTCAGGTGGTGCTGTGCTGGTGCACCGGTGGTGCCGAATTATGCTGAATTGGTACTGCGCTGGTGCTGAGGTGATGTTGCACTGATGCTGACGCGGTATTATGCTAATGCTGATGTGGTTTTGCATTGGTGCTGAGTTGCTGCTGAGGTGGTGCTGTGTTGGTGCTGAGCTGGTGCTACACCTATAGGGTGGTGGGGCTGCACTGCTGCTGAGCTGGTGCTGCACTGGTGGTGGTGCACTGATGATGAGGTGGTGCTGTACTAATGCTGAGGTGGTGCTGGGGCAGTGTTGAGTGATGCTGAGGAGATGCTACCTGGTGTTGAGGTGGTGCTGAGTTTTACTGTGGTGGCACTGAGTGATGCTGTGCTGGTACTGAGTGATGCTGTGGTGGTGGTGCTGTGCTGATGCTGAGGTGATGCTGTGCTGATGCTGAGGTGGTGCTGTGCTGATGCTGAGGTGGTGCTGCACTGATGTGGTGCTGTGTTGGTGATGAGTTGCTGCTAAGGTGGGGCTGCACTGGTGGTGGTGCAATGAGACGGTGATCTGTTGATGCTTAGTTGGTGCTGTGCTGATATTGAGGTGGTGCTGTGCTGGTGCTGATGTGGTGCTGCCCTGATGCTGTGCTGGTGCTGAGGTGGCGCTGTACTGGTGCTGAGTGATATTGAGGTGGTGCTGAGGTGGTGGTGTGCTTGTGCAGAGTGGGTGCTCAGGTGGTGCTAGGTGATACTGAGGTGGTGCTAAGTTATGCTGAGGTGGTGCTGAGTGTTGCTTTGATGGTGCTCAGGTGGTGCTGTGATGGTGCACATGTGGTGCCGAGTGATGCTGAATTGGTGCTGCACTAGTGCTGAGGTGTTGTTGTGCTAATGCTGCAGTGGTGCTGTGTTGGTGCTTCATTGGTGCTGAAGTGGTGCTGTGTTGGTGCTGAGGTGGTGCGACGCTGATGGTGTGGTGAGGCTGCGCTACTGCTGAGCTTGTGCTGGTGCACTGATGATGAGGTGGTGCTGTGCTGATGCTGAGGTGGTGCTGGGGTGGTGTTAAGTGGTGCTGAGGAGATGCTGCACTGGTGTTGAGGTGGTGCTGAGCTCCTGATCAGGTGGCGTTGAGTGATGCTGAGTTGGTGCTGTGCTGATGTGATGCTGCGCTGATGCTGAGGTGGTGATGCACTGATGCTGAAGTGGTGCTGCGTTGGTGGTGAGTTGCTGCTGAAGTGGGACTGCACTGGTGATGGTGCACTGACACAAAGATGGTGCTGTGTTGATGCTGAGATGGTGCTGTGCTGATGTTGAGGTGGTGCTGTGCTGGTGCTGAGGTGGTTTTGTGCTGGTGCTGAGGTAATTTTGTTCTGGTGCTGAGGTGGGGCTGTGCTGGTGCTGAGGTGGTGCTGTGCTGATAAGTTAGTGCTGCACTGATGGCTGTGCACTGATGAAGAGGTGGTACTGTCCTGATGCGGCGGTGGAGCTCAGGTGGTGCTGTGCTGATGCTGAGGTGGTGCTGAGTGATGCCGTGGGGTGTTGCTGAGTGATGCTGTGGTGCTGCTGAGTAATAATGAGGTGGTGGTGCTTCACTGGTGCTCAGTTGGTGCAAAGCTGGTGCTCAAGTGGTCCTGAGTGATGTTGAGTTGGTGCAGTGCTAAGGTGATGTGCTAATGCTCATGTGGTGCTGTGCTGATGCTGAAGTGGTGCTGCACTGGTGCTGAGCTACGTCTGAGGTGGTACAAAAGGGGGTGGTGATGGAAGGAGCATCAGAACCAATCAAACACTCACACCCAGTCAACAGATCTGGGTTTGATCCATCACCGTTCTTTAGCCCACTCTGCCATCCCAGTTCAGACATGGCCATATGCAAATCAGTCTGACCCTGTGCCTCATGAGAACAGTCCAGCCCGAACTGCCAAGCCATGCCTTCCCTGGACCGGAAACAAGCTTCCTAGGACCGGTTTCTGGCATTTCAGCCGTCTTCAGCCAGGCTTGCTTGAATCCAGTGGCAAAGTGAGCAAGGGACTCACGTCTGAGCATACCCTGCCAACTTATGGCGAACAAAGCGGTACAAAAGGGGGTGGTGATGGACGGAGCATCAGAACCAATCAAACACTCACACCCAGTCAACAGATCTGGGTTTGATCCATCACCGTTCTTTAGCCCACTCTGCCATCCCAGGTCAGACATGGCCATATGCAAATCAGTCTGACCCTGTGCCTCATGGGAACAGTCCAGCCCGAACTGCCAAGCCATGCCTTCCCTGGCCGGGAAACAAACTTCCTAGGACCGGTGTGGAAATATGGATTTTTATGATCAGTTATGTCCCCTATCTTGGACCCCAACGGTTTCATGTATAAATCACAAGTACATGTATGTTTCCTCCAGTTCCAGTTATGAAGACGCAAACACATGTGCGTCCACCGCCAACATGTCCTCTTTCAGATCCGCCATGAATGGGTCGGATATTCCATTCCTAAGTATGAAAGGCCACCGGCTTTATATGGTTCATTTATCCCATTTTACAGTCCAGGCGAGTAGGCCCTGATTCTGCCATTAAGCCTTTTTCCTGCCTTCTGCCTCTGAAAGCTCCAGTCTGAGCTCGCATCTGTATCCATGAACTTTGTCCTACTCCCTGCGCGGCTAACGGTGCCTGACTCAACCTGTCTGCTTGCCAAAAACTGTATTTCACCTTCGAGATTATCTGCTCCGCTCCCTATCCAATGCATTCCTGTCTAGTAGTTTAAGTAAACATTCTTCCAGCTACCGAGCAAAGGGCCCGGCTTCTCTGTCTTTATGCAAGTAATTCATAGCCCTGTTACTATGGAAGATTTCTGCCCTTGCATCTAGTGTAGACACTTAGACGCTTGTGCACGCACTCACAGTCAGTATAGAATAGATTTTATCCGAGAGACCTTTCCTTTTGGATAACATAGTTCTTTAAACATAAGATGTTAGATATGATTTGGGATTAGGTTGACTTGACCCCCCAGACTTCTGTCTCCACATGTAGAGCTAAATGTCAAGTCCCCTTCACCCCCTAGTTGCACGTCAATCACACGTCATGCTGCTGCGCGCGCATCTCTGCCGAGTATTTCTGCTGACATTGCGAAATTCTTTCATGGAACCACCCTGTTGTGACATCATACCTAATGACGTTCTTTAGTTACGCCCAGTTACACCCATTTTAGTTACGCATGTATGTTTTTATCTTTGTTATCAACTGTTACGCCTCCTGCATCTGTTTCCTTGTAATGCCTATTGTATAAAAATGATTACCTGTCAATAAAGTATTGTCCTTCACTTCCTGAACCTTCGTGGTGATGGAATATGGAGTCCATCAATTCGAATTGATTTTGGAATAAAACCCGTTCCGAACCTCTAATACCACGGATTCTGCCTCTTATTTTACTGAGCTATTATTATAGATTTTCCGCATCAAATTAAGTACCGGTAATTAAATTATTTACCACATATATGGCGCCCGAACAGGGACACTTTCTCATCTCACGCGCCGGCGGTGCGTTGCAGGCCCGGTCTCCTGTCACAGCTGGACGGACAACAACGCGTACCCCCAGGATTTCCTGTATCTCCC